>NC_069392.1:1748926-2093926 GCF_027475565.1 Acinonyx jubatus | reverse complement strand
AAGTTCCACAGCATTATCAAGGTTAAGCCACGGCATTCACAAACCTGACACTTGAAGGGTACGTAACTTTAATGACACAGCTCGGCCCTTGTGCCGGGGGTCAGATACAATCACTTAGGACAGAAGTGGCATTGAATCTCCTTCTTGTCAAGCATTTAACTTGAAAACTGTATTCCAGACCAGGAACACCTAACTTTGGTCTTTCCAAGTCGAATGCACTTTTGCCTTAATTTGGTGCGCACCTTTCCAGATTTACCTCCTTTTTTTTATTCATTGGTCTTCTTCTACGTCAGCTTAGTTTCGCCGTGTGTTACGATGGTGTTGTCATGGGGGAAAGCCCAACATGGGCTACTCACTGATCCCGCACGCCGGGATTCCATGCCAGCTGTTCATAAAACATGGGCCCGTGCGTGGCTCATGACTCACCACTGCGTGGCCTCGGGCCGGTTGGGTACAGCTTTGGGCTCTACCCAGGAATCTCCACCTGCCAGGGTTCTTCTGGGAATGAAACGAGATGGGAAAGTCGTGTGTCTCGTGACAACACCTGGCCCTCCGGTGTTGCTTCTCACGTCGTATTGTGCAGACATCACTCCCTACGTCCCCTACCAGGGCTAACTGCACTGTCACCAGGCCAACAGCCACCGAGGAGCTCTGTGGAGGACAGAGAGACAGATACTGTCACACCCTCTCAGAAAACAGAAAATGCTTTGTTTTCTTGGCTCCGCCTCCCTGAGCGAGTTATACCCCGTGTCAGGGAGAACGAAGGTTTCCGCCTCAGTCGCGTCCGCCAAAATGAGAAACAGGAAGTTCAGGTCCACAACTGTCACGAGAAGTCTTCCCTCCCATCTCCTTCTGCTTGATTTCAGCAGAAACGTTTGTTTCTTGCTCAGAATGTTCTAGAACATATTCAACACAACACCGGAGACCCCGCAGTGTCTCTGAAAATCAAATGAGTGACAGGATTACAGATTTTGCACATGTAACTCCTGACACCCTAATGCAGTATACGTTCCAGGTCTCCTTAAATGGGACCAGCCTGTGTCAAAACATGCTCGATCCAGCAGCAGGCGAAGACGCGGGAAACCCCAAGTTCCCAGCAACCCGCCCCCCCCCGGGCGGTGTGGGGGACCGCCGACGGCTGCGGCCGGCCTTAGCACCCTTCACACCCTGACGGTCATGCAGAGGGCAAGTGTTCAGGCTCTCTCCAAGGTGCACCCCTGTATCTGGGAGCTGACTCTCAGGAAGTCAGCTACGGGCTCCATTCTGCCCGTGCAAAGGGGACTTAAAATAGCACGAGAGAACGTGGGGTCTTTCTCGAGCCCTCTCCTTTCCTGTATTTTCTTCCTTTGCAAATTCACCGCCGACATGCGTTAACAGCCGTCTGCTGAGCGATTCCGGTCTCCTCAGGCATCTCTTTCCTGTTTACACTTGTACATCAAATGTGCCTCTGGAAAGTTCCCTGGTTTCTTTTGTCCTGTTTTCTTTGTTCTGTTTCCATTTAGACATGACATGGAAGGGAAGTGGCTTTATTGCAGCAACTGGGGATGGTGGGAGAGGATGCAGACTGTGCAAAAGAGAGCACACACGCACACGCCACACGGGCACACATATCGTACTCACACATATGCCATGTTGACACGCACACACACACCATATGCACACACACATATACACACACGCACACCATATACATACACATATACACACACCGTATGCACACACATATACACACACATACACACACCATATGCACACACATACACACTATGCACACACAGGCTCACACACATGTGCACACACGTATACACACACCATACGCACACACATATACACACATACACTATATGCACACACCATATGCACATGCACATACACACACACGTACACCATATACACACACATATACACACACCATATGCACACACACACACCATATGCACACACATGTGTACATACATATACACACATACACACACCATACGCACACACATACACACACATGCACACACCATATGCACACACAGGCTCACACACATATACACACATACACACACTATATGCACACACCATGCACACACAGCACACGCATACATAAATCACACACCACGCACGCACGCACACACACACCACCCACCCCACATGCACACATCCACACACGAACCATGAGAAGGCAAGTCTCAAAGCCATGCTTCCCAAATAACCACTGACCGCTACCCCTCACACACGATCGGGCACATCGAGACGTGAATGTCTTTGGGGGAAATTTTGTACAAAATGGCATGTCATGAGCTTTTCTGGAACTTTCAGCTTCACGGCTACTTTGTTTCTGATCATCAGCAGGTGTGCCCCAATTCCAAGCTGCTCAGTTCCTCCCAAAGCCCCCTCGACCCAGCGATGCCAGTGTCTTTGGAACCGGCCACATCCCGCAGGTGATGGGGATTAGCCTTCCTCAAAGTCACCACCAGGGAGCATAACACTGAGGGGAGAATGGCTTGCTGGCTATCCAGGGGGGCCGCCCCGGTCCCCACAGACGCACGGGGTCCCGCACCCGCCTCGAGGAAGCCTTGGAGGGGTCACCGTTGGCCCCGGCACCAGACCAATGAAATACCCTCAGAAAAACAATGCTCACAGGCATTTCGTGCAATTGACAGCACTTTACAGACCAGGGAGGGACCAGGGAAGACCATCTCGAACGGTTCCAGACTAAAACCAATCCAGATCTGTAAATGTAGCCCCGGGAAGCGGGATGAGCGCTCTTTCGTGAAAGCGACACTGGTATTTACAGGTTTGGTTTTGCTTAGACTCCGCTGCCCTCCCTCCTCCCCCCACCCCCACGGCAGGGCATTTAACTAATATCGTGAAAAGGCTTTGATAATCCTTCTGTTTATCTTCCCAACAAAGCTGAGCTCAGATGATTCTCAAATCATGTTTCTGTGGCTTTAACCCCTGACCCGCAGGAGAGCTCAGCTGGTTACTGCAGAATAAAACTCCCCACTGCGGGCAAAGCGCCCAGGGCAAGTTCAGTGCTAATCAGGAGAGAGCACGCCTTGCATAACTGTGCTCTGTTTTGATGAAATATTCATCTATATTGATATCGAAGCAATAAAAATTATGGTTGAAAAGTTCCATAACCTCTTCGTGAGCTCAGTCCTGACACGCTAAATGTCATCCTTTCAAAGGGTCACCGACGTTTTGATTGCCTGATATGGGTTCCTGGCCTTTTCGATGAAAACCAAAACACAATGGAAACATTTGATCCACTAAGACTATTAGTCAATCGCATACATTGCCTGGTTTTTTTTTTTTAATGGAAATAATTCCATTGTTTTTGTCTATTAAAAAGAGTATGTCCACACAGAACTCATATGATTAGAAAAAGACACATAAAGGACAACTAAGAATGATGAATTTACCTCTCTCCATTGTATCTATCCTTCCAGATTCCCCCAGACTCACACACAATACACACACACACACACACACACACACACACACACACGTGCAACATATGCACATCCACACAGAGGATATGGTTCCAAATTTGTGGAAAGAGACAGAGATACAGGCAGGGAAAGGGGCAGGGGAGGAGCAGGGAAGAGGCAGGACCTGGGAGGAGAGGGACACCGAAGAGGGGCCGTGTGCCATGGGCTTGTTTGTAACCAGCTTTCGCCCATTAACAGTGAATGCTGTGCCTTTTGACATCAATAAACATAGACCGACGCATAATTTTTCAACGACTCTGTAGATTACTACCATCCACACCATAATTTATTCAGACACTCTCCTACTAGTGGGTGCTTGTTGTATCCATGTAGCCTCCGTTCTAATACCATATGTCCTTTATGATGTTTAGAGGCTGACCCACCCTCTAACCCTCAGTTATCCTTGGGGTGAGTGAATACAAGTCAGATCGGAACAGAATCGTTCCCAGTTCTCAACCGTTATCAACTGGGCGTTTATGAATTCACTTCTGTGATTTCAAATCCCCTGGAGGAACAAAAATGATTGGCCTGGGGAAGAAGTGAACTGGATCCAAGAGGGGAGAATAAGGAGGTGGTGAATGAGGCCGGATTTGGGAAATACTGTCAGATCCTAATGGGGGCGGAATACATCAGTTTGGTGAATACCAAACATGCGTCTGCAAAATTACCGTATTTTACATACGTTCGTAACTTCAATTTTCTGAATTTTTTTTTCAACATTTATTTATTTTTGGGACAGAGAGAGACAGAGCATGAACGGGGGAGGGGCAGAGAGAGAGGGAGACACAGAATCGTAAATAGGCTCCAGGCTCTGAGCCGTCAGCCCAGAGCCTGACGCGGGGCTCGAACTCACGGACCTCGAGATCGTGACCTGGCTGAAGTCGGACGCTTAACCAACTGCGCCACCCAGGCGCCCCAAGTAATTTCAATTTTCAACCAGCAATGTGGCTTCTTCATCATGGTATCGCACACATCAAAAGCGTATTTTTAAACTGTGCCAAACCCCAAATGCAGCCATTTGTGTCGGGAGGGCGGGGAGCACACAGGCACATCATATGAATCTGCAAATGTCACTTCCTTGTACTAATAAATTCACGCAGAATATAATGTCCACCGGCCATGCGTTGAGAATTCTGTCAACGTCGTTGTGAGGTCCTCACTTGTGCATTGAACGGCTCAGGGCGACCCCGACCCACAAGCTCCGATTCTTGACCTGCCCGGCCTCCATTTCTCCATCTGTAAACCAAGGCTAACTACAGAGCTTCCCTCGGGAGTGTGGCGAGGCCTGAATGAACGGCGGCCTTAAACCACCCACCAGAGCGCCCGATGCACGGAGCTTGCACACGACGTCACGCAGCGTTTGTGTGTGACGATGGGGTGGTCACGAAAACGACGGTGTCTCTCAAGCCAAAGCTGAGACACCGCTACAGCTGACCGAGTGCAGGATGTACAGGTGAGCGGTGGCGTGGCCAAACCACGTGTTTGCGCCACGTGAGCTGAAGGAAAAGTCGTGTTGGCGCGGGCTGCCGCACTTTCGGATGGAAAGATGAAACTTTATACAGGTGACAGTTTGTCCCAAGTTAGCACGGAGGTTCCTCACACGGCCAGTCCCGCTGGGACTTGTGCCGGAGCTTGCGAGGGTTGGTGGCGTCACTGAGTCAAGACTGTTCCCCGGCGAGAGTTTAAGCTACACCAGCCTATTTCTTTACACTCGCCTCCATAACGGCTCTCTTGGGGTCTCGTACAATTCGTCCATTCAGAGCGTGCAGTTCGGTGGTTTTTAGCGCATTCGCAGGGTTGTGCGATCCTCAGCGCTGTTGGAGAACGTTCTCACCAACCCCTCCAAAGGAAGCCTGCACACAGCAGCGTCACTCCCACGACCCCTCAGCCACGCCGGCCCCGGCAATCGCGAGCCTAATTTCTGTCTCTATACACTTGCCTCTTCTGGACCTTTCACGGAAAGGGAGTCATAGAGCATGCGGGATCCCTTGTGTCTGGCTTCTTTCATCTGGCATCACGTTTCCGAGACACTTCCACGGAGGAGCAGGTAGGACTGTCTAGCTTTCCGTGCTGGTGTTAAATAAAGCGTCCGGTCTGATTTTGATTAGCAGCCTTTGACTTGTGGCCTCTTTCTGCCCCTTGGGTATCTTCCTTTTAATCCCTGAAATTCGTGTCTTTTGCATTCTACTACTTGAGAGGCTTAGCATTTTATGGCCATTCTGTAATGCTCCCTTCTGGAACACGTACTCACCTACTCACATCATATCCTTGCTGCTCTGCTAGATTACGGGCGTTTTTCATACAGTATAGACGGGACCCCTTATCTGTCGTCTGCATTGCGGCTAGCTGCTCCGAAAGGTTCTTTGTTCACGTGCTCTATTTATGGGACCCTGTGGCACACCAAACTTTTTACATCCCTAAATATTTTCATCTCTCTATGATAGCTTTGGGTTTTCTAAGTCACAAAGGCCTCCTCAACACCCAGGCTGCAACTTAGTCTCCCAACGGCTTCTGAACATTTGCATCATTTCCTCTGCACGTGTACATCTGGATGCCATCGGGAATTGCATTTTGTATGGTGCCCAGTTTAGGCTAGAAACGCGACGTGACTTTCCCCTAGATACCACGTTGGCTGTGGCACCCATTTATTTCAAAAAAGTCTGTGTTCTCCCCACTGATCTGAAAAATCACCTATGCTCTCTCAAATCCCCATTTATACTGGGGTCTCTTTCTTAGGATCTCCCTGTTGGTCTATCACGACGTCAACACCACATTGTTTTCATGCTTGACAAGGAAGACTAGTGTCTTGTCACTTCCCTTTCTGATGGTGGCCCTTAGAGGACGCAGTAAAACCGATATCTGGGTAGCTAGTGGCAATGGGGAGTAGCCCAATCAGGACTTTTCGAAAAGCAATTATGTAATATGCACAGGGCCCTGAAAGTGAACAGTTCCCCGGGGGTTAATATCACGCTTTAGGGAATTTACCCTCAAGATATGTCTAAAAGAAAGAAAAGGCTACATATGGGGTAGCGCGTTGTTTACAATGTTGCGAATTATGAATCAACAAAAAATCCAATCAAAGAGAGACGATTTTCAATTTATGATGAATCCACGTAATAGCATAAGCCATTAGAATGGTAATTTGAGGGGTGCCTGGGTGGCTCAGTTGGTTGAGCGTCTGACCGTTGATATCGACTCAGGTCATGGTCTCTCGGTTGGTGGGACTGAGCCCCATGTTGGGCTCTGTGCTAAACACGAAGCCTGCTTAGGATCCTCTCTTCCTCTCTCTCTGCGCCCCACGCACACCCCACCTCACGCTTTCTTGCACACGCATTCTCTCTCTCTCTCAAAATCAATAAATATATTTTTTAAAGCAATTTGATTAATTTCAAATACCCGTGGCGGCAACGTAATGGTGCATTTGCAAACAGAGATAAAGGTAATGTACTATTAACAGGTCGTATGTGACACGATAAGCCAATGGTTTGAGAACGGTTTTCTCTCCTAAGTAGGTTAGACTCGTCTCTTCGATTGTGTTCGCACAATTGATTAGTATCTGGAGCCCTTCTTGAAGTACAAAGATAAACTTCAACCCAATTAAGATTGCATTATCCCTGCTTCTCATTAACAAAACTCAACATAGCAAAATTTCCCCACGCATCATCACTTACCAAATGAATACGGTTTTGTGTTCACTCGCGTAAGGAAAACCAGCATAGCTATAACTTTCCCACCTGTAACTCAGGTTTACAGACCCCCCCCTCCCCCCAGAACTGGGTACAACAAGTGAATTTATTGTGAATCTATGACATGATGGGAATAGTTTTAGGCATTTTATGTGTATTACCTCGTCTGGTTCGCACAACGCTCCTGTGAGCTTGGAATTATTGATTCTACTGTAACCATGAGACACTGGGTGTCAGAGAGCTGTGGCTCGCACACACAGCCCTAGGTGTGTGCGCTCAGCCATTTGTGCGTTCAACAGACATTCACGGAGCCACTTTGTTCGGAGTAGAAATTAACAGGTGCTGGATGACTGTAACAAGAACGTCAGGGTCCTTGTTTACCTCGAAACAGCTCCCCAAGGTCAGGTACATATTTGTCAAAACCGGTGTCCTGGACTAAATTCGGAATTTAATTTCTGCTTCAGAACAGACTTTGAAACAGAACTTATCAGTGCTTGTCAAAGTTTGATGTTGATGTATCGACACAGAATCAGTGGGAGAGCCTTCTAAAACCCGAGATTTCCTGCGGCGTATCGTCTGAGTTCAATGCTGTGGGTTCACGGCTCAGCCTTGGAGCCAGGAATTCTCGTTCTCCGAGTTCCTGTGCAGGTGCTGCCCTACGGGAACAGCTACCTCTCTGCTCAGGTGTCTTCGGCCGCAGTTACAGGCGTTCAACGGGGTTCCCTGGATTCAGTGGGGTTGAGCCGCGAGGACAGTAGTCTGGACTCACTCTGTTCTCAGCCACAGGACGGCCACAGCACTCTGGACTGCATCTACTTCAAAGCCCAGAGTCAGGAAGCACCGTCTCTTTGTGAAGCTCCCTCTCTCTCTTTTTTTTTTTTTCATAGTTCTTTTTTTCGCTGACCCCAGCCAATGACCTCTCTTGTGTCTTTGGCCAGAATTGTGCCACATGCCACTGTCAGACATAAAGCACTCACTGGCAAAGGTTTGGGGGCCATCGCCAATAGTTCAGCCTAATGTGCAGTGAGCCCCGAGTCACCTGGGGAGGGGGTAGACACCCACCGAAACGCTGGGCCGCAACAGCAGGGAAGGTAGGAAATGGCCGTGGGGGTCTCGGGCACCAGGAAGCTGTGTTCAACTTAATTTGGGAGGAACACGGCCGGTCGCTACTGCCATTGCAGAACAGAAGTACACGACAGAAAGCAGAACACCTGTGGCTATTAGCCAAAGACAAGAAGTCCAGAGCGCAGGACACGATGATACTTGAAGGGGAAGGAGACGACAGCACGTCCATGGCAGGTGACTTTCACCCTCGCCTGGCCGCCGGGAGGCACGCGGGAGTGGGAAGGCCGGCGTGCTCACAACACAAAGGCTTATATAAAGCTGAACACGGCAGCTATGCTCATGTATTCGATGGCATTTCCTCAGTTCACACCCAGCTGAGGGAGACAGGGTCCTGTCCTCAGGGAGCTTCCCGAATAACAAAGGAACTAGGGTGGGGGAGGAGTACATACTTCCAGAGCACCCAGTGGCCAGCAGGCCATGGGTGCTCTTAGGATGTACGCAGGTCAGGAGCCGCAGGCCCAGAGAGCAGGGCCCTCTGGGGCCCAGTGGCCCCCAACCGACCTCCAACATGCACTTGTCACAAGTTTTTGGAGCAGGTGCACCCAAGACATTTATATTCATTTATGACAAAGCATTACACGTATTTACAAGATACAGCGCCCTATTATGCTCGTGATAAATATGCTCCAATATAAAAATCTCAAAAATTTCATCTTGCAAAGCTTTATTTTAAAGATGAAATTTTAGGGGCGGCCGGGTGGCTCTGTTGGTTAAGGGTCTGACTTCAGCTCAGGTCATGATCTCACAGTCCATGGGTTCGAGCCCCACGTCGGGCTCTGTGCTGACAGCTCGGAGCCTGGAGCCTGCTTCGGATTCTGTGTCTCCCTCTCTCTCTGCCCCTCCCATGCTCATGCTCTGTCTCTCTCTCTCTCAAAAATAAACGTTAAAAAAATTTTTTTTAATGAAATTTTACTTTTGACCTTTGTTTTATAAAATGATTTGATAATATTTTATTACTTACATATTTTATTTATTTACATATTATTTTATATTTTGATACTTTACATATTTTATATGATGCTATATTTGTGTATTACATATTATTATATATTCTCATATTTCTCAAGAGAGCAACGGGGCTGTTAGGCCTGCAAGATTCAGCATTTACAGCCCCACAAAAAAACTGATTAGCGGAAGCATCGCTTTTAACACTTTCTTATTGTTTGGTCACGTTTGCGTTTTTCGTTGATTTTCCACCATGTTTCGGCGGCAGGAATCTTTTGAAGCAGCTTTCTCATTTCGTGAGGCTTGGTTCAGAGTGAGTAGGATTATGTAACCTGAGCCGCGGCCTACAGACCACATGCAAACGGCAGCCCGTCCCAGCGCTCACGACAACAGGCGGGTCGCAGGACAGCTGTCAACCCCTGCCCACCCACTCACTTAGAGACCCAGGAGCCACGGGAGGGCACCAGGGACACCTACCTCTCAAATATCATTGAGGCTTCATTTCTTTCCTTATTTTTAGAAAAAAACTAGTTATGAGTAGAAGCTCTTCCCCAACTTCCCACAGCTGTCCTGTGCCTGCTTACAAGCACAGGCATATCCTGCCAGAATATGCCAGAATGGAGGCTCAGGAGCCACCCACAGACTTCAGGGCCATTGCACTAAAGAGGCCATCTGAAGTCATGGTGATAACCGGGCTCCCCCAAGAGTGAGCAAGGTGGTCAGCTCAACCCTTTGCGCAGGGGTTAGCTCAGGGGAGCACCTGCTACCCAGTGAATCAGAACCAACCAGCAGGCTGCTTAGATACAGATTTCTGGCCCTCGCCTTGAGTTCCTGGTTCGGCAGGCCTGGGGTGGGACCCAAGAATTCCCCGTAGGTTCTAGGTGACACTGATGCTGCTGATCTGGGGACCACACTTTAATAACCGCTGCAATGGACGTTTAGGACATGGGCAGGAAAAGACACACCCATGAATCACACGAAGGGGGACTAGCCTGAGCCAGAGGAAGAACACCCGGGTCGTGGAAGGCAGGACAGAATATATGTAAATGGAGCATGCATCACTCTCAGTGCTACGGAGAAGACAGGTAGGTCCAAAAGGTGCACTGGATTTGGAAACAAGGATGTGATGTGGCCACAATGCCCCTCAGCACAAGTGCCACCAACCCATGGCCATGGGCTGACAATGAGCCCACAGGTCTCCAAGAGCCCTGCTTCTCTTTGAAAACGTTAGACTCTTCCTTCAAATGATAAATGGATAGACAAACATGGTCTTCCCATGGTCTGTGGGGTATCATTCGGCCACAAAAAGGAACAAAGGACTGATGCATGCTACAGCGTCCAAGGACCAACCTTGAAAACATGACGCTCAGTGAGAGAAGCCAGACCCAAGGGACCACATAGTGTAGGATTCCGTTTACATGACGTGAATAAAGTCGGTAAGTCCATAGAGACAGAACATAGATTTGTGGTGGCCAGGGGCTGGCAGGGAGGGGGCAACAGGGAACTGGCTTTACTCGGGGACACTGGAACCAGACAGAGGTGGTGGTTGTCCCGGCAGGATGCATTCAATAGTCTGGACATTCAGTTTTTTATGGTCACTCAGCTTCTAGAACACGGTCTGCCCCTTCAGTGTCATCACCTGACCCTCTTCTGCATGCACTTGTCACTCCCGCAGCACCAAATCACTGGCGGTTCTCGAAACACCCCTCCCTGCTTGCACCACAGGGCTCCCTACAAATCCCATTCACCCTTCCAGACTTCAGCACCCACGTGTGCCAAGCGACCCTCCCTCCCAGCTCCCAGGTCACTTGAAGGGCTCTGCTCACTCTCAGTGATCGATTCCCCCTTTTCTCCTGCTCTTGACCAAGCTCCCAGAAGGAGGATCTACCTCCTTTCATTTTTCAGTTTCCAGAGTGTGACGCATAGTTGTATCCAGTAACTGGTGCCACTAGGTCATGCGGTCAATGTAGAAACTTAAATTAAAAAAAAAAGTTTCCCCAACTTCTCTTGTAGCTCATTTTACACAAGCACTGTGTCCTTAGAAGTCCCAAGGGGTGTAGGCACATAGAGCAAATAAACTGATGGAAAAGTGTTACTTCTACCCTGCAGGGTGCATTTCTGGCCTCTTTCTCCCCTGCATCCAGGGGAAACTGTAGACTTATTTCTTGTTTTCTTGCCCCATCTGCTGGCAAGATCACAGAACATCTTTCCCGCCAACATCTTCGATCCTTCCCAGAAAAGTTAATGCTTGCCTTTGTATTCCCAATGGTGCCTTTTACTTTTTAAAAAGTGAACAGTGAAGCTGTTTCCCCCAAAACTACTGGCGTCATGTGCCACGGCTTTTTGGGTAAATTCCTTAAGCGTGCACGTTGTCAAGCTCACGCATCCTGCCTTAAAGGTCTCAAACTTCTCAGCATAAAAATCACCTGGTGACTCCTTAAAAGAAAATTCCTCGCTCCCCTCCCAAACCTATTGAATCAGGATTACCTGGGAATGTGGGTTTTTACAATGCAGCAGGTGCAGAATACGCTGAAACCCAGCCTGTTCCTTCTGTCCCACAGAGGAGACCATAGACTTGGGGACGTGGTTTGGGAAAACTCCCAGCCCCCTGAATACATGCTTGAGAAGAAAATAGCGTTTGCTGTGCAAAGGCAGCTTTAAGACAAGTCCGTCTGGGCAACTGTATTCCTGCTCTCCCCTACACTCCATCGTTAAGAAACTGTTGAATATTACTGGACTTAACTAGTTACATCAGTAGTCTCATGTCCCATCCTGACAATCCTGTCCCATTGGACAATGTTTACAATAGTTTTAATTGTGTTGGGGTTGTCCAATGAGGAAACGAATTCCCACTGAAGGCATCTAACAAAGAGCCTCGGATCAACGTGGACCCAGAGCAGCGCGCCAGCATCACCGGCAGCTCGTCAAGAAATGGACCTCAGCCGGCCCCACCAACCGAATCTGCAGAATCCGAATCCCCAGGGGAGGGGGCCAGCCATCCGTGCTTTAACCGGCCCTCCAGGTGACTCTGATGCCGGTCAGTAAAGTTGAGAACAGCTGCCGTACACGTCAACACGCGTGCACTCGGCACACAATTTGCGCCCACTGAAATTTGCAGGTGCACAGCCGCCTGGCATTCTGGCTCCGGAACGGCTCTGGCTCTTTCTTTGGGGCAAAAATCCAATCTCATTTCTCTCTCTGATGAGCTAAATCGCTTCTAATTTTAAGGGGCCACCCAAGGTTCAGTGCACCACTTTGCAGCGGGGCGCTCACAGCTAACCCAGGCCCAGCGCCGTGCACCACGGTGTCCCCGGAGGGGGGAGCCCGCCCGGGGAGCCCGCCCCGCCCCGCCCAACCGCCCAACCGCCCAACGGGCGATTGCAGCCCCGGCCTCCCGCAGTCCTGAGCTGGTCTGGCCCCGCCCCCACGGCAAACGGCCATGGCGTGTCAGCCAATCAGGGCGCAGCACGCGCACGTCCTCGCCGCGCCGTTAGCCGGGTGTCACGTGCAGACGGGCTCACCGCCAGGCGGAAGTGTTCATCCGCCCAGAAAAGGAACGCCGCTCTCCTTCGGCGGGAGTCCGCGCCCCGCAACCGCCGGCAGGTGGGAGCCCCGGCTGGTGGCGACGGCGAGCGGCAGGGCTTCGCGGGCCGAGGAGCGCCAGGTCACTGGGGTGGGCATCGGGGCGCGAAGTCCCGGCGCGGAGGGATCCGGCGTGCGGTGACGGTTGGCGCGGTTCGGTCGGCGGAGGTGAGGCGAGGGGCTGGGGGTTGCGGGGCCCGCACGGCGTGTCTGTTTCCCTGTACCTGCAGCCTCTGGGCCTGGTGAGGCCGGGCACCGCGGTGACGATGACGCAGGGGTTGGAGGGGGCAGGGGTTGGGGAAGGGACAGGCCCAGGGGCGGGGAGTGCGGGGGAGGGGGGGAGGCGCATATCCGGACACTGCTGGGGACTGGAGGCCACTTGCAAGGTCAGGGGGGTATTCCTGGACGCTGCCCGGGTTCGGGAGGGTAGTGTCTGGGTCAGAGGGCATTTCTGGACACTGCCCGGGTTTGGGGGGCCCTGTCTGGGTCAGGGGGCATTCCTGGACACTTCCGAGGTCAGGGAAGGGCGATCTCGGGCGCTACTTGGGTTGGGGGCACCGTCTGGTTTGGGGGACATTCCCAGACACTGGGTCGGAGGGTATTCCTGAACGTTGCCTGGGTTGGGGGGGCACTTTCTGGGTTGGGAGGCATTCCTGGACACTCCCGGGTTGAGGGGGCACTGCCCCTGTCGGGAGGGCATTCCCGTTACTTCCCAGGGTGAGGAGAGTGGCACTGTCAAGGTGGGGGGAGCTCAGGGGGCCCTTCTTAGGGGGTTGGTCTGCACTGGTCTCCAGTCCACAGGGGCCGGGGCAGCTCTCGTTTGGGGGCAGGTGCTGGGATTGCATTGCCTCTGGATGGAGCACAGTTTGACCCGGTATGGTTTCTAGCTGGGATGATGATTAGAAGCATCGCCTCCAAGTCTTACTTGAAAGTGACTATCTAACTCGTCTCCCGTTCTGGGGCGCCCTGAGGTTGGAAGGATGTAGCCGAGAACCACAGCTGTACTGGCCAGCCCAGCACGGGGTCTGCACACCCCACCTGTGTGTGGTTACGTGGTTGTCTTGGGTGATGGTGAGAATCACCTGGAGGCCCGCTGAAACAAGCCGTGGACCCCGTGGGTCTGGGAGCGGGGAACCCCCCTGTCTAACTGGCGTTTCCAACGAGTTCTAGGTGTTGCCGAGAGAGAGAGGTCACGTTCTGAGAAGTGCGCTAGGAAAACGTTTTCTGTCGGAGGTGGCAGTTCAGCTTTTTACCAGGCTTAAAAAGAAACCCCAGACGTGCACTTGGGCCGGGCAGGTGCGCAGGACTGACTAGGACCAGCGTCCGCGTCTAGTGAGGGAGGGAATTATTGGGCTGTGGGGTAGCTGCAGTAATGCTGGTGGGACCACAGCCGTGTGGAGGAGGTAGGGCACCCCGTGGTACAAGGTGAATGGTGGAATTTACTGGGGTGCGTGCGGGAAAGAAAAGTCTCATTCTGTACCCCTTCAGTAAGTGCCCTGAGCACGTATGCCGGTAGGCCCAGGGCGGGAGTTAGGTGTGCATAGCCATTGTCCTGATACAGGCAGTATATGCGCGGTAGTTGAAGACGGCATTAAACACGGGTTCTGATAGTGGGCCCCTCGCAAATGATGTTTTGTAAGCTGCTTTGGAGATGGCTGACTTAGAATCAGATCGTGAAGGTTTCTACAATTTGGTAAGTTTGAGGATTTGCTTCCCATCCTGTGGAACACAACGGGAAGTCAAAGAGGGGTTTCCCAGTTGGAGGATGTCATTAGGTTGGTCTTTCTAGGAAGGCCCTTGTACAGCAAGGATTTTAGAAGCTGTTCAGACTGGAAAAAAAGATGAAAATGTGATGTGAAGCAGAGTGATCTTAAATGTAAGTGTCACAGCCCGCCCCTCTGTAATTACAACCTTCGTGGCACCCCACCCTGTTGTCTGCAGGGCCCTGTGCATTCGGATCTGTGCCTGCCTCCGAGCTCACCAGCTTTTCTTCCCGGGTACCTGGAGTCCCCGGGCGGCTCCCAGTCCTGCCGACCAGCCACACTCAGCACCTCGCCCTGCTGGGGAAGACAGGCACCGTCTCCCTTCCGGTTCTAATCTTCCAGCTCCGTGTAAGTGCTAGCTCCATTGGAGGCACGCTTCAGTGTGTAAATCAGTTCCTGCTTGCTTTTTGTATGAGAGCGTTGTTTATTTGCTGCGTTAAGCTTTAAAAAATTTGTAGCTCTAATTTCGCGTGCCTTTCCTACTACAGCTGATGTTGAACGTTCACTGTGTGTCAAGTAAGTGCCTCATGTGTGTTCTCACTTGAACTGCACACTGGACCTGTGTGGTAGGTTATTAACTCCCTATCACAGATCAGAGAGGAGTCAAGGTTATGTGATGTGGTCAAGGTCATTTCTGTGAAGGAGTGGGGTTTGGGCAGACTAACTCTGAGGTCTACACCTTAACAACCCGACGATACTGCTGTCCACTCTGGTGGGGGTGAGTGGGTGGGGAAACTTGGCGTGGTAATGTCTCTGACGCCCAGCACCCGTCCTGGCCCCCAGGGCCTTGCGAACACGGTGTCGGAGAGAAGTGTTGGGTCAGAAGTAGCAAGAGCAATAAAGGAGTAGTTAAACGACTCCGTCCTTTTTCCCTAGAAGCAGTGGGTGGTTGTGCTGCTCACCGAGAGAGAGATTCTGGAGCACGAGTGATGTGCTGTAACAGACACTGGTTTGGGTGCGTTCACACGTGAACCTGTGGGGAGATCCCAGAAGCTGTGCTACGGGTGTGCGCGCACGCGCGTGAATTCCATGAAGGGCCTATCCGTGCCACCAGTACCTGGTGTCCTAGATACGTGTCCGGATGTGAAAGAGCTAGTCCCCACCCTCAGACGTTTCTTAACAGTTTTCTCCCTGCATCTGTATAAAACAATAATTCAGGGCGCCTGGGGGGCTCAGTCGGTTAAGGGTCCAGCTTTGGCTCAGGTCCTGATCCCGCGATTTGCGAGTTCGAGCCACTGCTCTGTTTTGTCAGCACAGAGCCCATGTGGGATTCTCTCTGTCCCCCCTCTTTCCCTTTCTGCCTCTCCTGCATTTGCATTCCCTCTCTCTCAAAACAAGTAAACTTTTAACTATTAAAAAAAAACAGCGCAATGAAAATGAGATACTGGTTAAAACAGGTCGTCTGCTTTAGCGCCGCCCTGCCAGCGCTTGAGTTCGTTAGAGGACAGGTTAGGAAGATACGTGATAATTCAGGAGCTTCTTTTAGAATCTTGAAGTTTAAAGGTCACGTCGTAGAAACAGTCAAATTGTGCACATTGAGTATTGTGTTTGTGATTATTTTCTCTCAAGGAAGAAAAATGACCGGGCGAGCCAGAGCGAGAGCACGAGGAAGGGCTTGCGGTCAGGAGACGGTGCAGCACGTGGGGGCCCCTGCTGTGAGTGCTTTACCATTTTCTAACTGCAGAAACGACCTTTAGGAAACAAAAATCTGTTAAATCTGCTTTTTAAACTTTTCTTTAATATTTATTTTTGAGAGACGGGGGGGGAGGGGCAGAGAGAGGGAGACACAGAATCCGGAACAGGCTCCGGGCTCTGGGCTGTCAGTCCAGAGCCCGGCCTGGGGCTCGAACTCACAAAACGTGAGGTCCTGACGTGAACCGAAGTCAGACGCTTAACCGACTGAGCCACCCAGGCGCCCCAAATCGGTTACATCTTTATCAACTTAGGCTGTTGAAAATAAGTGGAAAAGACTGTCCTGTGAGGGCCAAGGGAGGAGAACTAAGACGATCATGTTCCCTTTCCTGAGGATCTTAAGAGTTGGTTCTTTAGTTAGTGACCGTTTTGAAGAAACTGCTCTGTGGGAACACAGCGTTAGACTTCTAATTTAGATGACTTTTGTTTGAGTGTCTCAGTCGTGTTTAAGACGGTTTCCTCTGTTGTGTGACCTCTGACGTGAAAAGCCTGCTGTTTATTTGCATGTACCTATAGAGTCAGCCCCCTGGCTTCGTCCAGCCTCGGCCTCAGCAGCCGGCAGCAGAGGGGGAGTTAGTTGGCCGTGGACGACAGAGAGGAGCAGGCGGAGCGCCGGCCAAGTCACAAGGTGAAAGGAGGGTGAAAAGACTTCGCGCGCGAGCGGTGGCCCTGGCACGGCAGCCGCTGTGCAGACTCCTTACGATGAAAAGCCACAGTCCTCTAAAGTATGACAGGCGCGCTCAGGCTGTGTTGGGCGCCACAGGGTTTCTCTCCTTCTTGGAAACGAAAGAGCGTGTCCTCGCCAGGCCCCCAGAGTGGCTCTCACAAAGTAGTTCTGAACCAATCCTACGTCTGCTTCTTCGCCGATTAGCCACTTAGAACATTCTTTGGGCATCTTTAGTAATTTCACCAAAAGCTAGACCACCTGTAACGTTTCTGCAAACAAAACTTTGCTTTGCAGGACACGGTGTCTTATGTGTTGTGTTGGCTCCCCCCATTTCTCAGGCACAGAAACTGGGGGCCAAAGTTGCCACAGCTGGTGAGGTCAGAACACCAGTTCTGATTCCAGAAATTGTGCTTTTTCGTTACTTTGTTACAAACCTGGATTACTTGGGCGCTTGATGTAAGAGTCTTCAGCAGTTAAGTTTGGTTTCAGTGTAGGAAAAGCTCCCCCGGACGTGCGGGACCTGATGTAATGACGCTAGCTTTCCTGCCGGGGTGGCCACGGGAGACGGGCTGTTCCGTGAACTAGCCTGGGGACAGCTGGTGACGAGGCGAAGCTTGTACCCGGCTTTGCTCCGTGGGTGACGCCCCCAAGTACTCCAGAGGTCTGGTCCTACCCAGTGAGATCCGCGAACGTCAGAGGAGCCCCTGGATGAGTCTGTGGTGTCAGGGCCACGTAAACGGTGCCGTGACAGCCGCTGTCCGTGCCAGAAGCCTGGAAACTTGGGGAAGTGATGGTGGGGCTGGGTCTGTGGCCCACACAACGCTCCTATAAAACCCGTGATGCCTGACCGGCTGCAGGGAGGCGGGCAGAGGAAAGGGGAGGGCAGTGCACTGAGAACTGCAGAGACTAATGAAAGCAGGGAGCCTCGTGAGAGAAAGTGAAATGAAACGAACATTTTGTTTACCTGTCTGTTGTTCTGTCTTACCGCTTTGCCACCGTTGGTGATTGTCAGGCCAGCACTGTCCTCCCTGAGGGGTTGTACGGTTGTACCGACTTTTGTAACGTGTAGCAGCCGTGACGGTGCCCTGTCGTTAGCACGTCCCCTCCTGGGAGTGCACCCGACGGACCGGGGCAGGGACGGCATGACCGTGCAAGGGCCGTCGTCACACACCCTGCCCCACCCTGGGAATGCCTGCCCAAAGGGTCGGAGAGAACTGTCACACTAACGGCACGGCACCTTGTCACCACGCAGGGGTGCAGACCCTCGCCTGGGCTACGGCAGACAGGATCGGGTGGTGAGTCAGCGTTCTCTTCGTATTTTTAATGAATACGCGAGTATGTGCGTGTTTTTGTTCAGAAACTTTTGAGGGAAAATGTCAGTTAATAGTGCTACATTTGAGGGGCACCCGGGTGGCTCAGTTGTTTAAGCGTCCGACTTCGGCTCAGGTCATGGTCTTGCAGTTTGTGGGCTCAAGCCCTGCATGAGGCTCTGTGCTGACAGCTCAGAGCGTGGATCCTGCTTCAGATTCTGTGTCTCCCGCTCTCTCTGCTCCTCCCCTGCTCACGCTTTCTTTTTGTCTCTCTCTCTGTCTCAGAAAGAAATAAACATTAAAAAATTAAAAATAGTGCTACATTTGAAGAGTCAGTGAGAAGTCTGGAATGGTCTTTTGTTATGTATCCAATTACCTGTTAACTATTCTCATACGTGATGTTTTGTTTTTAAAGCTGCCTGATGAGAATTCATTTATAGGCATTAATCTCTCTAAATTTATAGGGTGTTAGGCAGTACTTCCTCTTCTAATTTTGATGCCTTTGTTCCTTCGAAACTTAGAGTACTTGACATGGTCAGTGTGTTCGCCAACAGCTAGATTTGCTAAAGTTGTTTCAAAAACATTTCCCTACTGTTGCAGCCTTAAAATTATGATAAGATTGTGGGAAATACGTTAATTTCTTAAACATGCTCTATATTGACCGTTATTAATCATTAACCGTTGTGCATGAACTTAAATTTTGTGAAACTCAGTGTCCCATCTTTAGAAAGGTAGCATCTAACTTTAAGGACCATTGTGAGGGTTAAATAGTACTTGGAATAACAAATTATGTCATTTCACTGCTTTGGGGGGGGTCGTCATTTCACTTCACTGGGAACTGCTTGCCCCAAAGGTTCACGAATCTACTAGGTTTTAGAAACTGAAGTGACAAGTTAGGTTTATTGTCAATAAACCTTGTTTATTGATTTTCATTCCCAAGGACTCTGTAGTAGAAGAGTAGCGAGGTCTAACGTGTAGTTTTAGTCGTTCGAGCAGCTGCTCGGAGGGGAAGGTTCTAGGTGGATCTCAGAGATACAGCAGGCCCGGTTCCAGACGCTGCAATACAGCAGCTGGAACAAGGCGAGTCGTGTGAATCGTTGGGTTTGCCGGCGTGTATGGAAGAACTGTTCGCACTGCTTAGTCTGCTAAGTGTGCAACAGCATTGTGTCCGGTGTATGTACTAATTCGAAAATACTGCTAAAAAGCGCCAACCATCATTTGAGTTTTCAGCAAGTTGTAGTTACTGATCACAAATCACTGTAACAAATACAATAGCGAAAAAGTTTGGGACGTTGTGAGAATTACTGAAACGTGACACAGAAATGAAATGAGCAAATGTTTGAGAAATGACCCCAGCAGACTTGTTTGATGCAGGGTTGCCACAAGGCGTCAATTGTAAAAACTACCTGCAAAGCACAATAAAATGAGGTATGTTAACAATTAGCGAGGTTTACAGTTTTATTCTTTCTGAAACCTGTTGTCTTTACAGGTTGACAGTTATGCTGTTGCTAAATGTGATAGCAATACTGTGTGTAGAGAGGGGAATGGACTTCATTATTTATATTCAGAAACTTATAGTTGGGTTTTTGTATCTGGAATGGAATTTTAAGACAAACTCAGATTTTTTTCAGGAGAAAAAAGCCGCTATGACCTGTCATTGTTACTAAGTTGGATTCAGTACGGTTGACCTGTGTTAGTATACAGTTAATCACCCAGTGCCGAGGATGCTCTAATTTGAAAGTTTTGGGGATAAAAAATTCACCAAAGGAGACAAAAATAGTTAAATATTTAAAGGATTTTTTATCTTTAAGAAAAAAGCGTATTCATTAGAGAGAGCACTCGTGCACATGAGAGCAGGAAAGGGGCAGAGAGAGTAAGAGAATCCCACGCAGGCTCCGCACTGTCAGCGGGGAGCCTGACACGGGGTTCAGTCCCAACTGTGAGATCATGACCTGAGCTGAAATTGAAACCTGGATGCTCCACTGACTGAGCCACCCAGGCACCCCTAAAGGACTTTGAAATAGGGCCCCTGAATATCGTGAGGTACAATAACCAACATATTTAGCAACACCTATGAGGAGTTTTATAAATCGTATTCTCACTTAAAACATACGACATACCCGTAAAGTTCCTCACTTTTCCACGTAAAGAAGTTGAAGCTGATGTTAGAATAACTGGTTTCCAAGGTGTTTCAGGAACCCGATATTTTGCTCAAGCTGTGTCCTCTAATGAGAAGTCCAGAAGTTGGCAATTGGGTGCTGAATTTGGAACTTGCCACCAGAAGAAAACTGGGTTCTTCAGTCACTTTGTTCTTTTGTCCCAACTTCTTGTCATTAAGACCTATATTTGGTGATCACGACTAGAGTCCAGGCAAGATTGGCAGGCAGGGGCACAGAGAATGTAAACGCCAGCCACTGGCTCTCCTCCCAAGGTGCTTTCCCCGAAGTTTCTGCTTAAGTCTCCTCCGCCGTCCTTGCCTGCAGATAAGGTGGAATTCTAGTCTTTTAGGTACATTGTTCCCTAAGTAAGGTATTTTAAAAAAAAGGCTGAGAGGTTGGGAAGGCTGAAGTCTCTAGTACATGAAGTATCATGCTGATTAACTGAAAGCTAGAATTCTAACACGCGACCACAAAGCCCGTGTTCATTCTTGGGCCCACATCATACTGTGATATGAGCTGCTTCCATATGTTGTAAAAATTGAAAGCTTTAATGATTTTGGATATTATAAGCAGTTTTTGCAACTAAGCATGAGCTGATAGTTAACCTGTCCCAAAAGGACAGGTGCATGATGGCCATGGGACAGGCACCACAAGGTTCCATCCGTTATGCTGGGTGTTCAAGGAATTAGTGAGGAAATTATGCTTTAGACCTGTATTTTCTATTTCAGGTTACACGTTGAAACCTAGAAACCACTAATTCCTGTAGCTATAATTGTATCATAAAGCTGTGAAAAATACTGATAAAAAGGTCCTTAGGTTGTTCAGAAGTTAGATTCGAGAAGAATAACTTCCTAGTCAACAAAGGTACTCCTGAGTTGTTGAATCTCCGTCCAGTTGTCTTAATCCTTTAACGGTACGTATGTCGTATGGGGGAGCGGCAGAGCTTGGCTAGGCCACGGCGAGAAAGGCTTTATAGGAGAAGTCCTAGCTAGGATGTTGTGATGGCCAGAGATACCTAAAACCCTCTGACGGGACCCTTCTACGTGATCTTTAGCACCTCAGTAGCTTTCGGGTCTCATATGGCATCATTTGGGGTGTTGATGCTGTTGTCGTTTATTTCGTGTTTCATGTTACTGTGTGTATAATTTCTTCTTCTTTTTTTTTTTTAAGACCTCCAGATATCCGCTGGATTTCAGGAGTTATCGTTAGCAGAGAGGGGAGGTCGTCGTAGAGACTTTCATGACCTTGGTGTTAACACAAGACAGAACCTAGACCACGTTAGAGAATCAAAGACAGGTAAGCGATTATGAAGAACACAGTGTTCACGAGATTACGTTTCAAGTACGTAGGACGCTGAATTGAGGCTCCGCGCTTCGCACATCCACGCGTGACGCGGTCCTGGGGAGGAGAGGCGCATCTGCATCTACTCGGGGTGCCACGTGGCTGTTCCACTTCCCCCTCTCTCTCTGCTCTGACGAAATAAGTTATAGAGGTCTTCAGCTGCATTGCAATCTTTTATTACATGTGATGTGGATAACGTTTTTCTTTTAGAGGGTTTTGCCATAGGTTTGGTTGGTTCTGTTGTACGTTGCTTAGTCTGAGGGGGATTTACTCCTAAATGTGTGCTTTTAGGAACTTCTCCGGACAGGACAGTGGTCCTCAAAGTCAGATGTCTGAGAACTCTAGAGTCCTGTACTATTCCCAGCCTTGTGTTTGCAGAACCGTGTCTGTTTGCCACAGTAGGAAGGCGTTCAGGGAAGACGAAACTTGTTTTGTTAATCAAATGTGACTTCCTTTTTTGCAGGGTCTTCAGGTATTATAGTAAGGCTGAGCACTAACCATTTTCGACTGACGTCCCGTCCCCAGTGGGCCTTGTACCAGTATCACATTGACTATAACCCGCTGATGGAGGCCAGAAGACTCCGCTCAGCTCTTCTGTTTCAACATGAAGATTTAATTGGAAGGTGTCATGCTTTTGATGGAACAATATTATTTTTACCTAAAAGACTACAGCACAAGGTTATTTGAAAACGTCGGGTCGGGGAGAGGGTGATGAAGGATTCCCCACTTCAGAGCAGAACTGCCACAGTCTAGGGTAGCTTTTTAGAGAAGCACCAGTGGCCTTCCGTCTGATGTTCCATGTAATAAACCCATGGGGGACTTGGGCAGTTTCATTTTCAGATCCACCCAGTAACTTGATTACAATTACATTCATAAATCTTTTTTTAACGTTTTTATTTTTGAGAGAGGAGGGTGAGCAGGGGAGGGTCAAAGAGAGAGGGAGACACAGAATCCGCAGCGGGCTCCAGGCTCTGAGCTGTCCGCACAGAGCCCGACGCGGGGCTCAGACCCACGGACCGTGAGATCATGACCTGAGCCGAAGTCAGATGCTTAACCGATGGAGCCCCCCAGGTGCCCCACAATTGAATTTATAACACGGGCCGCAACCACTCTTCCTCTCCTAGCATTTTTCTTTGTTTTTTTTTTTTTTAATTTCAAACTGTTCTGTAGTTTTTTCGTTGCCTTATTAGCAGGAATTATGTGATTGGGCTTACTTCTTTTAATAATTACAAGTGTGGTTTTCCACTGCTCCGGCTTCAGGTTACTGAAGTAGTTAGTCAGACCCGAAATGGAGAGCACGTGAGGATAACGATCACCTTAACAAATGAGCTCCCACCTACATCACCAACTTGTTTGCAGTTCTATAACATTATCTTCAGGAGGTATGTCAGTGTTTTCTAACCCTCTACGCAGAAAAATTAAAAATCAAGGGGAAAGTTGAAAAACCAGTGCGGTGAGGACCTGTGTGTTGGAGATGCTTGTCAGTATTCACATCTCTGTTCTGACTTTTGAATTTCTAGGCTCCTAAAGATCATGAATTTACAACAAATTGGACGGAATTATTATAACCCAAGTGACCCAATTGATATTCCAAATCACAGGTTTGTATAAGGCGGAAGCTTTCTATTCCTTGGGCTTAATCGTGGACTTGGAAAGGGGTGCTCCAGTTTGAGACGATCAGATTGACTACGGTGGCTGTTAGCGGTGCCCGTCCTGGTACGTGAAGTTTCAACTTGGTCCGAATAATAAAAGAGACCTCCCGGATTACTCGGCTTTAAAGACGTCACATGCTCTCCATCTGTCACTGGGGAAGCATAAAGAGCTGTCCAGCATTTGTATTTGGTCTCGGGTAACCAAACTTACGAGCTCAGGAGATTGCTTCAGAAGTTCCTTTGTATGGCGTGCGTTCAGGTGCGGCCCACACGGGTCAGGCTTGTAATCACAGGTGCTTTCAGTTAGATCGGCAACTTTGTTAAGGCTTAGTCCAGCGTCAGCGATAGTTTAACAGAGTGTATTCAAAATGGAACTTAAAAATTACGTTGTGAAGAAACATTCGTTGTTGAGATCTTAAAAAGATGGGTCTCTATACGGAACCACGTGAAACCTAGAAATAACAAAATTTACTCACTTCAGGAACTTTTGTACTTTAGACCCAGTTAAGACAGGAGAAAAAGACAACGTGATACGTGCAGACCATGTTTGGGCGTTAGAGGTTACTTCATATTTTCATTCTGCTTGACAGGTTGGTGATCTGGCCTGGCTTTACCACTTCCATCCTCCAGTACGAAAATAACATCATGCTTTGCACCGACGTCAGTCATAAAGTCCTCCGGAGTGAAACCGTGTTAGATTTCATGTTCAACCTGTACCATCAAATAGAAGAGCATAAATTTCAAGAACAAGTTTCCAAAGAACTGATAGGCTTAATTGTTCTTACCAAGTAAGGCTTTTTTTAAAAATGCACAGCAGTCGTTTTGCAAGTCTTAAGACCTCATGGCTTTCTGGTCCATCCTGTTAGAAAGTAGGGTCTACAGTTGACTGGTGGGAAGAGCATGAAAATGGGGAGGGGTGTGTGTCACCCTTGGCAAGACACGAGTTCTTGGGGAGTACAGTCGTCTGAAAAGGGTATCTAATGGCTTTTATCTTTGTCAGTCTTTGTTTTCTGGTAGTGATTTAGTCCCTTCCCCACCCATCTAGCATGGTCTTTAAGAAGATTTCCCTTTTCTCCCCAGGACGTTGTATATCGCTAAGCTATTTGAAACTTTATTTTTTAGGGACTACATCCTATCTCTATTTAGGTTCTTTTTAATAATATCTCTACATGTTCCAAGCAAATACCAGTAAATCTCAATCGTTTCATAGGTATAACAATAAAACATACAGAGTAGATGATATCGACTGGGACCAGAATCCAAAGAGCACCTTCAAGAAAGCAGACGGCTCTGAAATCAGTTTCCTAGAGTACTATAGGAAGGTAAGGGGTCACCGTGGACCTGATCTTTTAACGTGTGGTATGTAGGCCTTAGAGGAAATCTGAGCTCTACTCATTAGGATTTTCTAACGCTCGTACACATGGAACAGATTGCTTTGAAAACTGTAGAAATGTGTTTGTTAAGGCGGTCGGAGCATAGTTCACTTGAACTCGTTATCCAATGAGAAGTGCTTGGGCCCGTTTCCTTTTCCCCAGCCGAACAGAAGATGACATTTGAATTTAAGCATGGGGAGGACAAACAGGATGATAGGTAGTGAACACCAGAAGTTCACTGTTCTGACCCATATTCTGCAGTGGACACTTTTTTAGATTCACCCAGGGATGGGGGTTAAAGATGGCTGAGTCTTCAGCATGAGCTGAATCTGCCTATGGGTTACTCTTAACTTGCATCTCCCGTATCGACAACCTCAGACCAGCTTGTATCATCCAGGCTAGGTCCTTTGACTATGGGACCTTCCGACGCTAGTTTTATACAGAGTAATCGCTTAATTGACAACAGCGGCAAGAAAGAACCGCTGGGACTAGAAGAGAACACGAGCGCGCACGAACGTCGCCGTCCCGGGAGGGGCAGATCTGGCCCCTCAGTCCTTAGAAGGTTGCATGTGCTCTGTTACAAGTGCTGGAAAAGCGTTTGTGAAACGCTCTGCACTTAAAATTTTAAAACTTGGTTTTGAAGTGCTAAGATTTATCTTCTTTTTTCTACTTTCAGTACGTTATTTCCTTTTCCTAAAAAGCTGGGCAGATGAGCTGTTTGTTGTGTATTTATATCTTATGTCAGAATCATACGTCAGGTTGGTGACCCTGAAGTGTCTTGTTACTTGCTGGTTATCGACTGTTGTCTGACCTTCAGCTGCTCTGCTATGAATGAAAAGATCAGATGCTCTGGAGGGAGAGGATTCTCTGTGAAGTCGCGTTAAGAGCTGTTCTCATTTTGGGCAAGATGAAAAACCGGCCGGGGGCCATCTCAGCTTGATTTCCCTACTGCCCTTTTCAACCTCTAACTGCTTGAGGACTCCGGCCGTGTTTAACCTAGATTCCTTCCGGGCGTTCGAGGCTACCGTGAGCAATGAGTTGGCATCGTTGTGTGGTTTCGTAATCCCTGTCAGGGTTGGGAAAGGTTGGTACGTGTCAACAGCAGACACGAAGGAGTTCTCAGCGGAGAGTTTGGTTTAGACCCGAAGGAAGGTCAGAGGAAAGTCCTCCCCTCTTCTGCCTGGTAGTGAGTCTCAGGTGGCAGCTCCTTCTCCGAAAGTGGCCTTCTACACGGTGGCATACTTCGAGGCTCTGCCTCGACCCCCGACCTAACTGTATTTTAACTTGCTAGGTGATCTCCAGGCTCATCTGTTGTCAGACTAAAAGTGTTCTACGTTCACAGTTCTCTGGTTTCCAGCTCCAGCCCAGACCTGTCTAAGCCTTCCGGTTCTCAGTGTTTGCAAGTCTTAAAGACTCCTTCCACGTGACCAGCGCTGAGCATGTTGTGTCCCATGACCTGGCCCCTGTGCCCCGCTCTGGGTCACTGCAGGACTGTCACTTCCTCAAGGGCAGGGATTTTGTGGTTTATGTGCCCCTCCCCCCCACCCCTGTGCCCGCATAGGCACCGAGGTATTTGAGTGGACGAACACATGCCTGACGGACAGTTACAACCTCCCGCCAGCGGACAGCTATGCCACCTGCCACCTGCCTACCTTGCTGTGTTCCTGGTCATCTCCCTGCCGGAAATGGCTCTGTCCTCCCCCTGCTGAGGGGCTGCCCTCCCTGTGGAGGCCCCTGCTGTCTCTCATTCCGCTGGTCTCTCGGTTTTCATTTCTCCTGCTTCCTGATCCATTTTCATACTCCTACAGATGGGATGTTATTTTCTACCCACAGCACATAAGTGGTTTCCCCTGCTCCCGTGGCCTGTTGAAGTGCACTTGGTCTGTATCCAGTGAGTCCCTGAGCGATGCGGCCTTGGCCTGCTTGCCCTTCCTCACCTCTGTCACCCTGGCTGTCTCCTCTAAGCCTGGGGCTCCCCCTGCTTGGAACGCTCTGCATGCCTCATTCGTGTTCTGAGGCCTCAGTCTCCACTCAGATGATTTCTTCTGGAAGACTTCTGTCACAGCCAGGCCTCATTGGGTGTATCTGCTAGCTTTACAGTTAATCACAACGGGGAAAGGGTGAAATGTTGGAAGGATTCCAGGCATTCTTAGGACTTCCCAGTGGAGAGGCAGTTTCAATGATAAGTGATAGCTTGGATGTTCTATAGCAAAGGTCATATTTAAGGAAGCACAGAGAGAGAAGGGCCTTTGAAAGGAAAGATCACGGTCAGTTTTTAGCTTCTGTTCGGGCCCCGGATATAGAGAGGGGGTCCCAGGGTTCTGCAATAAGGAGCCCTCAGTGAAGTAGGGACACACCTGCCTCCACTCCCACACCCCCCCGTGGGTGCACCCAGGTAACAGACACGGGAGGTGGAAGGGCGGGGGCGGTGAGCAGGGGTGCGGGGTGCCGGGGGGCTGAGGCAGTTAAGTGTCCGACCCTTGGTCTTGGCTCAGGTCATGATCTCGCAGCTCGTGGGTGGGTTTGAGCCCTGCATTGGGCTCTGCACGGACAGCCCAGAGCCTGCTGAGATCCTCTGTCTTCCTCTCTCTCTGCCTTCCTCTCTCTCTGCCCCTCCCCCACTCGGATGTGCACTCTCTCTAAATAAATTAAAAAAGAGCGCTAAAATCGGTAGTGTAGGTGCACGGAGCAGAGGTTAGATAAGAGCACTGACGTTTTCTGCCCTGAAATAGGAAAATTAGCTTTCTTCCTGAATGGTTGCTGAAGAGTTCAGTACAGGACAAAGTCAAGAACAGACTGGGATTCAAGGTCTTCATTCACGAGGGTGGGTGGCCGGGACCTTGTCATGGGATGGGAACAGGGAACAGGAAGTAGTTCTTACTGTGTTGGTAAGAGACGGGAGCCAACGGAACGGCCGTGCTGATTAAGCTCACGTCCTGTGTGCCAAGTAGAGAGGTGTGGTTCTCTTAAAAAGAGCCCGATGAACCGGGGTGTCAAAAGATGCCAGGAGAGGGTACGAGAGATGCCACGAAGAGGGTCTCTAGGAAACCAGGCCAGAAACCCTGGTGAGGTCGTGCAAGGCCAGTCCCGTGGTTCTGAGGCCGCAGGGCCCAGCTGGAGGCCCGCAGGCCAGCGCACGCCTCCATTAACCCCTGGAAGTCAGCATTTTTGTCTCTTTTTGTGTTGTAAAAACCTGGCGATTGATGTGGGGAATCTGAAGGCTACTCACTGAGGGCAAGTTCAGCTTCTAGCAAGTGTCAGCATTTGGTAAAAACTATTCCTAATTAAAAATGTTCTCTGGCATGCCAACCTCTTCCTCCCCCACATTTATCGTTCTAGCAAGACTTGTTTCCCCCACGCTTCTTGCCGTAACACTAGTAGTTTTGGGGGGATTGTTGTGAGGACCCAGAGGTATACAGACTCCTGTTGGTAGACCAAGAAATCACAAAACGAAGTGAACTGTGACTAAAACTCAGAGTTTAGATAAAGTCAGGGACAGTGAGGCTCTTAAGTTCTTGGAAAGAACGATGAGCGATCACATAAATCACACCTCGTTTTGGTAGGATTAAAAACGGGCCTTGTAGGGGGCACCTGGGGGCTCAGTCGGTTAAGTGTCTGACCTCGGCTCGGGTCATGATCTCGCGGTCTGGGAGTTCGAGCCCCACGTCGGGCTCTGGGCTGACAGCTCAGAGCCTGGAGCCTGCGTCTATTCTGTGTCTCCCTCTCTCTCTGCCCCTCCCCCGCTCATGCACATGCTCGCTCTCTCTCTCTCTCTCTCTGTCTCAAAAATAAAAAATAAAAACATAAAAAAAGTGCACCTTGTTAGCTTTCCTTGGAAACTGATACCAGCCTTGCTGTGGGCGTCAGTTCTCAAAACACAAAACAGAAACCCCTTGGTCCTCCGACCTGTTAGCAGAGGCATTGCCGTGAACGGTGACGGCGTCTTTTCTTGACCAGCAATACAACCAAGAGATCACGGACCTGAAGCAGCCTGTGTTGGTCAGTCAGCCCAAGAGGAGGCGAGGCCCTGGGGGCACCTTGCCGGGGCCCGCGATGCTCATCCCGGAGCTCTGCTATCTCACAGGTACTGCTGCGCCCCGGCTCCCCCAGCTTGCTGCCCCGTTCTCTTCGGGGAGTCCTGAAACCCTCGCCGAGACGCCTGCCCCCTCCCCCTCCACGGGAGCCCTTCCTGCTGCCCGTCCCGTCTCCTCACCACCCTGCACCCCAGACGTTCACAGACTAGACCCTTGTCACTAACCTGTGCCTTCCGACGTCTCGTTTAAAGGTCTAACTGATAAGATGCGCAACGATTTTAACGTGATGAAAGATTTAGCTGTCCATACCAGACTAACTCCGGAACAGAGGCAGCGCGAAGTGGGAAGACTCATTGACTACATTCATAAGTAGGTCCCCCCCACGGCTCTGGAGCGTGGCTTCCAGTTTGTGGTATTTTCTTGGGTTTGGGGAGCGACAGAGCGCAGTTTTGGTTCCCTTTTGCATTTGCGGTCTTCGGGGCGGGCTCTTGGTGTTTCTAGGCGAGGCTGCTGTCGTCAGGGCGTGTCGCATTCTGTAGCCAGCGGCCTAATTCTTCGGTTAGAAGGAGGTGGTAGAGCAGAAGGTGAACCATTTTGGACAGATGGATTTTTCTGTCTTGGTGACGACATCGAGGGGGTTACTTTGAAGAGGTGGTTCGGGCATCAGAACTTAGGTGAAAGGCCATCGCGGAGGGACCCAGGGCTGCGGGGAGGGAGCAGCGACCGGCACCTTGCGTGTTTCCTGGCGCTGCGAGGCTTCCGGTCCCGGGAGACACGGGACTGCGTGCTGTAGGTCGGAGTGGGTCTGTTTGCCTGTGTCTGTTCCTGCCGTTTCCTTCTGTTGAGTGGTACGTAAATATGTTAAATTTACAGAGATGATAACGTTCAGAGGGAGCTTCGAGACTGGGGTTTGAGCTTTGACTCCAACTTACTGTCCTTCTCAGGAAGAATTTTGCAAGCAGAAAAGATTCACCAAGGTGGAAAAACAGTAAGGCAGTTCTTAAAGTTGTCAATCACGTCAGATTCGGGTGTGACTCGTGATAAAGTCCCACGCCAGTCTGCTGCTGTGCCCACTCCTCCCGTCCCCTTCCCTCGCCCCTCCCCTCGCCCCACCGCCTCCTAGGAGCAAGGAGGTGGGCCTGTGGGAGCCTGGGGCTGGGTCATCGGTGAGGCTTCACTGAAAGCCGGCTTTACTTTTCCCCGTGACACAAGTCGTTGAGCTAAGGTATTGGGTTGGCGTGATGTCTGCCGCTGAAGTGATTTTTTATCCAGGAAACTTCCAGTCTATTTGGCCTCGTCTTCGCCTGGATGACTTGTTTGTAGAGAAACATGTTAAGTGTTGCGATGCCTTTTATGCTTTATGCTCAGGAAAGGGAAGCAAGCATTCTGAAAACATTCTGGTGTGTAATGGAAACCCGCAAGTGCTAGAACTTGAAAAACCCTTTTATAGAAAATGATGCCCTTCCACCTCGTAAATGTTCTGCAAATAACAGCCCGATGAAGTAGTTTTGTGTTTTAACAGCGGGTGTTTTTATTACCCCCGTGGAAATGATAAAAGCATCCACCCCCACATAAAGGTTGTCGGGAGGTGGGGAGGACATGCAGAAAGCACTGGGTGGTTTTCCTCTAGAGGGAAAGTAGCACCAGGTCACCGAGCTTCTGGCTTGTGAGCCCTCTGTCTTGCTGTCAGACGTGGTCACCGCTCACTTTTGGTACTGACACCTCAGCCAGTTGCTCCCGTCTCAGAGCCTTGTTTCTCTTGGGTCTTTATCACAAGGGAAGTACCTCGCGTCCTTGCGGTATCTCAGCAGAGGAAGGCGGGTACGGGAGGCGGCGGGGCGGGGAATGCCTGGTGGGATAGGACCCCGTCGTCTGTGGATACCTCCGTGTCCCTTTCTCCTCCACCGAGGCCATTCTGTCTGTCACCACAGTTGAAAGTACGAGAAGTTCTGTAAGGTTCAGGATATGCCACGAGAAGAATTATTACAGACCTGTTGGCTTTGTCACCGAGAGCAGACCGTGGAATTCACAGTGTCTCTGAACTTTCTTCTAGTTCGATTACAATCCACAGTTTGCAGATTGGTCAAAAGAAACCAGAGGTGCACCGTTAATTAGCGTGAAGCCACTGGATAACTGGCTGCTGATCTATACTCGAAGGAATTACGAAGCGGCCAATTCGTTGATACAGAATCTATTTAAAGTTACACCAGCCATGGGCATACAAATGAAAAAAGCAATAATGTAAGTCTATCAAGTCATTTCTACTCTGAAAAACTGATGAGTAGTCATTTGGAGGGTGTGGGAACGCAAAAGCGATGAAAGTGTTGGCAACGTTCTAGGTGACGGGAGTTTAAAGATCTGCTCCAGTCTCCTGTAACGTGGATGCGGAACTGTATTTGAGTAACAAAGAAGGGGCGGGAGAGCAGGCAGTGGCTCCTCTCAAATTATCTCTGCTGTTTGTGTTAGAACGACCTTTGCCTGAATGACCACTCTCGGCGGTTTATTTCAGATCTCGTACGGAACGTGTCGTATGTTATAATCTATAGGAAACTGTTTATGTTGGCACGTTTCTCATTGCTTTTTCTGAATGTTGGATACCGGGTTTCCATTCCAGGATTGAAGTGGATGACAGAACTGAAGCTTACCTGAGAGTCCTACAGCAGAAGGTCACATCAGATACCCAGATAGTAAGTAGCACGCAGATACATAGGTGGGTGTCCTGGAGTGACTGGTTTCAAAAACGGCATTTGTAAATCTTAGTGTCTGAGTTTGGAATGTCGTAGTTAGGGTCATAAAGTAGCCACACGACAGAGGTCTCACCTTCATGAAGTGGCCCTGGTGATGCTGGCGTGACTGTGCGCAAGGAAGGGCCGGGGGATCAGAGCCATCTCGAATTTATTTGGATTCGAAGGCTTTAACTGTATGGGTCCCACTCTGGGTTCTCTGTTCTATTCCATTGGTCTGTGTGCTTCTTCTTGTGCCAGTGCCATATTGTCTTGACGATGACAGCTTTGTAGTAGAGGCTGAAGTCTGGGATTGTGATGCCTCCCTCTTTGGTTTTCTTCTTCAGTATTACTTTGGCTATTCAGTGTCTTTTGTGGCTCTAAGAAATTTGAGAAGAATGCTGGTGCAATTTGGATTGGGATTGCATTGGATGTGTAGATTACTTGAGGTGGTATTGGCATTTTAACAATACTTCTTTTTCCAGTCCCTGAGCATGGAATGTCTTCTTGTTTCTTTGTGTCTTCTTCAATTTCCTTTATAAGTTTTCAGCACACAGACCTTTTACATCTTTTCGTTAGGTTTACTCCTAGGTATTTTATGGTTCTTGGATCACTGACAAAGCAGGAAAGAGCATCCAGTGGAAAAAAGACCATCTCTTCAGCAGATGGTGCTGGGAGTACTGGACAGCAACATGCAGAAAAATGACCCTGGACCACTCTCTTACACCATCCACAAAAATAAACTCAAAATGGATGAAAGACCTAAACATGTGACAGGGAGCCATCAAAATCCTACAGTTGGAGAAAGTAGGCAAAAACCTCTTCGACCTGGACCACGGCAACTTCTTACTCAGCATGTCTCCAGAGGCAAGGGAAACAAAAGCAAAAATGAACTATTGGGACCTCATCAAGACTAAAAGCTTCTGCGCTGCAGAGGAAACAGTCAACAAAACTAAAAGGCAACCAACGGAATGGAAAAAGGTATTTGCAAATGACATATTGGATAAAGGGTTAGTCTCCAAAATTGGTAAAGAACTTAACCAAACTCAACACCCGTGAAACAAATAATCCAGTGAAGAAATGGGCAGAAGACATGAACGGACACTTTTCCAAAGAAGACATCCAGATGGCCAACAGACACATGAAAAGATGCTCAGTGTTACTCATCATCAGGGAAATGCAAATCAAAACCACACTGAGATACCAACCCACACCAGTTAGAATGGCCACAATTAACAACTCCGGAAACAACAGATGCTGGTGAGGATGTGGAGAAATGGGAACCTTCTTGCACTGCTGGTGGGAATGCAAACTGGTGCAGCTGCCCTGGAAAACAGTGTAGAGGTTCCTCAAAAAATTAAAAATATAATTACCCTATGACCCAGCAATAGCACTACTAAGAATTTATCCAAAGGATACAGGAATGCTGATTCATAGGGGCACACGTACCCCAGTGTTTATAGCAGCACTTTCAACAATAGCCAAATTATGGAAAGAGCCCAAATGTCCATCAACTGATGAATGGATAAAGAAATTGTGGTTTATACACACAATGGAATCCTACTTGGCAATGAGAAAGAATGAGATCTGGCCATTTGCAGCAACATGGGTGGAAATGGAGGGTATTGTGCTAAGTGAGATAAGTCAGTCAGAGAAAGCCCAATATCCATTCATATGTGGATCTTGAGAAACTTAACAGAAGACCATGGGGGAGGGGAGGGAAAAAAATAGTTACAAACAGAGAGGGAAGGAGGCAAACCATAAGAGACACTTAAACACCGAGAATAAACCGAGGGTGGATGGGGGGTGGGGGAGGGGGAAAATGGGGGATGGGCACCGAGGAGGGCACCGGTGGGGAGGAGCACTGGGTGATGTATGGAAGCCATGAACCATGGGAATCTACCCCCAAAACCAAGAGCACCCTGTACACACTGTATGTTAGCTAATTTGACAGTAAATTATGTTAAGAAAAAAGGCTTTAATTGTAGGAAATTTTGTGGGGAAAAGGCACAGAAGTAAAAATCAGTACTTAGTTGGTGAGCATGCGTACAGGTACGGCTAGGGTGGTGGCAGAGACCAGTGTGATGGTAAACAACATACGTATGTTGCTCTAAGCCTGAGAAGTGAATTGGCTTCAACTAACCCGTTCCCTTTTCCAGCCCTTCATCTCCTACTTAAGTGCCGCAGGCAGATTACTATTACGTTGTCGGGAATAACAGAGACACCTAGGAAAGCAAAGTGATTTGGTTGGGTTGGGGACTAGAGAAAAGAGAAGAATCGGGGACTATAAATTAGGAAAACACATATAAATTAGGAAAACACAGTGAGTTAAAGATCTGCGTTCAATTCTAGAACACAAACTCGGATTGGGCAGGAATTGGTTGTTTTATTTCCAGTGTTTCTAAGACACGGTGGACACAGCAGCGTAAGTTGAAAGCGTAGGGTGTACAGTGTGATCGTTGGACGCGTGTATATGTCGCAGAAACGATTATCACGACAGGGTTAAGGCATAACGTGCACAGCGTGATCACTTGATCATCCCAACAGGGCGATTTCTCTCCTCTGTCACCTCACTTACAATTTTGTTTTTTTGAAGATCTGGTCTGTAGTACCTTTCAGGTGCATAACACAGCCTTGTCACCTGTGGTCACCTGCACCGTACATCAGATCCCCAGAACTTAATTTATAACTGCAAGTTTGTGCCCTTTGACTAACATCGTCCCATTTCTGGCCGGGACATATTTAGATTGGGCACTCCATTTTGTCCCCAGAATTGTCCATGGATTTCCTGAGAAATTTCATAGGGTGATCAGGTTCTCAAGCCAGAGCTTTAAAAGTTTCAAAGCCATGGCGCGCCTGGGTGGCTCAGTCAGTTAAATGTCTGACTTCGGCCCAGGTCATGGTCTTGCGGTTCGTGGGTTCAAGCCCCGCGTCGGGCTCTGTGCTGACAGCTCGGAGCCTGGAGCCTGCTTTGGGTTCTGTGTCTCCTCCTTTCTCTCTCTGCCCATCCCCCACTTGTGCTCTCTCTGTCTCTCGAAAATTTTTTGTGCACCTGTAGGTTACCACTAACTTATTTTGCCCTATTCTTTATCCCTAAAGTACTCCAGGCTGGCAATAGAGCGTGTTTAAGTAGGTTCTCAGGTTTTCTTGGCCTTCAGTTTTGAGTTGTTTGCTCCACGTGGTTTCTTTCTTCTGTGAGTGTCTGTCACTGGGTTGAAGGGAATGAGCAGACCGTATCAGCTGACGTCACGCCGGTCAGCTCATGGTGGAGACGTGGCGGGTGGGCTTGGTTCTCTGTTCTCTCCCCTGAACTTGATCGTCACTTCCCTAATCCTCTGTGACGAGAACGTTTTTTGGTTTTCAGGTTGTTTGTCTGTTGTCAAGTAATCGGAAAGACAAATATGATGCTATAAAAAAATACTTGTGTACAGATTGCCCTACTCCAAGTCAGTGTGTGGTAGCCCGGACCCTGGGCAAGCAGCAGACAGTCATGGCCATTGCGACCAAGATCGCCCTGCAGATGAACTGCAAGATGGGAGGGGAGCTCTGGAGGGTCGATATGCCCGTAAGTTTCATTGATATAATTGCTGCTTAAATGCTTTGTTTACCAAAAACGGACTTTTTAAATACTGCTGGTATTCCGTTTATCTGAAAGCACAGGGTTTTTGTTACAGCTGAAGCTGGCGATGATCGTTGGCATCGATTGTTATCATGACACCACAGCTGGACGGAGGTCAATTGCAGGATTTGTTGCGAGCATCAACGAAGGGATGACCCGGTCAGTGCGGTCAGGTGACGGGCGGTTGGCTGTGGACACCGCAGGAGAGGTGTGCGTGCAGGGCCGACTTCTGGGGTCTGCGAGGTTCTCTTGAACCTATTGACTTCTCTGAATTCGATAATCAAGAAAGTCAGGGAAGTAGAATAACAGCTACCTGGCCATTTTCTACTTTGTCCCCTGGCCCTTAATCTGTACTAGTCAGATCACATTTCCGGCTATTTTATAGGTGATTTCTGTGGGGGGTGGGGAGCGGATCTCCTTAAATGTGGCCATCTCTGAAAAGGTCTCTCAGAATTTTTATTGACATGCTGAAACGTACCTTAAAGTTTTGGTGTTGACTTTATTTTGGAAAACCCGTTTCTTCAGTTTACCCAGTCACTTGTGTTTTGATGGAGTGAAATTGCTTTTCAGTGCTTTTCTTAGAACTAAGCATTGCCAAGAATAGGAAAGGATGAAAATTGAGGGAATGTTGATGTGTGAGCTTTAGTAACGGCATATTTTAAGGTATTTTATCTTTTTGAAAGAGTGAAATCTGTAATAAATGTCTCCTGATGAGCAGAGCGAGAGGGGGGTGTGTGTGTGTGAGGGAGGGAGGAGGTGTCTCTGGGTATCTTACTTCCGATTTCACTTTCGCCTCAGCAGTGGAATTGTGTTGATCTGTAACGAAAGAAAGCTTGGTTTGTAGCGTTATAAGTGGCTTGTCATTGCTGTCCAGGGTGTCACAAAGCACCGGACATGCCGGGGGACCTCTTTAAAGGGGCTAAAGACGAGCTGCTGGGAGGGAAGCAGTGGCGAGAAAGGAACCGCCTGCAGGCAAGGGCGTTCTCACCGCGGTCCGGGGTCGCGGTGTTTCTCCCAACAGCTGGTTCTCTCGCTGCGTCTTTCAAGATCGAGGACAAGAGCTGGTAGACGGTCTCAAGGTCTGCCTCCAAGGTTGGTCTCCTGTAGCCTTTTCACCCTGGTCCCTGACGTGGCCCTTCGAGAGGTGACCCTAGGGTTACGTGGCGCGGTGCTGGCTTTCCCGTAGCTGCCCTGAGGGCTTGGAACAGCTGTAACGAGTACATGCCCAGCCGGATCGTCGTGTACCGGGACGGCGTCGGCGACGGCCAGCTCAAAACCCTGGTGAACTACGAAGTGCCACAGTTCCTGGACTGCCTCAGGTCTGTCGGGAGAGGCTACAAGTAAGCGTGCGTGTCGTAAAGCGTTTTGTGTCTGTACAGTCACGGCTTTTTATCTTCGAGGTCCGTGTGGTAGGATGAAAGGTAAGGGAGCCCTTAACCTCAGGTGTGGGGGGCGGGTGAGATTGCGGGAGGTGCTCGTGGAGCCTTCCCTGGGGGCGAGGCTGGAGGTGTGGAGGGTCCCTTCCTTCAGGGAGGATGCGTGAAGACCCCTCTGCCAGTGGTCTGCCCTCGGCCTTCCCGCCTGGGGCCGTGGCGCAGGATCTGAGTATTCGGAGACGTCTGCAGGCATCTGCAGGAGCGGTTATTAGAATAAATTCCAAACAGTCTTCGTGTACTCTTTCTCGATTGCTTTACACAGCGAATACTTCTTTGTGAACTCGACTGGCACTGATGTCTTACTCCGTCCGTGGGGATGGCGTGCACGTGCGAGGGACACCCTGGTCCTCCCCGAGCACCCCGCCTGTGCCCTTGCAGACCGTGCTGCTCTCTGCCTTCCTCCGCTCCCCCCGCAGGAGTGAGACTGCGCCGTCTCCACACGGCCCTTTGGAGAAGTTACGTTTTGCTAGTCTGTCGGGTGGTGAGCAAGCTGACGTCCGTCCGGGACCGTTGTGTCAGGGGCTCACTGGTGCAGAATGACGGCCGGCGGAGTCAGTGTTGAAGGAGCCCCAGAAATTCCGAGAGGCCTGTTTGTGCGTTCGGCCAGCAGTTGGTATCGTTGCAGAAAGGAGGGCGTCGGAGAGCCCTTGAGTGCACCTGGGCTCGTGGCGGCGCTGGGCACCTGTGGGCTGGGCACCCGGAGCCGCTTGCTTCACTGGGGTGGAGGGTACTTCCGGGTCGGCCTCAGCCAGCTTCTCGGTGTTGATGGCACCCGTTTCTTAGAGTGAGTTTATTAGTAAGCTCTCAGAGCAAGTCAGGGAGGTTTTTCAGATTAAAATGCTAATAAGCATTTTCCGATATTTTGGAAGTGGTTGTTAATGTTCTTTTCTGTCTCCTTTAAAAACCTTAATGCTTGCATTTTCTCACTAAAAGAACGGTATTTGCTTTCGGTCTTCGAAATGTAAGCCTCACTGGATGTGTTTCTCTGAGTTCAGTGCTCCGTCCGCACGGACAGAGTTGGTGGGGGGGTGGGCAGAGGAAGGTGCGGAGAGGCGGCTGCCTGCTGGTCTCCTTTTCAGGTCCCTGCTCTAGCCCTCAGCATCTTCTAGCCCCACTGCCTTTTTCTCACACTGAGGGGAAAGGAAATTTCCGGGAAGTAAGGAGGAGACGCAACGGTGCAAGTTGATCTCACAGCCTCGAGCTGTATGTCGTTTGGGATTTGGGGACATACCCTGTTGTGGCCGTGTGGGGCCTGGGGCTCTGCTGCTGGGAGTCTTTCGAGTCCTGTGGGCTTGGCTCCCAGAAGGAGCAGCAGAAGTTGCTCTCGAAGAGGAGCCCGGAGCCCGAGTGAGGGGAGTCGGTGAACCGGGTCCTGCCCGGGGCGGTGTCATGCCCACGGTGGCTGCCGGGGGAGGGGGGGGGGACCCCTGCGGGCTCCCGCTCCGGGGATGGGCTAGACGGGTGTGGGGGAGGGGACTTCATGCCGAGGCCGCACGAGCCTGACCAGCTGCCACAGGACTGGAGCCACGTTGTGAGTTGTGCCAGGACATGGTGGCTGCGGGGAGAGGTGACCGAGCGCAGGGTGTCTCAGGAGCAGGGCCAGGTTCCACCCAGCTTCACCTGCTGCATCTGGGAAATGGGGAGGCGACCAGCCAGGGTCGTCAGAAGGAATAAAGGAGAGTACTTGACACGGTACCCGATACGCACTCCATAAATGGTGGAGAACTCGTGTGTGAAGTAAAGTAATACCCAAGAGTCGTTCCTCACTTTGAAGAAATGCAGTTTGGATGTAAATATTCGTAATTATTCTTAGAATCACAGTATTTGTGTTTTGATTGAAATGGTGATGTTAACTTTATAAAAATGCATAATGGATTAGCTGACTTAGAATATTTGGCAGAAGAAGAAATCAAAATGTCACCTCATCCTTACGACTTTGTTTTGTGACATTTGCTGAATCGCTTCCTGTGATGTCAGAGGGCCGGAACCCACCTGCCTTAGGTTCCTGGGACTGGCTTTGTTCTATCCAGAGCCGCAGTAACTGGGCAGCAGGGTGGTGTCTCTAAAAATACCTTCTGTTTATTGAAGTGACATCACCTCCCTGCCCCTTGTCTGTTTAGTTACTGCTACCAGGAAGGAGTGAAATTAGGTTTACCACGGAACAGAAGTTCCCATTTCGGGGTCTCTTTGACCATTTGTCCAACAGTGTACTCTGGACCCCCTTCCCAAGCCAAACGTTCCAGATCCCACTGCACGTAAAGCCCGTGGCATCCCAGAGTTTGCAATCCAGTGTACTGAGGCTCTTCAGGAGCCAGTGCTCTGGTTGGGAAAAGGGCACAGGGGAAACCAAGGCATCGATAACTGTCCTGTTTATCAAACGTCCATCCCATGCCAGCAGGGTCCCGAGTGCCTTCCATGCACCAGTTCACGTATTCCGTGTTTCAAATGCTGGATTTGACGTGGGCCTTGGAGGTGGTAGAGAAGGTGTGAAAGTAGTCAAGCCGCACGTGCTGCCCTTGAAGGGCTGCCCTGCAGGGATCCAGGGCCAGGTTAGGGGCCAGCACACCTCCTCGGATGCAGAGCCGGACGCTCGGGGAGAGGGACTCAGTCCTGGTGCGGGAAAACCAAGCAGAGAGTCTCACTGGGGGAGACGCAGAGGGCACATTCTCTGCTGCCGTGGGGTGGGCTGAGGGGTGATTGGGCCCCGGGAGGGAGACGGAGACAGGGACCCCCGATTCCTTGTGAACTGGTAATGCTAGGCTGCACTCGGACACTGCTCGCACCAGCCCCCCCAGCAGGGATTTTAGACTCGAGGTCCTATTTTCCACGTAGAAGAGGCTCCGAACTGTGTTGGCGAATTTAGTGTTTCATTGTGATAGGCAGATGATGTGCTTACCTGTTGATTAGACACCGGGCACATGCACGCTGTCCCCTCACACCCTGGATAGGTGCCCTGCCCTGGGGGGGGTGGGGTTCTGGTTAGAGCCACATGAGTGGGTTGTTAATTGACTGAGAGTGTGGCTAACTTGGTATTGTTACATTCATCCGCATCTGCATCATCATCGTCATCGTCGTCATGTTTTAAGCCCAAGACTAACAGTAATTGTGGTGAAAAAACGAGTGAACGCCCGATTTTTTGCTCAGTCTGGAGGAAGACTTCAAAACCCACTTCCTGGAACAGTTATTGATGTGGAAGTTACCAGACCAGAGTGGTAAGTTGTGTAGTGTTCGCTGAACATTGTTTTCTGCTTTATCCACTTTAACTCGTTTACTTTTTCTTATGTTTTTTTTTTTAATTCATTTGAGAGCAGCTCACATGTGAGCGAGCAGGGGAGGGGCAGAGAGGGAGGGAGGGAGAGAATCCAAGCAGGCTCCACAGTCAGCACAGAGCCCGACACGGGGCTGGAACTCATGAACCACAAGGTCGGGACCGGAGCCTAAATCAAGAGTCAGATGCTTAACCGACTGAGCCACCCAGGTGCCTGTTCCTTTTTCTTCTATTTCTTATGAATCCTAAAGTCTCCGATTACTTTGATCCAATAGTGTTACTAAAGCCTACGATTTATTTGCGTCTGCTGCTGTAGACTGCTTTTGTCTTTTCTTTCACATCTGTATCTTCAGATTGTTTTCTCAGTAAAAATTTTTAGGTCTGTAATGCTTTTAATTACCCAGAGGTCAAAATGTTTCATCTGAAACACAAGCACAGGTAAGAAAAGTGGCTTCTGAGTAACATTTTTATGCAACCTGGGCTACACTTTGCCGTAGGAAAATAAGCTAGTAAGTAGGACCTGAGGGGCACGTGGTAATGAGATTAGCGCACAGTGTTCCGCTGTCCAGTGCTGAAGCCCGCTGGCCCCTGGGAAAGCCCTGTGTGCGGCTGGGCGCCCGGCCCGTAGGTCCTGTGGGTAGTGGGAGGTCCTCCCTCGGCCCAGGTTAGCCCCTCCTCAGGAAAGCACGCTGCTGGGACTGTTCTGTTTCATCGTATTGGCGCTTTTTCAAAAGGCAGATCTGGGGCGCCTGGGTGGCTCCGTCAGGTAAGCAGTGACTCTTGGTTTCGGCTCAGGTCATGATCTCATGGTATGTCAGTTCCAGCCCCACATTAGGCTCTCTCTGTGCTGACAGCGTGGAGCCTGCTTGGGATTCTCCCTCTCCCCCACTTGCTCTGTCTCCCTCAAAAAGAAATTTAACCAAGTTTAAATTCCAAAGGTAGATTTAACCAGAATCAAGTGCAGGCCTAGGTGCAAAGCTGTTAGTGTGCTGCTCCTGTATAATCTGCGGTACAGGAGGGTTTCTTCTGCTAACTTCGCGTGGATAAACGATCATACAGGTTTCAGTTCTGTCAAGCGACCGGGAATGTGTGACCTTGGATCATGGCAGTGCTTCAGTAGGATTCTACTACTGGCGGGGGGGTGGGGGGGGTCAGCTGAGAAAGAATAGCTAAGATACTAACTTAGCTTCCTTTCCTGCAGGATCCCTTAACCAGTCAGAATGACCCCATGGTACTTTCTAGTAAAGGTATTCCTGCTGTGGTAACCAGAGCTCAGGGGGTAACACGGACCCGAAGACAGCCGATGTAAACAAATTGGGTAAAATCCAAGTTGAATTAAGAAGTATGAAAACATTTCATTACTTTTATTAGATGCTATTTAAAACTTAGCTGATCATGCTATTGACGTACCTGGAGAAGTCCACTTTTAAAAACGTTTCTGTTTATTTTGAGAGGGAGGATGGAAGGGAGGGAGAGAATCCCAAGCAGGCTCTGCACCGTCAGCATAGAGCCCAACCTGGGGCTTGAGCTCATGAACTGCGAGATCACGACCTGAGCTGAAATCGAGAGTCAGATGCTCAACCGACAGAGCCCCCCAGGCGCCCCTGGAGAGGTCCACTTTTAAGGACTAGACCAGAGTCGGTGTCAGCTGCCAGCACTTTGGACGGTGACTTGCCTGTGTTGGGAACTGAGATTTTGACTCCAGCTCTGGTGTGAATTCTCTGTTGTTTGGGGCAGGTTATTTGTCACTGAAACCCTCATTCTTCTGAAACACTACAGTGTTACAGACCAGTTCTGATTTTTATAATTTCTGTAGTTTTCAGCGGACCTAGCAAGTTGCACATGTAATCTACTTCAAGTCCGGTAACAGCCTCTCTGGATTGATGTTTTGTTGTCCGTCTTGTCCCTTTATGCTGCACTCCTTGGTTTTGCTTTACCGTTTGGGTCCTGAATGAATTGTGCTTATGTCCTCGGACGCTCTAGTCTAAAATTTGTTTTTTATCCTTGACGAGTAACATTAAGTGTATTTTTGTCAAGTAGCACTGGGAACAGCAAGAGGGGGAAAGGTCCTGGGGTGAAAGCAGATTTTGGAAACCGCAGAGCCCGAAACGAGACCTCCTCCACTCACCCCCACCGTCGCTGCCTCTCCGGGCCCGTGTTACGGCTCCGTCCTCCCCTGAGCTCCCGTGTTCACCGCCGTGGAAGCAGCCCCGCCGGGTGCCGAAGGTCCCGAGGCGTCCGTGACCGAGACCTCAGATACTCGCAGTAGTGGCAGCTTGAACATCCTTCGCACATAAGCACTCCGAGATGGTCCGCGAACCGCAGTCTCTGACTTCAGGAGGCGCGCTCTGTCTTGAACGAGGAGGTCACGTCAGTGCGCGGGATCCCTTCGCCGTCCGCTTCAGCTCTCGTTCGCCTCACGTCCGTGTGGTTTTTCTGCCGTCCTTGCAGGTATGACTTTTTTATCGTGAGCCAGGCGGTGAGAAGCGGCAGCGTCTCGCCCACACACTACAATGTCATCTACGACAACAGCGGCCTGAAGCCGGACCACATACAGAGGCTGACGTACAAGCTGTGTCACGTCTATTACAACTGGCCGGTAAGTGTGTTCGTTCACTTCAGCGAGACTCGGAAGGCAGTTGCTGGGTTTTTAAAGGCCTTTTATGGTTAACACTGACATGTGTCATGCACACCAGATTTAGAGTAACAGGCCCTGTGTTTCTTCCTCTAAAGGGCGTCATCCGGGTCCCGGCTCCTTGTCAGTACGCCCACAAACTGGCTTTCCTCGTGGGCCAGAGCATTCACAGGGAGCCCAACCTGTCACTGTCCAACCGCCTGTACTACCTCTGACCTCCACCAGAGGACGACACGCAGCGGTTTCTGTGTTGGGAACGTAACGTCAGGCTTTTCTTAAGCCTTTTATTTCTTTTAGCTGTTATCTTTCTAGATGAAACTTGGGGAAGGAATTAGGTCTGGAGTCTTACTTCTAGCATTGCTACTTGACTGGCTTATAGGTAAAAATTCAAATTTTATATTTTCTCTTGTTTGTTTCCTCAGCTACAGTGTGAGGATTTTTGTTTTGGAGAAAGATATGGATAAGGTGCTTTGTATTATAAACAGACTTTTAGACTATTTGAAAAGTGGGGATTTACTCAAAAGTACTTTCAGGAGTGAGCAAGTCCTTCTTTGTAAGCCTTACGTTAATTATCTTCTTTTTGAAATACTTTCATTTAAGGAAGCTCACTAGAACTGTAAGGTGGGGTTTTATTTGGGTATCTGATCTATTTTAGAGATGAAAGCTGCCATTAAATAACCTGTACAAGGTGTGGGAACTGTATGAGACTCTGTGGAGAAGTAGGCTAATTTTTTATTTCATTTTGGGGCTAGGTGGTATAGGGGTTAGAAGATGGTTGAAAAGTTTTAAATTTCTGTCCAAAGAAACATTTTAAGACTCTTAAGAGGTCAGTAATCTGTATTAACATTACGAGTTGTTTTGCAACTGAGACATTATTTTGCTTGTTATAGAATAAAATTGGATTGTTACCCTGTTCAGGAACAGTTTGTTTTTACTGAAAGCATCTGCATTTTCATTCATTTACTGTATTTTTTTTTTAAATGGGGGAGAGTTCACTCCGTCAAAGGGCTGTGATCCATTTACAAAAGCGAAGGTCCATGAGTTGGAGCCCCGTGTCAGGCTCTGTGCTGACAGCTAAGAGCCTGGAGCCTGTTTCAGATTCTGTGTCTCCCTCTCTCTCTGACCTTCCTCCATTCATGCTCTGTCTCTCTCTCTCTCAAAAATAAATAAATGTTAAAAAAACAAAACAAAAAAACCACCGAAATCTGCATCACTTGACTTGAGGGTCTACGGCTGCCATCTGCCGAGTTTGTAACACAAGAATGGGAGCCGTAGCTCAGAAGTGCAGACCAAGAAGGGTGTTGTTGAGTTGATAATCGTAGCTGTTCACGTATCTGTAGGAATTTTCAGGAAATTCTGCAGTTAATGAACGGAATTCACTTCTAAATGGTGCTTGTAAACGTAACGGGTGTGAATGTTAGCGATCATACATAAACTCGTCTGAGCATGTTATACTTGTCTTTTCAAATAAATGCCTTATTAACATGAATGAAAACCATTTTATTTTCCTTTTAGTTGTAGCTAATAACTGTTAGCACTGATCTTGGCTATTAGCCCAGGTTCCTTAACCTACTTCCTTAACCCTGTGAACATGAGAGGGAAAGGAACAGGGCCTTGCGAGCGTTCAGAAAGCTGCCGGAGACAAGATGCCGTTGCAGAAGTTGCTTTAGAGGCCGTCCCGGTTCAAAGGGGTGTGAGGACGGCTAACCCTGCAGCTGTGACAGATTGGTTTGGGGTCTCTGTCTGTGGATTTGTAGTGCTGGCCAGTAACTGTTAAGTCATCAAAGCGTCATCCGTAGCAGCTTTTACACGATCTCTTAAAGGTTTCAGGTCTTTACCGATTCTTCAGGATTTCAATCTAGAGAAGTTTCAGTGGCCAAGAGACGCTCACCCAAGCCCGAAGACTTTGCCGCCACGGACGGAACATCTGCTCAAATTCGTTCCGGCCAAAAGGGTTCTGGCTTGGCTTGTTCACTCATCCGGGGCAGGGCAGTGGTTCCCAGATTGAACGTTAAATGTCACCCATTCGCCTGGTCTGGGTCTGCGCCACACCTAGGCCCAGAACCTCTGCCAGGTGAACTGTCCCGTAGATACATCCCAGGGCTTCGTCTCGGGACTTGGGCCAGTGCCAGTTGAGAAGGCGTCTGGAGCCTAGTCGACAAGAGGATGGGGGGGGGGGGGCGCTCTGTTGTCTTGTCTGCTTTCTTCTGCGCTGGTGTTGATGGGCCTCCTGGGGGGACAGAGAGGGCCAGAGGGTCTAGGTTTAGGTGTCCACCTCACCCCCTTGGAAGGGGCACCCTTTCCACAGTAGTGCTGGCAAAAACCCTGGCCGTCTACACCTCTGGGAACCTAAGGGATGCACATCGGGATAGGTTGAGCCTGGCTCCCGTGCCGTGTCCAGGAGCACACGTGTGCGTGATGCCGAAGGGACGGCACCCACGGGAACGGCCGGGGCCGCGCTGTGGGGTCTGTCCCCCCTCTGGTCCGCCTGGGTGGAGCGGGCCAGGTGGGGACCTCGGGCCCCTCCGCTTCAACACGTGGCAGAAACACCCGTTCCGAGCATTCCCTACTTGTCTGTCCCAGGCAAGCCCACGACCCGCCTCGCTGACACACTGACCCGCGGTCAACGCTGCGTGTCCCCGGTCTGCACCCTGCCCCTCCTGGAGGGCCCGGTGCCTGCCCCCCTCCCCCCCCCACCCCCGCCAGCCCTGTCGCTGCTGCCCTGCTTCTCCAGCAGCCTGGGGTCGGCCACGGCCACATGCAGCCCCCTCCCCCATCACTGGGGTCCCCGGACTCCCTGCTGCTGCGTCTGCTGCCACACCTGCTCCCGCCCACCTGCGCGCCGGACACACCCGCTCCTTCGAGGATGTGCTGTCCTCGCGCCTCCCCTTGCCCCGCATCAGCGTTTCCTCTGCCTGCCCCCCTCTCCGGGGCCGACAAAGCCGGCCGTGTTCTTTCCATCCTAAAAAGGCCCCCGGGGCCCCCGTGGTCCCTTTAGGTGGGGGAGGGTCGGTAAGGTGTCCTCCTACCTTCATAGCAAATGGCAAAGCCAGCCACTTACTGGGGTAACTCCCCGCGGGGGGCCCGGTGGGGAGGTCGCGGCCAGGAGGGGGGCGGGCGGAGGGAGGGAGTTTGTCCCGGGGACCCCACAGCCCGAGGTCGGTCACACGAGCCCGCCCGGCCGTGCCGGCGGGAGTCCCTCTCGGCGCACCTAGCGGGGTCCTCATGTGCTTCGGTGCCACGTGGGGGGCTCGCCCTGCCGCGGGCACTTCGAGGCCAGTGACGGCGGCCAGGGTCGTGCAGACCACACGGCTGTGGGCTCTGCCCTCAGCAACGCAGTGGCCGCTGGTGACGAGCCGGCCCCGCCCCAGCTTTTCTCCACTCCTCACTGGCGAGGGGACGACTGCCCCGGCCTTCCTGCCGCATAGGGGCCTGTGCGCCCCGCACCCGGCCTCAGACACCCCCGTGCTCAGAGAGCCATGATTCTGGAAGCCCCAGGCACAGGCTCAGTCTCCTTGCACGTTTCATAGCAAGGGGAGGCCGGGTAACAGCGGCCTCCTCCCGGGAGGTGGCCCTGCGGGGGGGGGGGGGGGGGGTTCAAAGTCGGCGCGAAGCGTGCAAGCAGCCGGGCCGAACGCGGGCCACGGAGACACCAGAGTGGTTCTGCAGGCGAGCAGAGCACTGAACTTCCGGGGCCGGCATCCAGGGGTGCTGCCGAGGCCGTGTTCTGCCCCCCCACCCCCCGAGCTAGTTCACTCTCCTTTCTAGCACAGGTCAAACAGTCCAGTCCTCCCAAACTCGGCCTAATCGTTCACATAAGTGCGGCAAGAACAGCGACGGGTGGTCTAGGCTCCGTTAACTCTGCTGGGGCTTCTCCTAAAGAACTTCAGTTAAAAGTTTCTTTAATGGCTTCATTTTGGGGGGCGAGTGAAAAGGGGAGGTGCAGGGAGAGACAGAGGATCTGCAGCGGACCCTGGGCTGACAGCAGAGAGCCTGGCGCGGGGCTCAAACTCACCCTGAGATCATGACCCGAGCCAAAGTCCGCCGCTTAACCGCCCGAGCCCCCCGCCCCCGGGCACGCTTCTAAGGAATTTCAGATGGAGCCTTTAACAGCCGTTCAAGGCCAAGAGCCCCACCAGATGCTCACCCGCCAGCAGACTCGCCTGCAACACCGTCTGCAGCTTGGAGTTAGTTCCCTCCCTTCCTGAGTTCCCCAAGACCTGCCGAGGTTCCTGAGCCTGTCTGGCAACGACCTCCCTCATTCACCTGGTCAGGCTCCCGGGAACCCCGGAAGCAAGGTACCAGGCCAGTGTCTTCCAAGGGCTCTGTGGGGTCTGTAAAGTCAACCCTCGCTCCCTAAAGCCCTGTGGGCGCCTCGGTCTCAACTACACTTTCCAGTCAAAGCCTTGGTGGTAACAGCCGGTGTTTCCCATGACGTCACGTCACAAGAACAGATTGTCCTCAAACTTGTGCGAATAACGAACCGATTTCCTTCTGTTGCCACAAGCCCCAGCCCCGTCCTCCTGGGCAGGAACTGACACGGAATTCACCACTCACACCCCCGGGGCCTGTACCTGTTTCACCAGCATTTTTACCCGGGAGAAAGCCTCTTGGATGGCACCCAGCCCCATCGGCTTCCGAACCAAGCCACATACAGGTCTTAACACCTGCGCTGGTCGGGGAATAAAAGGCCTCCGGGAACCTAACAAGAGCCTGGAATTCATCTTTGGGACCGGGAAGGTTCATGCTGTGTGGGCGACCGCATCCCGCATCACTTTTATCCGATGAACCGAATGACCCCGCCCTGGGCTCTTGCCGGCACCGACCTGCCATCCTCCGGACGTCACGCCGTACTGACGCGGCCGCTGCAGACCGAGGGTGACTCTCGGGGTCCGCAACCTGAGTTCACCTGCCCTGGTTAGATCCAGACCCTGCGGAACGTCTACCCCCACGTGTACGCAGGGATGGGGTAACTACGCGCCAGAAAACGGGGGGCGGGGGGGGGGGGGGAAGAAGCCCGCGGATCCGTAGAGACTAACGGGAGTTTGCTAATCTGTCCCCTGTAACCATCGATAAGCCTTCTCTCTCCCCCAGATTTCAAGGGTTTCTTCAGGTAGGTGTGCATCCAGCTCCAATGCCTATCGGAGCTGGTTCGGTCCGTAGCAGGACCAGCAGGACCAGCAGACGCTCGGGGCGCCCCCAGCTGCAGACCCTAGAGGGCAACGTTGTCCCTACCCTGGTCTCCACCCCGAAATTCCTCCATTACCGGACGGGCACTCGGCACACCAGTTTCTGAACCTTCTTTCAAGGAAATAAACTCCTTTCCCTGAGGTCGTCCCTTCCACACGCTAGACAAGACCGGATCGGCGTGTTCCGATTTTCTCGCGGGTGCCAGATGCGACATCTTGCCACAGCTGGGAGAGGCCTGGATGGGCTCCTTCCCATCGTCGTCGGCAGGATCCTGTGTTCCCAATTTTCCCACCCGTCCGTCTCGTCTCCCTGCTGTGGGAGTCTCGGCGAAGCCGGTCTCCACCGCGGCTGCCGGAGCAGCAGGTGCGGCCTCCATACCGGCCTCTAAGTGCCGGGCGGGCTGCACGTTCCCAGCCAATCGCATTAGCCAAGGGCCGGGGTCCTCTCGAGCAGTGACTGAGGCCACCCGTGACCCCTCAGACCCATGTAACGCACTACGGTGCCCCCGGCGTCGCAGCCGGGACGCCCAACCTGCCACCGCCTCGGCCCCTTTGCTCCACCAACGCCACGGACAAGGGGAAGGCCCCCCCTCACCCTGGGCAGCCCCCTCGCCCATCCGCGCGCCTCTCTGGTTTCCGCCTCCTCAGGAGGTGGAGGAGGGTCCGTGTACCCTCCAGACCGAGAAGACCCTTCACTTCCGAAACACACGCACGCCAGCCCACCGCTCGCTGTCGTTCGGGGCGACTTACCGCAGCAGACGACCCAGGACACCCCGGCCACGCTCCGTGCAGGACGGCCCGCAGCCCGCAGCTTTTATGGAGCATGGCCGTGAGGGTCTCTGCGGGTTCTCTGCAGGGGCGCCACCTGTATGCCTGGGGGCGGGGTCTCTGCGGGTTCTCTGCAGGGGCGCCACCTGTGTGCCTGGGGGCGGGGTCTCTGCGGGTTCTCTGCAGGGGCGCCACCTGTGTGCCTGGGGGCGGGGTCTCTGCGAGTTCTGGCAGGGGCGCCACCTGTGTGCCTGGGGGCGGGGTCTCTGAGTTCTCTGCACTGGAGGGGAACCCAAGATGGACCTAGGACGCCCGCTTAAAATTCTGTTGCCCTCAACCCTCTCATTTCCTCCGCACCCGGTGGTCTTACCGAGATTCCCGCCCCCCCCCCCACCCCGTTCCCGTGTTGCTAATCGGTGGGTTCCCAGCACTCACACCCCACACCCATGTCCCCTGCCTCGGAAGCGCTCCCTGTGTCCGGCTTCTGGGGTGCCGTGCTCCGATGTCCCCTCCACCCCCCTCCCCGGGGCCTCCCGGCTCCACGGAGGGGTGCCTCCGGGTCTATCTGCAGAACCCCTTGGTAACTCCGTCCGTCCCCACGGCTCACTTCTGCGAAAGCGCTTCCCAGATCCACCCACTTTTATCCCGTCTCCCTCCCGAGGCTGGCTCGGGAGGGCAGTGACTTGTGTCCGCTTCACTGGCGTCTTCGCGGTGTGGTTCTCAGCCACCGAGCCGGTATCGCCACTCCTGCACTCGTCAGCCACCTGCGGCACACGCCGCGCACCCGAGTCGCTTGTCCTACGCGAGCATCCATCCGGGCCTGGGACCTGGACACGGGTGCATGCCGCCCTGCCAGGGCTGACGACTGGGATGCCAGCACACCAGAACAGGAGAGGCCAGCCGCCCGCGTGGGCAGCGGCCGTCAGGCCCCGAGCCCCAGCCTGTGGCCGCACCTCGGTCCTGCCACCGGCGGTTTCCTTTCTGGGCCCCGGCTGCGCAGGCGCGGCCACCCCACGCTCGTCCGCGCTGCCCAGGCCCCCGCCCCACCCCCTCCCACCCCGCTCCTGTCCGGTACAAGGGTGCGATGGGGGGGTGGGGGGGCGCCAGGGGCAGCCCTCCGAAGGGGGCCTCCGCGGTCCCGGCTGCTGTGTGGCCAGGGCTGCTCCTGGCCCCGGGGCCACCACGCCCGCCCTATAAGTGGCCGGGACACAAGGCTTTGCTCCAGGGCCTTGGAGCTCCTACCTTAATCTGCAGTGTCTCCGCCCTTCCCGGTCCGGCCCCCAGGCCTGCAAGCCTGCAAGCCGGGGGCGGGCAGTCTGCGCACCTTCTTTCTGGACAACACGTCCCTTCTGTTCCCTCTCACCCGACCTCTGTCTTAAATCCACTCACCGAGTTCCAACCTACACCTCCGCATACCCGGCTGGACGAGCTTCGGCAAATGCCTACACTTGCTCTCTGCCATCGTCAGATTTAGAAAACTATTGCCTCCCTGCTCCTTTGTGAAGAGTCCTTCCCACCTGGTCCCCAAGCAACCAACGACGTGCCTTCCACCTGCTCTGGGATTTAGGACCACGAGATCCTGCACCCCGTGCTGCTCTGGGCAGAGTGTTTCAAGGACACACCCACGTGACTATGTAAGTGGCGTATTTGCTAAGCTGTGTTCCGTCTCATGCGGTTCCATGTTTATTCACCAACGCAGGGATATTTGGGGTGTTTCACGCGTGGGGCTAGTACAACTAACTGTAGAAATTTCTGAAGGCTTTACGTGAGCATCTACTTTTATTTCTCGTGGGCAGACACGCGGACACGGGCCTACTAGACCTGCGAGCTAAGAGTCTGACTGGATGGAAGCCGCCAGGCTGTCTCCCAAGTGCCGGCCGGCCGGGCCCCGCTCTGCAAGACACGACTCCGGCCGCCCCGTGTCTTCACCCATATTTGATGATGTCGGTCTTTTTAATTTTCACAGAATTTTAAAATGTTTAAATTGAACCTAAGATTAAACGCACCCATAGCAGTGGGCGTAGAATGTTCTCTCATTTGGGTTATTAACTGCATTTCCCTGCTGGCAAACGATACTGAGCATTTTTTTGCTTGCACACTGGCCGTTCTTACATCTTTTATAAAATACGTGTTCAGGACACTGGGTGGCTCAGTTGGTTGAGCATCTTTTTTTTTTTTTTTTAATGTTTATTTTTGTTTTTGAGAGAGACAGAGGCAGAGCATGAGGCAGAGAGAGAGGGAGACACAGAATCCAAAGCAGCTCCAGGCTCCGAGCTGTCAGCACAGAGCCTGACGTGGGGCTTGAACTCATGAACTGTGAGACCATGAGCGGAACCGAAGTCAGTCGCTTAACCGACTGAGCCAGCCAGGTGCCCCAATCTCCCTGTCTCTACGCCCTTCCCCTTCTCCTGCTCTCTCAAAATAAAATTTAAAAAGTTCAAATCTTTCACACATTTAATAAAAAATTTGGTCTTATTGAATTGGAAAATGTTTTTCTACCTTCTAGACAATTCTTTTGTCAGACACACGTGCTATGCATTATGCTGCTGTCTCCCAGTTTCCGGCTTGCTGTTTGTTCTCTTAAGTATCATTCAAAGAGAAGACATTTTTAAATCTGCTGAAGTCCTGTTACCAGGGTTTACTTTTTTCTGGCCAAATTTCTCCGTTTTCTTCTAGCAGCTTGATAGTTTTAACTTTTTCCTTTAGGGCGGTGATCTGTTTGGGATTAATTTTTGTGCACCACGTGAGAGGAGGGTCAGTTTCCCACCTCCTCCCCTGTAAGTAGCTCTTTCTGCAACATTTCTTTCTAGAAAAGACCATACTTCACGTCTTCCCCTACTGAGCTGTCTCGGTACCTTTGTTGCAAATGAACGCACCACATACGTATGAGTCTACTTCCGGACTCCCCAGTTCATCCCAGTGATTTCAACGTGCGCATTTAACACAAAACCAACACTGCCTCCGTCCGTCACTGTGGCCTTACAAGTCTCAAAATCGGGCCACATGACTCTTTTTAAAAAAAATTTTTTTTTAACGTTTTATTTATTTTTGAGACAGAGAGAGACAGAGCACGAACGGGGGAGGGGCAGAGAGAGGGGGAGACACAGAATCCGAAGCAGGCTCCAGGCTCCGAGCCATCAGCCCAGAGCCTGACGTGGGGCTCGAACTCACGGACCACGAGATCGTGACCTGAGCTGAAGTCGGACGCTCAACCGACTGAGCCACCCAGGCGCCCCCACGTGACTCTTTTCAAACTGTGTTCAATCTTTCTCAAAATTGTCTCGGCTGTTGTAGATCATTTTGCATTTCTGTATCAGGACTTAAACCAGCTCCTCAATTTCTAGAAAAAGCTTGCTGGGATTCTGACTGGGATTTCACTAAATCAACAGATCCGCTTGGGAGAAATTGGAAATTTAACATTGCATTTTCTACACCACCAACATATCCCATTTAAGAGCTCTTTTATTTCTAAGTGACCTTCTTTATTTTTCAGTATACAGGTTTTGCTCACATTTTGTTAACTTTACCCTGAAGTATTTCACGGTTTTGATGCTAATACAACTAATCACATGTATTTTTATTTTATTACTGTACCGCTTCTCTTTTAATTTCGGTCCTAATTGTTCCCTGCTAGTTTGTAGAAATACCGATGATTCGTGTACGCTGACCTTGTACCTGTTCTCTTGCCCAATGCACGTGCGTTCCAACAGCATCTTGTAGCTGACTTAGCATCATATCATCTGCACCTAAACACCATTTTGCTCCTTTCTTTCCAAACGGTGTGATTTTTCTTTCCCCTCCTTTCCTTCTTGTGCTGCCTGGAAGCCCAGTACGATGTTGAATACAAGTAGTCAAATGGACGCGCCTGTGTTGTTTTTGATGGAAAGAAAGAAGCGGTCAGTGTTTGCACCATTAAGTATGGGGTTGGCCGTTAATTTTATGAAGTTGAGATCAACTCCTTTCTTTACCGAGTTTCTTGAACAGGTGTTTTAATCTGCTAATATTTTGTTTAGGGTTTTTAAAACAATTCACGGTGCTCTTGGTCTGTAGATCTCTTGTAACGTCCGTGTCTGGTTTTGGTATCAGGATACGGCTGACCTAAGGGGTCTGGGCATCTGTCTTCTCTCCAGGAGTTGTGTACGGTCGGCATCATTTATTCCTTAAACGTTCAGTAGTATTTGCCAAAGCTAAGCGCAGCTCGTACTGTCTCGGGTTTGCCAACATATTTTGGGAAATTTGTAAATTTTTTCAAAGATGTAGAGGAACAGTAGTTCTGGCTACTTTTGCTCATTTTTTTTTTTTTTTTTGAGAAATTGTCAACATTTTTTTTTTTTACTGTGGTAAAGTATACGCAGGAAACTTCGCCATTTCAACCATCTTTAATTGTGTAGTGGCGCAAAGTGCATTCACACCGTTGCGTAGACTTTAATTTCTAAAATCAGCATTTCTTGAACTAGAATTCTTTTTTTTAACTTCAGACATGCCGTTGAGTCTAGCACTGTTTTTACATTAGTTCTTCAAGGTGGATTCATCTTGGGCAACTAAAGCTCTGTGCCCTCCGACCTTCCCGTGCCCCCCTCCCCCCGGCCCTGGCACCCAGCATCCCGCTCTTGTGGGTCGGTCTTGGATCTCACACGTACACGACATTGTGCGGTGTTCTCTAGTCCCATCATTTGAAGTGTAAAGCTGCCAAGGGAAAGGTTACAAATACGGTCGGGGTTCACCCTCGAAGCCTTGGCTGTACGAGCGTGGTCCTCGCGCACAAGAGATACCCACTCAGCGCCAACTGCCTCCGTTTCCCCGAGCGGGCCGTCTGTCGCCTGTGCGCACGGGAGAAAGGAGTTCTGGGAGGCTGCTCTGATGAAAAAGCGCTTGAAACAAAGACACAGAGTAAACGGCCTTGTATAAAATAACAAATTTTATTCCTAGAAAATATTTTACACTAACTGAACACATGCACACACGCACACGATACGTAACCACACGCTGAGTAATTTCCTTTTAATAAATGGACCACATACTAATATATTACAATTTACAATAGAGGTTTTGAAGACACAATGGGGGAAAGCTTGGTCATTCGTTTATAAACCTTCCATAAATTACAAAAGAAAGGCAGTCTGAAAAGTATGTATAAAGAGTAAAAACAATTTACAAGTGGACAAGAATTACAAAATAGAAACCATCAAATACATCTGCCGGCAACTTTGCAAGTCTCTTGTTCGAGTGCCAGTGGTGGAGACTGGTGTGGAATCGATGTGAACAGACTGAGATTTCGGGGGCTGTACGTGTGGCTTGTGCATCGTGGGGGCTGCTCTACTGTGTGTTGCTCGCTGCTGGGGGCTGTGAGGGGGGGGCGGGCACTGGACAAACACGGAAGTAACAGAAATGCATTTGCCACGAGAGGGGACACAGAAAGCCATGAGCCTGGTCGGCTTCCTGGCAGGTTGGAGGAGTGGGACTTGTCCGAACAAAGTCCCTCCCTCCCTCCCTCTCTCTCTGTCTCTCTGTTTTTGAATGATCTGAGTAAGTAAACATTTCTTTTCTGTGTTTCTGTGTTACCCGGCTGGCTTGGAAAGACGAGAAGCCGGGATTCGGAATGCACAACTCGAGTCCAGAGCAGTGTGTCTGTGGGGGTGACGAGCGCTGAATGTACAACACGTACTAAGTGCACACCGTAGATTTTATTGGACAGTACAAACCATTGTGCGTTTATAAGGCAGAACATCAAGGCGGTTAAACTAGGAGTTTCAAGACCAGAGTTAGAGTGAGTTATGCGTCATGAGGCAAGCATTCTGGAAAGGGGGTCAAGGTGGAAACCATTCCTTTAAGGGCGGATGACAAATGCACAGAGACCGGAGGAGCCCGAGGAGCCCCTGGCCCCCCCGCGTGTGTGCGGAGGAGCCCCCTCCCCCCCCCCGCCCCCCGCCTCCAGGCAGCCCTCGGGCAAGAGCGGGGGGGGGGGGGGGGGAGGGGGGGGCAGGAGGCTGGGGGGCGGGGCACCAGCAGCTCTTTGTCCTTGCGGTGGCCTTAAAGTGCGCGGTGGCGCAAAGAGCGTTTCTCTACTGGTGTCAGGGGAGAAGAGTGTTTGTTTAGGAAGGTACTTGAGTCATGAAAGCCCTAGTTTGGAATTAAGGAGAATTACGGAGGTGTGGGAGTTGTCCAGAAGCACATGGGTCATTTCACTGCACCCAGCCTTTTCAGCAGTTTCTTGCCTTTGGAAAGCAGCCCCTTTTTCTTTTTCGAGGACATTTCCCTGCCTCTCCCAGGACTACCAGTACCCATAGATGACGTAGGTGACCCCGAATGGAGATGGGCTGAGGGGGATGACGCTCTCCTTGCTGTACCTGAACCCTCGGGAGGAACCTAGTAGGTACAGTGTGACAGTTTATTGAGTGCGTGCGCGCCAACAACATCCATCCACTCGGTGACATCACACTGTCCCCGTCTCCCACCAGGCAAGACAAGGGGCGGCCCGCGGCTTCCCTCGGGGTGGAAAGGGGGCCCCGCAGCGGGCCCGAGGGGGACGGCCTGGCCACCACCGGCTGCTTTGCCGTCACTTTGTCTTTGGGGCTGGGGGGCGGCCGTTGCTTCGGCAAAACAAAGCTGGGTAGTAATTTACTTTGTAAGTCAAGACCAAATGCGGGAGCGTGGGAGGTGGGGGTGCCGCTTTGAGTGGAAGTGGCCGAGGACCCCTCGGCATTGTACGAGCGAATGCTCTGAAAGGGGGCTTCGGGGGCTCGGCTATGGAAGTGCGGACCGTGGCGGGGACGTCCCCGGGGGGCGGGCGGGGGGTGTGGGGTTAGTGGGCTACAGCAGACGGCACACCGGTTGAAAGAAAAGAAAAACTAAAATGAACCTCAATTGCAATCAAAGGAAGCGTCGAGCCCTTGTCGCCTTTCATCATTTCCAAGCGACTGGAGATGAGGTTTTGCCAACACAGCGCGCCCCGCGGTGCCCGCGGGTCCTCCGCGCGCTGGCACCCGGTGCGTCCCGTCCCCGTCCCCGCGCTCGACGCGCCGGAGACCCGGGTCCTCCGCCCCGCACCCCTCGCCTCCCCGGCCGCAACCTCTGCCTAGCACGGGTGTTCGGGAGCCAGCAGGCACACGAGAGGCGCCAAGGGCCTGACGCTTGCTTGGATTTAAAATCAAGGTCTCGTTCCAATGGAAAACACCTAGTAAAGCATCCCAAAGGACACCTGAAGATACCATCTATGCGTCTGAGGCAATCATTGGAGCTGCATGTGTCGCAAAGTTCAGTACTGCACTGCGGCCCCCGCCCGTGTGCTCGGAACACGTGTTTGTGCTTTGGCGAGGAGCCTCGGCTCGCTCGCGAGAGAGAGGGACGGTGGCCCGAGCGAAGCTCGCCTGGCACGCCAGCCGGCCCGGGGCGTGTTCGGAGCCAGCGCCAGGCGGCCGCACGCCCACTACTCATCTGCTTGATCTCGAGTTAGCGTGTTTGAGAGTGAGATCTCCTAGAGTAAACAGAGTTGTGAGCTTGTGCTTTTTCCGAGGGGGGCTAACGATGCGATATGCAGCTTCAGTTATGAGGAGACATTGGAACATTCTCTATGTAAACAAACAATTAGCCTGTTAAGAAATATGTTCCCAATGTTGGCCTTTGAAATGTTCTTAATGGAGACAGTAGGAAATGATTTTTCAAGATGATTATTCTACTACAGATTCAGTTGCTTTACAACTGAGGCCAGTAACGGCCTGAAGTTTTAGGTCCAATGAGTTTTTGAGACATATTTCTTTTTTTTTTTTTTTTTTTTTTAAACCCCACAGTGAAGCCTTAAGTCTACTGCACTCGTCCGTGTAAGGTAGCTTAAGTTGGTATCTTTATAGGTATCTTCAGCTGCTCACTTACGTGAAGGGCTACAGTGCCTGATTAGGGTGTGAAATGAACACTCTTCTTCTGTTTCCAAGCAGATGAGCAAAGAAATAAAAATATATATATATAAAAATGTAATATATAAAAACTGGCAGTGATGGAAAAAAATAAAAATGAGACACTACACATGAATGTAATCTAATAGTCAGTTATGCTCAAGGAGCCCTCGGGTCTGTGGTAAGAGATCTGAAACCCTGGAGGGGCAGGCGGCCGCCAGTGCCCCTGGACGGAAGGACTAGCCGACCCCTTCGCTCTCAACCGAACCGGAATGTGCGTCTATGCTGTAGGACGGGGGCTCCCTTGGTGAGGAAAGGCGGGTTTGGAAGAATCGAGAGGGTCTGTGTCGGCGAACTAGATAAGCGTGCGTAAGAATCTCGAGGCACAACCCCCAGGGAAGGGCGGAGACAAAAAAGATACAAAAATACCAGCACAAGGACTGTGGCAGGCCGTACGTGGCAGAGCGGGACGCAAGTCAAAACCGCTGGGGGCGTGTGCTTACCCGTTTGGCCTTGGAGCGCGGCGGTGCGTCTCGGGAGTGGTGACAGGGCGCGTCGGAAAGGTAGACCTCCACGTCGTCAGGCACTTCCTCCAGGAAGTTGGAAGGGACAAGGCCTTTCTGCCCATTAAGTTCCCCCTGGAAGCACAGAAGAACGAGTTACCCTGTTTTTCCGGAACGCGACTTCCTGCTCCAGCCGCGGGAGGGAAGCTTCGAGCCGCGTGGCCTGCTGGGTCTGTTCTGGTTCAACAGCGGAGGAACTTCCAAAGGGACCCCGGTGTGTCCAAACCCACCCTGGTCACGGGAACAGCCTCACGACACGCCGACCGAGCTCCCCGGGGTCTGCGTCTGGCCGGTCTGGGCCGACGCCGAGGCACCTGTGTCTCGGGCAAGGGGCCCGGGGCCACTCCTGGGCACCACGAGCTGGGATGCCCTCACGGAGCGGCCGTCGACCCCGGCTGCCCTCAGAATCCCTACGGAGCCTTGAAAAACACCATCCGTGCGGCACGCGGGCCCAGACGGACCGAACCCATCCGGGGCGATGTGACGTGCGGGCAAGACGGGGAGCTACTGATCCGTCCACACACGTCACCTCTCTAAAAATCCAAACAACGTGCGCAAATGAAAGCACCTGCTGACCCCTCCTCGGACGATACTGCTTCCCTTCCAGAACGTTCTCTCCTTTCCATATCTACACAGGTCGCCATCCACGGGACATCTGTACCCAGCAGGTCACAGCCACCTAATGGCTTCTTCCCCACCACCCCCAACACAAACCTGCCCCCGCGGTGCCCAGAACCAAGTCCCAAACTGGTGACCCCCGGTGTGCATGGGAATCTGCATCCCTCTTCACAAGTCTAGGAAACGACGGCATGGGACGGGCAGCCGACTCCCTCAGAACCAGAAACTGCGCCCAAGGACACGGCCAACAGCGTGAAAAGGGAACCTACAGGATGGGAGGGTATCTGCAAGCCATCTATCTAGGAAGCAGTTAACGTCCAGAACGCATCAAGTGCTCTCAACACCACAACAAGAAACCGATTAAAAAACGCACGGGCGCCTGGGGGGCTCCGTCTGTTAAGCAACCGACTCTTGATTTCAGCTGACGTCATGATCTCACAGTGTGGGGGTTCAAGCCCCACTTCAGGCTCTGCACTGACGGCACGGAGCCTGCCTGGGATTCTCTGTCTCCCTCCTCCTCCCCTGCCTACGCTTTCTCAAAATTAATACACGTTTTTAAAAACGGACAAAGGACTTGCATAGACACTTCCCCTGAGAAAAGACACATAAATGGCCACCAAGCACGAGAAGATGCTCAACATCGATCGACATGAACGTCTTAGAGAAACGCAAGTCAAAATCCCAGGATACCACCTCACATCCGTTAAACGGACAGGACAGAAAACAAAATCAATTAAAGAAAAGAACGACCAGAAAACAGTGCTGCCGAAAACACGGACAGGCCGGAACCCTCGTCGCTTGCTGGTGGGGACGTGGAACGGAGTGGCTGCCGGGGGCAAAACCGTCCAGCAGCCCCAGTTGAACGCAGAAGCACCACCCGACCCAGCGATTCCACTCCTGGGCCCAGACCCCCGAGAGCTGGAAGCAGGGTCCAAGGGACGTGTCCGTGCAGCACGCTCACGACTGTGTACTTCACGGGAGCCACGTGCCCCTGACGGGGGTGAACGGGGAGCCAACCCGTGTCCCCACCGCGGAGCAGCACTCGGGGGCAGACACATGCTACGACGCGGACGGCCCCGCGGGACTCGTGCCCGGTGAAGGCGGGCGGAACAGAATTCACGCGGTGACTGCATTTCCACGAGGCCCCGACAGCAGGCGGGTCCACGCGGACAGAGGGCAGACGGGGGACCGGGACCGGGGGTCGGGGGGTGGGGGAGGGTAAAGGCTAACTGTGTTCAGTGGCGACGGAGTCTCGGGTTTGCGGGACGGCGACCGTGTGGCGTCTGCGTCACGCCGAGAACGTATCCACCACCACTGAACGGCACGCCTGACGACGAGGACGGCCAATTGTACGTTTTTGTGATTAAAAATAAAACTTAATTAAGCAAGAGAGGCGGCCCCAGGTACCTCCCACGTCTCCCCTGCAAGAACTCTCGCTGGGCCCGGGACGCACGTGCCCGGGGGCACCTGCCCTGGCTGCGACCCTGGAGACCCCTCTCCCCTTTCTGGCGACCCCCCAGTCCTCCTTCCTGAGGCCTCAGCTAACTTTCCTCAGCGTCCCTTAGACTCTCTCTAGGACACGTGGCCCCGGGCCTCTGCTCACATCGAGGGTCCCCAGTCACATCTCCACGCGGGCGCTCAACCGTCTCCGCGGCCCAGACGTCTCTCAGGAAACCCGGCCCCACCAGACTCCCCGGCAGCATCAGAGAACTCGGCTCCTTCGGGTGAGGCCGCGGGCGGCTCGTGTCTGGGGGACGTGGGACCGTGTCCCGTGTCCCATGGGAACGCACAGCCCCACGCTCAGCTCCCTGGTGGTGCCGTGTTCACCTCAGGCAGGCCTGCGGCTCCCCGACCCAGGACGGCCCTGTGCACGCTGGCGTCCAGGCGGACCCCTGCTCCGGGCCTCCCACAGGCCGTCTGAGGAACGCACGCGTCGGAAATGCTCACGACCCCCTCATGGTCGCCCTCTCTGCTATGTGCTGCTGCATCTGACCTTCTGGTGGCCACTAGAATCTTCCAGGATCAACGGCACGGAGGCCGCTCCGTCTTGGAGAGGGTCAGATGTCCTCCAGCTCGCTATTTGCCAAAGCACGTTTTTCTCTCCACCGTGTCCTTATGCCCGTGTTCCCAAGGGCACCCATCACCTGAGGCAGAATCTGGGGGTCCTCCCCGGACGACACTCTTACCCCAACTAACGGCCTGAGCTCTGGGTGATACAGACGCCAGCTTCTGTCCACTTTCCTCAGTCTTTTGGCCCAGCCCGCAGCCTGTGCCCTGGCCTCTGGGGCCCCCACCGCCCTTCAACCACCTGCAGGACAGGAAGCCTGGCATTGTCCCACTCACAGACCCTTTAGAGTCTCATCCAGAAGAAACAGGACAAAGCGTGACAGGCCTCACTAATCAGGACCTGCGCGAAGTGAGGACCCTTGAGTCCCACGTGCCTGAAGCCGTGAACTCGTGGGACTCAAAGAGAAGCCTGCCTCACAAAGGACTTGATGGTTTCCCAGCTATTCTGATAAAACAAAGGGGGGGTGGGGAGGCTGGTGCAAGGTGGGGGCCCTGTCCCCAAGCCACCACTGCACCAGGCCCCCCACAGTCCTGCCAGCTCGTGGGCTCGGAGGGCAGCTCTCACAGGAGGCGCCCAGCGCAGAAACACGAAGATCAGCCTGTCGGTGGGCATTCTTAATAAAGTAATCGTAATAAAACTCTTTTCCTCAGCAAATGCCAGGAGCCATACCCCCAGGAGCACCAAGGGGGGAGGCCGGGCCCCCAAGGCGACTGGGTGGAGACCCAGAGCCCGGGCCAACGCTGCCAACAGCCATCAGCCCAGAGGACGGTCGGGGAGGAGTTCTACATTCTGTCGGTGTGAAATCATTAAGTTTGCTCACTCGTATTTCTTTCTTCTCCTGTATGAAAACACATTTGTTACCTTACAAATAATCAGAAAGTTAACTTGTTTGGTATGTGTCTGGATGGAAGAAAATCTTAAATACAAGAATGTGGGAGGGCGCCTGGGCGGCTCAGTCGGTTGAGCGTCCAACTCTTGGTTTCAGCTCAGGTCACGAGCTCACGGTTTGTGGGTTCAAGCCCCGCATCGGGCTCTGTGCTGGGAGCGCGGAGCCTGCTTGGGATTCTCCCTCTGCCCCTCCCCGCTGCTCTCTCTTTCTCTCTCTCAAAATAAATAAAGTTTAAAAGACAAAGACCGCGAATACATGTGCCGTGTTTACGGCTTACACACGTGGGAACTACCCCTCACAGAGGGGAAGGGGAAGGGGCAGTGCGGCACACAGCACGGCCTTTCTGCATCAGGCGGGACCCCGCGGAAGGGACACGGGGCAGGCGGGCCTCTCCGGGAGCCGAGCACACAGCAAGCACTAACTTCAGGGGCGAGAGCATCGATCGCGAGGCGGTGCCTCCTGGGGGCTCCGGAAACTTACGTAATAGAAGCCATCTTCATCGATTTCACCGAACACGGTAATAATGTCTCCCGTGCAAAACGTAAGCTCCGCCTGTAGAGACGAACATCGAGTTAGTGACACTGTGCCGCACAAACCAGTAGGGTTTTTGTTTTTTCTAGGTTCTCCACCATTGCCCTACTGGCTTCTTTCTTCTCGTTATTTTGGTGTGGAGCCACTCCCTCGGTCGTCGGGGAAGAAAGGCAGGAGGCCACCGAGCGCCTGTAAGCACAGCTCAACGTGAGGCCCCCCGAAACGAAAAGCGCCCCGGCGCTGGGTCCGAGGCCACAACTCAAGACCGCTGCTGGGCTCCCCCGGTTGCCATTCTTTGAAAGTAGTCAAATAGTTAACTGGAAAAACCCTGATCTCCAGGGAGACGTTCTCTGCAGACTGGGGACCATTACATAAATTACCACCCCCCCCCCCAAACTGAGCGCCAAAACAATCTTGACTCAGTTCTTAAATGCCACTCCGCTCAGTGCCAGGCAGTGGTGGAGGGCGTGAGAAAACAGGAGCACGTGAATGCAGTTTATCTCCGGACCTGGAAACGAGGGAGGGAGGCGCGCATCTAAGCGCCACCAGGCCTGGCGCACGAATCAATCTGCACGGAAGTGCCTGGTGAGTCAGTCGCACTCCACGTCTGCACCACGAGCTGGGGGTGGGTCCCCTTCCGAGTCCTGGTGCTTCGTGGCCACGCCGGCCCAGGCCACGTGCAGAGAGGACACCGGGCCTGTCCCTCGGCTTCTTGCATGTTGGGGCGGGGGGGGGGGGGGGGGTGGCGGCGGGAGGGGGGACGTACTGCTCTGCTTTCCCTCGGGCTTTATTTCCCTCGTCAAGACGACCCTCCGGGGCCACCCCCAGCAGACCAGGATCACAGCTGCTCTGCCCGGAGCATCCCAGATGGGGACCTCCCAGCCACAGCAGTGACCTTGGTCAGCACCTGCTGTGCTCTGTCTCCTCCCTCCTGGCTCCCTAACACCATTCACCGCTCTGGTAGCGCCCCCTGTGGACAGTTCCAGTGATGGCGGGAGGCCAGATCCCGGTTTCCCGGGGCAGCACCGCAGTGAAACCGCGCTCCGGGTACCTCGACATCGATGTTCGGTGAGCTTTCCCTGGGGTCGTAGTCATACAGGGCCACCACCCTCCGAGTCGCCCCCGGGTGCCGGCCGCCTCTTCGGCTTCTCTCTGTTTACACACAAGAAGAAAGCCGTCGTGTGGTTATTTCAAAAGGAGAGGTGCCCCCTCCCTTGCCCCAAGCAGCACAGCAGGCTGCACTTGGCCGCTGGGACCAGACCCGCACCCTCTCAAGGGGGCCAGTCGCCCTGGGCTGCATGTTCTAGTATCTCTGCTCGGGCACAGCCCTCCCACCCCCAACCGCCAACATACACACACACAGTGCCAAGGACACTTTCCTTTCCCTGGCGTGTCCATCAGGCCAGGAGACCGGTGAAGCCGAGATTCTCCGGAATAATAAATCTAAACGATTTAGGACGTTACTCCTGAAGGAACTTGGCATTTGTGCATTTCTTCCAAACACAGCCACCCTGCGCCTAGAATTGGTTTCTGGAATCCGTACAAATGAAAACCATGGAAGGCAGGTATTCTGAAAGCACCTAAAGTTGGTTCTGTGTCCTGTCAGTGGTTTTCAGCTGGCACAGGGCCCGGCTGTGCAAAGGTCCAGCGATCACCCACACCTCGGCTCCTGCCCAAGAGGCACTGCTTAATTTAGAGAAAGCAGGGCACCGTTGTAGGGCCTGTGCACATGCTTCCTTGAAACAGAGAGGAGAGTTATTCCAGGGATCGATTAGAGCACTCCCGGGCTTGTCAGTTTTCCAGGGCAAGCTGCAAGTATGAATTCCTGCAGGTGACAGTAGCAATGAAATTCACCCCTTCCGGCATGTGCTGGGTAAGCTTTGAGGAGCTCACACGGTCCTACAAGCACAGCTGGCAGCAATCAAGGTGGACAGTTCTGTCACCCCCCAAAATCGCCGGGTGCTTCTTCGAGGTCTCCTCCAGCCCCAGGTAACCACCGGTCTGCTTTCTGTCCCGAGACTTTTACCTTTCCGGAACAGCATGTAAGTGGAATCATCCCAGATACAGTTTTTTTGAAAGGGGCTTCTCTCACGGGGACAATGCGCCTGAGACCCACTCGTGTGACCGCGTGTATCAGCAGTCCTACTCTCCCACGCGAGGAGCAGCCCCCGTGTGGATGCATCAGTCACCCGACCCGCCTGCCAGGGGAAAGGCACCTGAGTGTCCCGCTATGGGTGGTGCCCAGGCAAGCCCCCTGTGAACACCCTGTGCAGGATTTGAGTGGCAAGTTCTATTCCCGTGGGGCGAGCACTCAGCGGGGCAGCAGGGGGACTGTGCCGGAAGTGTGTCCAGCCTCGGAAGGACCTGCACACTGACTGCGGAGATGCCCCACGCGGGTGCACCTCCGGCGGACGGTGTGCCGGCCCCACGTCCCTCCCACGCATGGTGCGCCCCCGTGGCTGTGCCCGTGGGTGGGTCCTGGCTCCCTGCCATGCCTTTAATTTGCATTTCACTGATCACGCGAAGCGTCTCTCCACATGCTTGTTTCCATGTGTCCTCCTTGGTGAAGGACCTCTTCAATCTTTTTTCTTTTATTTATTTATTTTGGGAGAAACCAGGGCAGGGAGTGAGCAGAGGAGGGGCAGAGAGAGACGGGGGGGGGGGGAGGGGGGACACAGAATCCGAAGGAGGCTCCAGGCTCCAAGCTGTCAGCTCAGAGCTCGACGCGGGGCTCAAACTCACAGACTGTGAGATCGTGACCTGAGCCGAAACCAAAAGTTGGACACTTAACCGACTGAGCCCCCCAGATCTCTTCAATCTTTTGTCCCCATTGTTATTGGTCATTTGCCTTCCCGTTGTTGAGTTTTGAAAGCTTGTTATGTGTCCTCTGAATTCAAGTCCCCCTTCAGCTGGGTCACGTGCAAATCTTTCCCCCCAGCCTGTGGCCTCTCTCTTCCTTCTCTTCACGGTGTCTTTCTCAGCCCAGAACGACTCGATTTCCATGAAGTCCAACATCAGAATTTTCCTCTTCCGTGGCATGGTTTTAGTGTCACATCAAAGACAGTGCTGCCTGACCACCACCAAGTTTTTCCATGTTTTCTTCTAGAACTTTCACGGTCTTAGTTTTTATATTTGAGACCGTGTTCAGTTTTAAATTAATTCTTCTGGTTTGGTGGGAGTACGGCCCGAGCTTCATTTCCCCACCGAATCCAGGACCTGTTATGGAAAAGACTGTCCTTTCCCATTGAACAGCCTCTTGACCGTGGATGAGAATCCGTGGACGGTGTTATGTGTTGGTCCGTTTTGTGGACTCTGTTCCGTTCCATTGATTTTGTGACTGTCCTTAAAAGTGTGCCTGTGTGTCCTCCGATTCCACCCTGTCTGGATTCGTCTCCCTGTATGGTCTTACAATCCCGTTAACGTCCACTCTTCTTTTAAATCTGCTTGGGCGACGGTAGTTCCTTTGCCTTTTCAGACACGTTTTTGGCTTAGCGTGTCGACTCCAAATAAATCCCTGCCCAGACGTTGACTGGGGTTGTGTTGCATCCACAGGACAGTCTGGGGATGCGGGAGGTCTCGCCGCCCCAAGTCCGGGAACACGGCGCCTCCATGCACTTGGGGGTCTTTAGCACACAGATCCCGCACCCATCTCGTTAGACTCACCCCTCCCCCTTTCGTGTCTCTGTTGCGTCACCGTAAACAGTATCGCTTCTTAAATTTCCATTTCAAGTTTTTCACTGCTAACATTTGAAAAGAAAGCTGCTTTTGTATCCAGTGACCTTTGCTAACAAGCTCACCAGTTAATTCCCGGGATCCTTTGAGACTTTCTAGAGTTTCAGGTCACCTGTGAGTAGAAAACGTTGAACATCTTCTTTTCCGGTCCGTCCACCGTTCCCTCCTGTCTCCCCGCGCGTGGTGCCCGAAAGGGGCTGAGAGGCAGACACCGTCGTCCAGCCCCAGCCGCGGGAGGGGCGTACTCCGTCCGTAGCAACTAGATACTTCCTAGTGCTAGAAACGCACGTGGTATCTCAGTCTGGTTCCTTCAAAAGTCATGTTTAGGCAAACAGAATAAAATAGACATTTAATCTAACCGATCACATGGATCGAGCTGGTTTCTGGCAGAGCACTTGTTGGCTTTCCGGTCCGCGGCATACGGAGCCCGCTCCCCCTCTGAACCGGGCACGTGCCTCCGGGGACAGAGGCGGCGTGTACTCAGACGGCTTCAGCCTCGTGGACTTGACCCGGGCAGCACATTCACAGGAGGCCTCGACTATCAGATGTGGGTTCTAACTTCAAATGGTGCGTTCGCTCCCACCAAAGAGACTGAAATGCGTTTGATGTGATTTTGTGACTGTCCTTAAAAATATGCGTATTCTTTGAATCGTTCAGTTTTGTCTCTGAAATCTCATTTCGAGCTAAGTTCACCTTATGTTTTGAAGTATTAAAACCTTAAGCACGAATGGCATCAAACGGACCTGTCTCCTATTTAGAAAAAGCAAAGGCGCTTCTAATGAGTAGATTTTTCCTGCACGTGGGCAAAATCACAGATCACACACATAGTGTTGCTCAGAGTCACTGAAAATAGTCTGCTGTGTGTTCACGGGTGCTCGTGGACTGGCTCGTGATAGGCGGGGTCATCGGGTCCACGTTACAGGTGCAAACCCTTGATGGCCTCTGGAGAAGCAAGGAAGAGCGTGGCAAGATCTCATCAGACTCTGGGACTTCACCACTGACGGGCTGATGTTCGAGGCACGTCACCGACGTCTCAGTCCGTCCGCGCTGCCGGGACAAAACATGGTCACTTCTCACAGCTCTGGAGGCTGGACGTCCGAGACCAAGGCGCCGGCAGATTCGGGGTCTGGTGAGGACCGGCGTCCTGGTTCACAGATGGCATCTTCTCACCCTGTCCTCACAGGGTGGACGAGGCAAGGGACGTCTGCGGAGCGTCTTTCAGAGGGCAGGAATGCCCCTCCGACGGCTGCACGATCGTGACCTCAGCTCCCCCCAGACGCCATCGCCGTGGGGTTTACATCGTAACTTAAAATTTTAGGGGGACACAACATCCAGTCAAAAACACCCTCAGAGTGGTAGCCTGTTTTCTAGACGGGACAGACTTTAAGTAAGGCTACACTTCATCTTCCACTAGAAAATCTTCTGTGTCTGCAGGGATATGTCGAGCACGTACGCCCATAAAGCGTGTAGGACTGTTACAACCTGGTTTGTAGAGTGGATTTTGCCCCCAAAACTGGATGGTTAACTTTCGGATTCTCTTGGGACGTTCATTTGATTTTTAATGTTTATTTTCAAGAGAAAGAGAGAGAGAGGAGGGTGAGCAGGGGAGGGTGGGAGAGAGAGGGAGACACAGAATCCCAAGCAGGCTCCTGACTCCTAGCTGTCAGCGCAGAGCCCGACACGGGGCCTGAACTCACGAACTGTGAGATCGTGACCTGAGCCCAAGTCGGACCCTCAACCCACTGAGCCACCCAGGCACCCCTCCCCCGTGATGTTTAAACGGCACAGACTGGACCCCGCCCACACGCCTTGGGCGCCCGAGAGCCCGTGGCGTGGCTACGGACCGCCGGGCGGGGGGCGGGGGTGAGGGGAGGAACAGCCCAACCAGCAGGTGCAGGTGAACAGGGGCCGGTCTCTTACCTATTTTCTCCACAGGCGTGTTCAGAGGAAGGAACCCTTGCCTCAGAAGTTGGTCCATCATATCCTCGTCGTCGGCTTGGATCTCCGAGACCATGTTGCAGGGAATAAGGCCGAGCCGGGCACAGGTCTCCCCCCGGTAAAAGCCGTCGGCGTCCTTGTCCCCATACACCTGGAGCCGGTGTGAAAGGCCAAGGCGGCAGGACTGTGGGTTCACAAGCGCCTCAGCCCTGCCGGCACGTCGTCAGAACACGCTCGAACGAACGAGACCGCGGTCACCCACGCGCGCCCTGCACAGCTGCGCTCCTGCCCTCGGCCCCCGAGTTTCTGCCCCAGGGTTTGGACGACATTGCTCTCCCCATCAGCTGGTGGCGGTGGGGCCACAAGTCGGGGCTCTGGCTCCACTCTGTGCGCGGCCTGCGTATCTGAACTCACACAGCGAAAGCCGCGTGCGATGACCCCACCCACGGAGAGGACGTCTAGACCCCACGCGGCGGTGTCTCCGCCCGCAGCAAGTGGCTTCCTCCGCCAGACGGTGTGGCGTGTCAGGATTCCAGAAGTTAGGAATCTCATCTAACCCAGAGCTGTTCATCACTCTCTGGGGTCACAGCACCACACTTTAAGAGCGTGTCTTACTGGACACGTATCATAACCACGTTCAAACGCAACTTGGCGTGCCCTCTGGGGAACCCGAAAACTTAGGGCTCAAGGGCTCCCTGTTTCCCTCTGCTACTGAGCACCAGGCTTTCTCTCCAGCTCCTACTTCAGACTCACGACGTCCCTCCTCTCTGCTGCTCAGCAGGCTGGATATTTAATGCAACAGAAAAAAGCCAGCCATTGGGACGAACTAAGAAGCTAAGGTATGGTGAGACCGCTCCCCCCTTCCTCGGGTGCCCCCACCAGCCCTGCAGCCCCCACCCAAGCCCCCACCTTGATCATCTGTCCCCCCAGGTGCCCCACCAGCCCTACAGCCCCCAGCCGAGCCCCCACCTTGATGATCTGTCCCCCCAGGTGCCCCACCAGCCCTGCAGCCCCCACCTCAATGCTCTGTCCCCCCCAGCCCTTCGGCCCCACCTTGATGATCTGTCCCCCCCAGGTGCCCCATCAGCCCTGCAGCCCCCAGCCGAGCCCCCACCTTGATGATCTGTCCCCCAGGTGTCCCACCAGCCCAGCAGCCCCCAGCCAAGCCCCCACCTTGATGACCTGTCCTCCCAGGTGCCCCACCAGCCCAGCGTCCCCCCCAGCCGAGCCCCCACCTTGATGATCTGTTCCCCTCGGTGCCACCCCAGCCCAGTGGCCCCCAGCCAAGCCCCACCTTGATGATCTGTCCCCCCAGGTGCCCTACCAGCCCTGCAGCCCCCACCTTGATGATCTGTCCCCCCCCCCAGCCCTTCAGCCCCCACCTTGATGATCTGTCCCCCCAGGTGCCCCACCAGTCCTGCAGCCCCCAGCCGAGTCCCCACCTTGATGATCTGTCCTTCTTTAAAAGGAAGCTCTTCTTCTGCAGCATCCGGATTTGGGGACATGGTGAGGGGGTCATAGTCAAAAAGAGCCACAAAGATTCGGGCTGGGAGCTCTTCTGTACCAGGGTCTGTTTCCGACTCTTCATAGAAGTCTGGAGAAAGGTGGTCTCGCTCACTGTATTCATCTGGGAGCAGGTGGGGACAAAGACAGAATGCTAGGTGATTCCTGCCCGCCATGCCCCCCCCCCCCACCGCCCCTCATTGACTCAGAAATGTGTGCTGTTAATACGAAATATGGCTCAGGGAATAAGGATGGCTGAGACACTGGAACTCGTCTTTTAAAAGAAGTCTGCGGTTAACGTGTGGACCGACACCAGTGGGTCTGAGTGGCAAATCGCTGTCATCAAGCACCAGTATGAAGCCCCGCCCCGCGTGACTCCGTGACAGGTGTGTGATGCTGGGCGGCCTCACCAGCCGCAGACCCGAGCGAGGGGTCAGTGGGGATGGACAGGCCATCCGCCACCATGCAGAGCGCCACCCGTGTCCACAGCAGGCGAGGACGGCGCCTTCCTCCCGTGACCGAGACACATTCGTGTGTGCGTCTGGGGTCATCCGCTGAGCTGTCCGCTCAGCTCTAAATATTTCAGCAGAGGGGCGCCCGGGGGGCTCAGTCGGTGAAGCGCCGACTTTGGCTCAGGTCATGATCTCCTGGTTCATGAGCTCGAGCCCCACGTCGGGCTATGGGCTGACCGCTCAGAGCCTGCAGCCTGCTCCCGATTCGGTCTCCCTCTCTCTCTGCCCGTCCCCCACTCATGCTCGGTCTCGGTCTCTCAAAAATGAATAAAACGTTAAAAAAATTAAGTATTTCAGCAGCAACAAATGCATTCTTCACAAAACTCCCCTATCATCCAGCTGCTAAAAATTATTCTTTGAAATCCTATATATTCGCGTATATCAGATATCATCGTCGATGTCGCTGTATACGTCATCGTAGTGGGACCGCGCTCCCACGGCAGCGGGAAGCGAATGGGAACCGCCACTGAGGCAGAGCATAGGCGGCTCACACAGCCAGCCAGGCCCCTGGCGACCAGGACCCCGACGGGAGGACGCCACAGGGACGCAGAAAAGACAGGAGACCAAGTGAAGAACCAAGCCACTCGGTTTCCTTCACCAGAAGAAAAAAAAAAAAAAAATTAGTTGAAAAATAAATAAAAAGCGCTTTAGCAGCCAAAAAAGTGGACTTTTAAAATGCAGTGCACTGCTGACGTTATTTAAATTGGGGACCCTTTAAGGACGCCTAGATAATCTAGAAATTCAGTGATCTCTCTTCTGCCAAGGAACAAAGCTTGTCAACGGGGGGCGTCATTCGTGTCCTAAGTTTTTATTTTGTTTATGGTCAATAGAAAGACCCCAGGCGTTTCCCCCTACTTTTCAACGTTACCTAACTGAAATCGTGGGAAGCTACATAAGCCACCCCGTGGCTTCCGCGGATCTCGGGTGAGCGCGTGCAGGGGGGAGGCGGAGAAAACCGTCAGCAGCACGAAGGCGGCCGGCTTCTACTCCGGGCAAGTGGCTGGTGCGCAGAAGGGGCCCGGTGCCCGCGACAGCACAGCCAGCAGTGCCCTGCCCTGGGCAGACAACGGAGAACGGCCGGGAAGGCAGACTCACTCCCAGGGGTTCTCGGACATCTCCGATGGCCAGACAGCGCGAGGGCCGGGGACTAGGTCCGCTCCTAGGCAGAGGCTGGCCACGACGGCCATCGTCCTTGAGGGTCTCGAGCCACCCCTGCGGTCTGCACTGGCCCGCACACCCTCGGCAGCTGGCCTGGCTCAGGGACCCTGACGGTGGCCACACTGCCCGAGGCACGGAGGCCAGGGCAGGCATCCGAGGCTGGGTCCCAGCGAAGGCTCCAGCCAGAGTCTCCTGAAACGGGGGGAGACCACGGCAGAACTGCCCACCTGCCCCACGGGCTCTTTCTGGTGGGGCAGGGGGTGGGAGTGTGGGCAGGAGGGGGGCTTCACTGCCTCTTCTTGCAGAGAAGGACTGTGTCCACGTGGAACCTGGCCATGGCCCTGGCCTCCCCAGAGACCGCAGGGAGCGGCCGGGGGTCCGGCCCGAGGAGGAGGAACTCCCTTCCAGCCCTGGTCTGACCTGGTGTGGGCACTCCTCCCTCTCTGTCCTGAGGCTATGACCCCGGGTCACCCTGGCAGGTTCAGGGGGGTCTCTTCAGGAGGGAGAAAGGGTCTGCACACCATGCACCCGGACAGGACTCCTGAGTCCAGCCGTGCCGTGCCAACAAGCATCGTCTTGTACAGGTGAGACCCGGCCCTCCCTGCCTGAGACCAGCAGCCTTCACCGGTAACGTCCGCGGTCATTTGTACAGGGAAAGAGGAGTCGTGTGTTAAACATACTTCACGCCGTTTCATTTTCTCCTCGCCGGGAAACCCGTGGAAAAGGCATCTCTGTTCTAAAGGGCCAAGCTTCATATATTCATTTTCAATTGTTTCTCTCTGCACACAGAATGTGCTGCGTTTCCTCGTTCTGGGAGCTCGGCAGCCAGGACAGCCGAGGAAAACGGGAAAACCTGGAGAGGCCACAGACTCCTAGAACGGGATCCTCGCCAGGAGAAGGGGCACCCTCCGGGTACACGGGTAAATACAAACGCCAAACAGGAGAAAGCCAGAAGCCGGGCCCAGGGAAATCCACCCGTGGAGTCACCGATCCGTGTCCTGAGGGCCCCCTCACGCTGACTGTGAGATCGACACTACAGCTGTAGCTCCCCAACTCTTGTCTTTTTACATCAGGAGGGGCGCTGTTTCCTTCATTTTGGAAAACCCAGATAATACGAAAAGGTACAGTATTTTAATTCAATCGTGAGTGCATTGCTTCTTAAAAATGTACTGGGGAAACGTATGGTCTGTAGACTTAGGGTCCCCTGGAAAAGACCACAGATGCTTCTGGAGTAGAGCAGACCCCTAAAGTAACAACTGATATTTGCACAAGAAAAATGGAAGAGGACCTGGGGGGAAAGTCTTCCGGCGCGTCACTGACCACTAGCTCCCGAGGGTCACTGGCAGCTTCCGAGTGCACGACACTTCTGTCCTTTGAGAGTATACTAGGCGTTTCTGTGCGTGTGTGAACGTACCACGTGCATGACACCAATCGTGCTTTTACGTGGTTTCTTGCATTGCTACACGGTAAGAAGTCAGGTACAATTAAACCAATAAATCACAAATTTATGCAGCGCTTTTTTGAGTTACGTTATCAAGAGCTTTTGTCGTCGTTAAAATGTTAGCGTTAGTCTTCTGCTAACGTCACTAGCGTCTTACTGAGATCAAGACACGCGTGCAGCCCTTTCAATCCTTTACCGTAAGACACAGCCACTCAAAGGCCCATCCCGGGGAGAGCGTCCGCTGGCCCGACTCGGACGCACTGATGTTTCCCCTGTGCGCCCCCCCGGCAGTCCACGGCCACGGGCAGACGTTCCCTCCCTGTCCCAGGGGACCGGGGCCAGAGGACATCCCACCCCAGCACCCACAACACGAACGCTCCCACCCCGGGAACAGCAGCGGCTCCGTGACAAGCCTCGCCGTGCTCTTCCATGCATCCAGTCACAGCCCAGTGAAGACCCGGACACCCAGAACAACCGCAGAGAAGAGCAAAGTCTGGGCGTGCGTCTGGCCCAGGCCTGCCTCGTTTCCACAGACGCCCCGTCAGTCCCCCACAAGCCACTCACACGCCAGGAGAACCCCGCTGGGCTCGGAAACGGATACGGGGGATGACGCGCAGATTACAGGAGAGACCAGCGTCTTCCAAGTCAGACTGCGCATCCGCTTATTTTCCAGTTAACGGAAAAGACCCTATCCCATGAAATTGTTGCCAATAAATAAAAACATCCTAAGGCTGTGAAGGTGGAAGGGGAAACGTTTTTTTCCCTGCTGTCTGGACTTTACAAGGAAGAGAAGTCCAGAAGGAGGACGACACTTAGAGGATCTGTTTTGTGTTAAGACGTCTGTCTGTCTTTCCAGCTCCTGTGACAGAAAGGACAGTCTAGTAAATGTCAGCGGTTTGGCTGCGATTAGAGCCGTGTGTGCAGGCGTCTAGAGGCCCCTAACTTGTCTCCTGGAGCCCTGAATTGCCAGGCCAAGGGGTCTCATTCTCTTCTACCCGTCCCCAGTCCCGCCTGCTTTGTTTCCCACGTGTGCGTGCGTTTTCACGAAAGGCTGGTTTATTTGGGCTGATGACCCTGGCGGACATCCTCCCATCCCACCGCCCACCACGTCCCCCTGGCCCAGCGGGTCGGTCACAGGGACGAAAATGACGGATGTCAGCAAGACTGGCTCAATCCCAAAAAGGAATGGAAAGAACGGACACGGGGTGCCAGACGGGGACTCGCGAGCAGGGAGGTGACAGGATGGGGGAGGGCGGCACATGCTCCGAGGACACATTTGGGCCTCCTGGCGTTTCTGTCACTTTGGGTCCCGGCTGCCAAAGCGTGTTGTGCATGCGGACAACTCTCCGTCACTCGGGGCTTATTTCTGTGTTTGGAGACTGGCCGCCATCCCCGCTCCCGTGCCGCTCTGACCACGCGCGTGTCCCGGGAGCACGACGAGCAGGGGCGTGGGAGGCAGCGCACTGCGATCTCTCCGGGGCTCATGCCGTCCGGCTGCTCCAGGAAAACATAAATAAAGATCGGCAGGGAGAAGACAGACCTAAGAAGCCAATATGGTACTTGGTTTTATCTATCCTGTGCTTTCTGCCTTCTTTCTGCCATAAGCAATGGAGAGTTTTCTGCGTGTGGCTGAAATGCTATTTCTCGTAAGTTTTTAAACGTGTTTAGATCAAGGACTAAGCAGCCATGTGCTCTGTGCTCGGAAGAAAGAGAAAGGTGTCAACCAGACCCACTAACCGATGGATGGGACCATCACTGGCCGCGACCTCTGAGGGCCAGCACTGCCGTGGGGGAACCTCCGGCCCGCGTGATCCGCCCTGTCGGCCCGTCCTGCAGACACCGGGTTTCCTAAAATCTAAAGACAAAACAACGGAGTCATAAGTCTTGCCAGCCTTGGGGGACACAAGAACTAAGTCAGCCAAATCAAGTCAACTTAGAAGCGGAAGCTCTAAAGGCAACTAAACTTAGCTTTTAACTGAAAGGTTAGCTGAATAACCTGGAAGAGAAACAGGTTGCTCACCCCAGGCGCCCCGTCTTCCAGACCAGAGTCCCTTTGCGACACACTCACGGGGGTGGGGGCAAGAGGGGACTCCTCGGGAGGCACTGTTTCCTGCGGCTACTGCTGCGGAAGCCGGAATCTTGGAACCAAAGCGAGAGGGGCTGACACAGGCACCTGATGCCTCTGGCACCTCTGACCACCCACGACCTTTGCCTGGTCCCAGAACCGCCCACCGCCGGCAGCGATCACGGAGGCGGGGAGATGACTGCATTTCCAAACATCCCGCCTGGACCGCGCTGTACGTGAGGTTACCAAAAACTCAAAGACAGAAGTTTCTGCGCATTATCGGCTGTGAAACTCACGGCAACGTCCTGGCCCTAATCCGAAGGCGCCAATCAATTTTCAGGGCTGACTTGGATGGTTCTCCTTTATGGACGGGTTCACTCCTAATTTGCACTAAAGGTCAGAATCATACGAGAGAGTCACAGCGAAACCTCCAGCTCACTGGGAAGTAATTTGAGTCAGGAAGTTCTCAGGGACACGGGGCATGAACGGTGGTGAGGGAGTCCCAGGAATTAGGCGGCTTGTGACAAGCAGGGGCAGGTAGTGGGGGGCTGCAGGTGGCAGGTGACTCAGCGGGGTACGGATCGGCGCCCTCTGGTGGACACACCGCGACTGCACGGGCTCAGACCGGAGGCCTGGCGCCCAGCCGCGTCTCGCCCTTGTTCTCATGGAAAAGTTCAGCGTGACAGGAGCAGATGTGCTGAAAAGAGGGCACAATAAAGACATGAACGAAGCCTTGAATGAGCCCCTACTCTCCACAGCCCGCTTGCAAGCCTGGAACACAAGGCAAGGGGTGCATCTACAGCAGATGATGGAAAACCCATTCTGAAAACTGGACACAGGCAAGAAAGGGAAAGGAAACAAAACAAAAACAAAACCACTTTGGAAACAATATATAGAAATGGATCTCTTCGATAACTGCTTTTTTTTTCCCCCCAATTATGGATAAAGACCAAAACACAACACCAAACACACACCAAAAGCATCAGTAAGGACCGCCGGTGGTGGTCATCAACAGGTCCCTGGGGTTCGTTTTGGAAAAAAAAAAAAAAAGTGTTGCCAAACTTTTGGATAATCACAGTTCAGCTAACCCTTAATTAAAATTTAGATTCAGTTGCCCTTGAATTAAAGCAGCCATAATCATCGCTGATTCTGTGGGGTGGGGGTGGGGGTGGGGGAGGGGGTCAGTATTCGACAGCAAAGTAAAGGGATCGTCAGCGTGGGCAAAGATCAGGAAGCAATGGGACGGAAATCAAAATGCATGGAAACCAAAGCCAGCCAGCAGAGGGGCTCCCCAGGGATGGCTACCAAAATAAATCGACCGGGGGAGAGAATGGAAATGGATTGGCCTGGCAAGCGGACGTGAGCAGGAAGCGTACTTCACACACCAAGGGGCCTTCTGCGGGCCCAGGACGCGGCTGTGCCTGGCGGCCAGTGGCCCTACTGTCGGGCACTTTTACGCTTTTCTTGCAGACATCCCGCGAGCCTTGGTGAGCCAGGGGCTCCTCCCAGCCAGACCTCCTGGGGGTGGCTCTCTCTGGGCTCGGGGGGGCGCCATCGCTCCTGAGGGCGTCACCGGGGACCGCTTGCTCCCCAAAGTCCTCCTCGATGCTGCTCTGCCGGGTCAGCGTCCGTCGCCGGGCCAGCAGAGGCCTCAGGCTCCTCCTGCAGCGACAGTGCCCGGGGCCTGGGCTGCACTTGGCCGTGTTCCGGAAGCTGAAGTGCAGCTCCTCCTCGTCGCTCCCACAGTCCAGGCCACTGTCCGGGCTCCTGCTGGCCGAGCGGCCGAACCGGCAGCCTCTGTCTTCCGGCACGAAGTCCTCGGCGTGGGGGCCGACCCCGGGGCCCCTGGGTTTTGCTGGGCGCCAGGACGCCGGGGGGGCCTCGTCCCCGCTGCGGGCGCGGGCCCTGGCCCCGGCGGAGTACCCTAAGCCCTGCTTGTGCAAGAACCACAGCTGCTCCCCGTCCTCAGCTACTTCAGGGATACTGAACAGCCCCTTACTGTGGTAGGTCTGCTGGGGGTGGTCGGGGCGCTCCGGGAAGACCCCTTCAGTGCGGCTACTCTGAAAGCACTCCTTAAAGGGTGGTATGTTAACGCGGGGTGTGACCGAAGTGACATGGGGGAAGGAAAGAAAACAGACAGGATTAGTCTCAGACGCAGTGAGGGGCAAGCAGGCGTGCACTCAGGGGCGAAAGGCATGCTCTGGCCCGGTTCTGGAATGAGAACAGAAGGTTAACGGACGGTGCCTGGAGCGGGGCCGGCGGGAGGCGCGCTCTGAGTGGAGTGGAGGCCGCAAGTGTGGGGGGCGGTGGGCGAACAGCCGGAGGCCTGGGCGGGTCTGAACTCGGAAGTGGCAGTCGGTGCGGGGAGGCGGTCCCCACGGCGCCCCCCCTCCTCTACCCCCCTCCGCCGCAGCTAAACGCCTGTGGGACGGCGGGGCCTCGGCCCTTGGGCGCATCCTGGCTGGGGCAGTGTGGCTGCACAGCCCTGTTCCCCCAGTGTCTGCAGAGGACCTGGTGGGCCTGGCCGTCTGGATCCTGGCCCCTGGCGCGGGGAGCCGCGTTCCGCCGCCCCCCCCCCCCCCCCCCCCAGTCTCAGGCCCAGCCTGCCTGCACAGCGCCACCCAGGAAGCTGCCCCACGCTGGAGGTGACCTGGCCACTGCGAGCCCACAGGTCACACACATTTCTGTCCTCAGGGGCATCCCCAAGCCCATCCTCCCCACCCACTGAGCCCACCCAGACAGCTTCTCCTTCCGGAGGCCCTCCCTGCCCCTGCAGGCAAGGCCTTTCCTCCGGGACCCCCACCTGGGGCTCCACAAGCTGGGGGCCCTGGCGCATTTCCCCGGCACTGTGGCTGGAGCTCACTGCTTGCAGGGAGGGCCTGGGCAGCGCGCCCTTGCCCTGGACCCAACCTCTCCCCTTTGCTGACCTGACGCCAGAGTCTGTTTGGGAGCAGGAGAAAGGGCTCTAACCGGGGCTTCCAAAGCGAGGCTGCCGTGGGGGAAGCTGGCCCAGCCACGGGGAACTGTGCCGAGGTGGGAAGCAGAGCCCAACCGTGCCAGACTTGGTGGGACTTTCTAGAGAACTTCAAGTCCACACCAGCCTGTGAAATCTCCTGATTTAAAAACCTGGAAGAGTGCCGTGGGCACAACAAAGTAAGCGAGCCTGTGGCCGCCACAGGCCAGCTCTGCCCTCTGCCAGCTAGCTCCCAGGCAGGCAGGGGATTGGGGGGGGGGGGGGGCACTGGACCATCAGTTTCCTAGGAGCTTGTCGCTCTCCAAGCCTCCCTCTGCTTCTTTACTAAACTCTTCGCAGAAAGTGCCATCCCAGGGGCTTTCTCCACCCAAAGGAGAAGCATCCTGGAAAAACGGATACAGGCTTCGCCCAGCCCAGCCACAGACACCTGCAGGCAGCTCTGGGGCCAAGCGGGGGAGTCTCGGGGGGGGGGGGGAGAGTGTGGGGGGAGTCAGGCTGGAGCAGGGGGCAGCCTGGGGCCTGCTTCCCTCAAGGAAGGCTGCTGTGAGTCCGCTGGCCAGTGTTGCCTTGGGAGCTGGCAAGAGGCTCGGGGGGAGCCACCAGGACCGCCGGGAACTGCAACCATGCAGGATTTGCATGCGCATCTGGCATGTTCTTTGGTGACAGAGGATCTCCAAGGCTCTGCCAGGGGCCTTTGCTGGGAGAACATCTGAGTCTTGTCTATGCAAGCGGGCACTGAGCTGCCAGCCAGCACCGGATGCTGCCTTCTATCCACTACTCAAAATGCCTGGCTGCGTGTCCTAGAGGAGTTCGGTGGTGGGGTGTGCTATCCCCCAGCAGAACGTTCCTCTCCGTGGCCTTTTCCAATTGCAAACCCCACAGGGGTCCCAGCAGCCGGGCGGCCCTTTATCTCCCCCGGGGTTGGGAACGGCCGCACTGCTGGCTCGGCCTGGCGCAGGGCCTGGTGCAGAGGCGGGCGGCTCATGCCCCGGGACGCGGTCAGGGTATGGGGACGCGCACGGGGACAGGCCTCCTACTGGGCTCTCCGGAGGCCTCAAGCTCATGTTCCGTGAAGGTGACCCCCATCCAGCCTGTCACTGGCGGCCTCACTGGAGGTGGGAGCCAAGGACACGGGGCTCTGGGGGTGTCTGAGAAGGGGCCTGTGTGCGGAGCCCGTGTGGCCCCTGCTGCCCCGCCCTCCTCTGGCCGCCATGCCCCGTGGAGCATTGCGCTCCCCAGCTTCCTCCTTTCCCGGAAAATCTGCAAAACCTCCGCTGGCTCTGCTCATCCCCAGCCCTTGTCTGACTCAGACACCTGTGTCCCGGCTGCTGGCTCTGCGGTCAGCACTCAGGGCCGGGCCGGGCGTCTTCCCTGTGCTGTTTTCCTATCCCACTCCATTCCCCGTACCGAGTCGTGCACCCCCGGGGGTGAAACATGCTCTGGAGCTCCTCCTCCCGGGCTTTTGGGGCGAGCCTGGGACAGGAGACCGGAGGAGTGCCTGAACATGAGCTCAGCACCAAGGAAGAAGCCGATCGAAACGGCAGGGCGCGGCCCCGGCAGAGGGACAGGGAAAGGGGGCCCCAGGCCGCGCAGAGGGAGCCGGTGACCCGGGCCACTGACCTTGAGGGCGTTGTGGGATGTGCCGCCAGGCCGCCTCCTGCCCCCGTCCTCCAGCTGCGTCTCGGAGCAGAGCTCCTCCTCGTCCTCCTCCATGATGTCGGACAGGTCGGAGCCCCGGCTACTCTCCGTGTGGTACTCGTCTCCGTGGCAGCAGTGCGGCTGGGGGCCGAGAGCAGGGGACACCGTGGGGCCCCCGGAATCGGGGCCCCCGGGCTGTGCTGCCACCCTTTTCCTGCCCTGCAGCCTTGGGAGCCCCCGACTCGCGCGTGTGCGTGCGCGTGTGTGTGCATATGCATGTGTGCGTGTGCACATGTGCGTGTGGCTCCCGTCAGCAGTGACAAGGGCCTGCACGTGTCCATCCCATCAAGCGCAGGGAGCCAGGAGGGCAGGGAGACGGCCCGGGGCTGCCCGCTTGGAGCCCCGTGGCAACAGGCGCAGACCCTTGCCGGCTCAGGCGGCCACAGGGCTAGGGCACGCGGTGCGTGCAGGGCGGAGGGCGGTGGGAAGCAGGCGTGTACGCACCATATAAAGGCACTGAAGGCTCTTACAAATATCATGTGGTCTAATACGCGCACCGTGGGGCGTCTGGAGAACAGCCCAGCCTGGGCAGGCAGTGGACTCCCCCGCCATGGGCTGTGTTCACCCTGCGCCCAGCTTGGGGGCCGTGTGAACGGTTTCACAGGAAAGCCTCCTTGCGGGTTTGGTAACATGCAAACAGAAACACAAAGAGCCCGGCCAGGAGCTCAGCTGCAGTTCAGCGCCACGTCCTCACTCACGGAGTGTCCGTCACCGACACCCCCAGCACTGACAGCAAAACAGACTGCAACCCCCCGAAACTGAACGCCCTGACGAGCTCAGATTTACGAACGCGCTCTGCTTTCGCTAGATGGCGGTAAGAAAGGTTTCTTTATTTTCCTGGTGGGCGACAAGACAAATGCATTTCATCGCATCCTGCGACACACTTATTAAAAACACTCCAGCTTCCGATTACTACCCTAGATAAAAACATGCAAGCACTTCCAGCCACATTAAGCTCGTGGCCTAAGGTTTTGCCTGCATCGGCGGGGAGCAGTGGCCGGGAAGGTTCTCGGCCTGAGCCTCTGTCACCTCGGGGCTTGAGCTGTTCCATCTGTCATTCTTTCAGTCAGGCACCAAGGAGAAGACGTACAATGAATGGCTTTAAACACACAGAGACCAGGCTGATTTTAAGGAGGTCTTCCCCCAGGTGTACAGGAAGTGCCCTCCTACACGAGAACGGTCTCATCGGATTCCAACCCCGTGATGAAGGAGTTAACTCGGGATGGAAGCAGGTGTCTACTGCTCGCCAGGGACATCGTTGGTGGGAATCCTACCCTCTCTCGGTCCTGGGCACATGATGCCCGGTGAGATGTAGCAGGGAGTGACTTTTCTCCCAGTTAAGAGAAGAGTGCCTGCCCAATATATAAATCAATTAATCGCAAACATAAGCAAACTTATCGACAGGAATACTGTAATTGCAAGGGACTGTAATACTCCACTTACAACAATGGACAGATCATCTAGGCAGAAAATCAACGAAGAAACAATGGTCCTGGGGGCGCCCGGGTGGCTTGGTCGGTTAAACGTCTGACTTAGGCTCACGTCATGATCGCATGGTTCATGGGTTCGAGCCCCACGTCGGGCTCTGTGCTGACAGCTCAGAGCCTGGCACCTGCTTCGGATTCTGTAGCTCCCTCTCTCTCTGCCCCTCCCCTAATTCCCACTCTGTCTCTCTCTCTAGATCTCAAAAATAAACATTAAAAAAAAAAAAATTGCCCTGAATGATACACTGGACCAGACGTACTTGACAGATATATTCAGAAGTTTTCATCCAAAAGCAGCAGAATACACATTCTTTTTGAGTGCACATGGAACGTTCTCCAAGACAGATCACACACTGGGCCACGAAACAGCCCTCAATAAATATAAAAGAACTGAAATCATACCATGCATAGTTTCGGATCACAATGCTATGAAACTTGAAATCACACACAAAAAAATTTTGGAAAACCTCCAAATACATGGAGGTTAAGGAACATCCTACTAAAGAACGAATGGGTCAACCAGGAAATTGAAGAAATTAAAAAATATATGGAAGCACATGAAAATGAAAACACGACAGTCCAAACCCTTTGGGATGCAGTGAAGGCAGTCCTAAGAGGAAAATACATTGCAATCCAGGCCTATCTCCAGAAGCAACAAAAATCCCAAATACAAAACCTAACCACACAACCACAGGAACTAGAGGCAGAACAGCAAAGAAATCCCAAGGCCATCAGCAGAAGAGAAACAATAAAGATTAGAGCAGAAATAACCAATACAGAATCCAAAACAACAACAACAACAACAACAACAACAACAAACCAGTAGAACTGATCAATGAATCTAAGAGCTGGCTTTTTTGAAAGAATAAACAAAACTGATAAACCCCTAGCTAGACTTCTCAAAAAGAAAAGGGAGACACCCCAAATAGATAAAATCATGAATGAAAGGAGGAGAGATCACAACCAACACCACAGAAATACAGATGACTCTCAGAAAATACTATAAAAAAATTATATGCCAACACACTGGGCAACGTGGAAGAAATGGACAAATTCCTAAGCACCCACAGACTTCCAAAACTCAAACAGGAAGAAACAGAAAATTTGAAGAGACCCATAACCAGCGAAGAAATTGAATCAGTTATCAACAATCTCCCAACACGTAAGAGCCCAGGACCAGATGGCTTCCCAGGGGAGTTCCACCAGACGTTTAAAGCAGAGACAATACCTATCCTTCTCAAGCTATTCCAAGAAATAGAAAGGGAAGGAAAACTTCCAGACTCATTCTATGAAGCCAGCATTACCTTGATTCCCAAACCAGACAGAGACCCCACCACACAGAAGGAGAACTACAGGCCAATATCTCTGATGAATATGGATGTGAAAACTCTCAACAACATAATAGCAAATCAAATTCAACAGTACATTAAAAGAATTATTCACCATGATCAAGTGGGATTCATCCCCGGGATGCAGGGCAGGTTCAATATTCGCACATCAATGTGATCCATCACATTAATAGAAGAAAGGATAAGAACCATATGGTCCCGTCAGCAGATGCAGAAAAAGCATTTGACAAAATACAGCATCCTTTCTTGGTGAAAACCCTCAAGAAAGTCGGGATAGAAGGAATATACTTAAACATCATAGAAGCCATTTATGAAAAGCCCACAGCTGCTATCGTCGTCAACAGGGAACAACGGAGAGCTCTCCCCGAGATCAGGGACGCGACAGGGATGTCTCTTCTCACCGCTGTTGTTTAACAAAGTGTTGGAAGTCCCAGCCTCAGCAATCAGCAATCAGGCAACAAAACGAAATCAAAGGCACCCAAATTGGCAAAGAAGAAGTCAAACTTTCACTTTTCCCAGACGACATGATACCCTAAGTGGAAAACTCGAAAGACTCCACCAAAAAGCTGCTTCCGCAAAGTCACAGGGTATAAAATTAACGCACAGAGATCAGCTGCACTTCTATACGCCAATAGTGAATCGGCAGAGAAATCAAGGAACTGGTTGGTCCCACTTACAACTGCACCACACGCAACGGAATACCACTCGACAATGAGAAAGAATGAAATCCTGCCATCTGCAACAACGTGGATGGAACTGGAAGGTATTATGCTGAGTGAAATAACTCAGTCAGAGAAGGACAGATGTATGTTCTCAGTGATACGCGAAATTTAAGAAACTTAACAGAGGACCATGTAGGAAGGGAAGGAAAAAAAATAGTTACAAACTGAAGGGGAGTCAAGCCATAAGAGACTCTTAAGTACAGAGAACAAACTGAGAGTTGATGGGAGGTTGGGGTGCGGGGAGACGGGAAAATGGGCGATGGGCATTAAGGAAGGCACTTGCTGGGAAGAGCACTGGGTGTTGCATGTAAGTGACGCATCATGGGAATCTACTCCCGAAGCCAAGAGCACACTGTATACGCTGTATGTTAGCTAACTTGGCAATAAATTACGTTAAAAAAAAAGAAAGTGTCTGAAAAGAAAGCCCCCTTCTTTTTTCTCCCTTCCTTCCTTCCTCCCTCCCTCCCTGGGGGGCTGCCACATGAGGGTGTGATTATCGGAGCCATGGCAGCCACTTTGGAACCACGAGAGGAAGGCCAAAAGCATCGAAGCCTGAGAAGCCAGAGCCCAGGCGCACCTGGAAGGCTGAATCAACCTTCCTCCTGCGTGGGCTTCCTATTCCTGTATGGTGGGCTAATGAAGTATCTTCATCCCCTCTGTCATCGTTAGCTGGGTGTCCTGTTTCTCGTGTTAACATCGAGGCAAGCGGAATTCTTTTAACCTTACAAACAAAGAACCCCGATGGCTGGAGACGCTGGGGAACTTGCCTGTGGAGCTACCGCCAACCAGGCAGGGCCAGGATGTGACCCCAAGTGTGTGAGTCCAACATCGCCCCCGAGGCCGTGACACTGCCCTGCCCTGTGTGTGCCGTGGGTGGCGGATGACCTGCAGTGTCTTCACGCCCTGACACCCCCCCCCCCCCCCACTGCAAGGCCTGACACCAATCAAGGACGCTTCCGTCAGAGTGCACACGTCCAGAAACTGCAGCCAAAACCCACACTGGATGCACCTGCTGCCCAAGAGGCTGGTCTGGATGTTTCGTGCCCTGGGGGCACGATGCGGACCCTTGAATTTCTGGTTCCCCCCGATGCCTGGCACATGGCAGACACCCAACAAACATTTTTCCCATTAGTAAAAGTGAATAAATGGTAGGTTTTGCCCAACTTGACCAGGTGGTTATCTGTGGCTTTACCTGGCCCACAAAACCACGCCCCTGACCAGACGCCAGGACAGGGCAGTCGGGGAGTGTGGAAGCCTTCTGGAACCATCCCCAGGTGAGGTCACAACCGCACGGGCACCGTTACATCTAAAGCTCCCAAACCGACCGAGAGCCGTAACCGGGCCGGGTGCCTCCTCCTCCCCCAGGGACGGGGATGGCCCTGGCCCTGCAGAGGCCAGGGCACTGAGGCTAGGGGAGGCCGGCGGGGACCCCAGTCCACGCTTACCTGCTTGCCAAGCTCCGAGCCTCTCAGGAAGTCGTCCACCGAGGCGCCCCTCCTCTTGACATCCGGGGAGCCGTAGCCGTCCTCCTCGTCTGAGTTTACATACAGACTGCCACCCCTCTCCAGGAAGATGCTCCTTTTCTCTAACTTGGAAGGACAAGGAAAGAAGCGGTCGGGAGGGCTGCAGAGGGGAAGGGGGCCTCCAGGCTCCCACGTCTCCTGGGCTCGGCCCTTCCTTGGCCCAGCCCCGTCCCCCTGGGGACCACCACAAGCAGGGGCCTGTGTCAAGTGGCCCAGCGCTGGCCCCTGGGCTTGGGCAGGTTTTCCAGTGCGCTGCCCCCCTCCCTTACCAGAACCACTTCCAGTCTTTGCTGGTAACCTACAGAAACCAATGGAAAGTTCTCTCTCCATGTGTCCCATTTGCCTGGCTCTCTTGATCTGATTAACTAACGTTTTCTTGAAAAACGAGATTCAGACATTTGCTTTCTCTCCATGCCTTCCAAAAAGCGAGCTGGCCAGGGAACCAGCAGCCCCAGTCTCTGGCTCCCGCCTGCTGTCGGGGACCCTCCCTGGGGGTCTTAGAGCTGTGGGATGTGTGGCTGCCGTCCAGGAGAGCAGAGGGGCACCTGTTCACCTGCCAGGCCCTTCCTGCCCACAAAGCCTCGCCAAAAGCACCTGACATTCCAGGCCTGGGCTTCTGCTTTGTGAGACTCAGCACAGGGGTGGGGGGCCCCCTGGTCAGTGTGCGTATTCGGACCGTTCTCGTCACAAGTCACAAATTAATGCTGAACTCTTTTTTTAAGTATTCCAGGCCCATACTGAATCAACTAGGAGATGTCACATAAAAGCCTGGATTTGTGGCGTTTCAGGTGACACTGAAGGCTGTCACTGAACCCCTCATCCCTCCTGGCTGTTCTGAATGTCCCTGTGTCTCTCAGCTCTGACCTTCAGGGTCTGCACCCTTCCGGAGGTGCCCTGACCTGGTCCCCAGACCGGAGGCAGGCTGGCCAGCCCTGGGGACATCCCGGAAGTGGGGGCTCCCCAGCACTGGCACAGAGCTCTCCATCCGGCAGCTCAGAGAGGGCGCCATCAGGGGTCAGGCTCCTGGAGACTGGACAGGCTGGACAGGCAGAGTGGAGGGGGACACTGACCACCATGGTCCCTGTGCCAGAGCCCTGACCACAGGCCGCAGCAGACATGCTGGGCACCCCAGGAGACCGATGCACCCGAGGAAGGGATGGGGTTCTGTCCCTGGCAGGGAGGGGGGCATGGCTCCCAGCCGGGCCGAGGGACAGTGGGACCAGGGAGACGACACCCAGCCTTACCCGGCTGCTCTCGGCCACTCTCTGTGCAGCTTCCCGGGCCATGGCCTTGGCGACGGAGGTGGAGACCGGGGTGCCCTGTGGCTGTGGCAGGATCCGGCTGGGCGACGGCGACCGCCGCCCCGGGCCCGAGCCCTGCATGCTGGGTGGCTCCAGCATGTGCCCATGGGCGGGGGCCGGTGCCCGGCTCTGCTCCCAGGCCTCGTCCACCATGATGTGGGGACCCGGGTGTTCCTCTTTGGTATCAGGGGCTCCGGCACTTGCTAATGGCTTCGGTGTGGGAGCAGTTCTCGGGTGGGGGGTTGGAGGCACCAGGAGGTCGGGGGGAATGGCAGCGAAGGCAGAGTCCACGGACTCGCCCTGTGCAGAGAGGGTCCGCACGGTCACGGCCTTGGCTTCCAGGCTCCGCAGCCGCACCAGCTCCACAGCCGCGCTGTCCGCCACGGGGGAGATGACCTCAGCCACCTGTGCACAGAGAGTGCCGGTCACAGGCTGCCCGTGTCCCCCCAGCTTGTCCCCCTGCACCCTGACCAGCGCGAGACAGCCTCTCGTGCCCAGGGACTGGGGCCCATCTGTGCCCAGCTAGACGCACTGCCCAGCCTGGAGATCAAATGGGCCTTAGAGAGGGAACCAGGCAGCAGTCAGGCTCCTGGACTGGGGGCTGGGGACTTCTACAAGCCCTGCACCTGCCAGCTGTTGGAGGTTTCCAGGGCACAAACTAGGGCCACACTTTTTCCTTCCGTGTCCGGCACCAACTCAGGGACAGATGCAGGGGCCCCAGAGGCATGAGAACATTCAGTGTAAACCAGGAAAGCTGGGTTGGGGGAGGGGGCCAGGCAAAGGCCACAATGGACCTCCTGCTGCCTGAGAGGGAGGAGGCTCCTCTTATGCACATAGCCTGCCTGTGGGCTTCCCCACAGAAGTGGAGCAGAAGGGGGTCCTGGAGAAGGAGGGGAAGGAAGGGAGCAGAGGAGGTCCTGAGGGAGGAGGAGGGACAGAGGGGAAGAGTGAGGAACACAGGGGAGTCCTGGGGAGGAGGAGCAGAGAGGAGGAGGGAGGAGGAGAGGAGCAGAGGTGAGTCCTAGGGGAGGAGGGGAGCAGAGGGGAGTCCTGGGGGAGGAGGGGAGCAGAGGGGGTCCTGGGGGAGGAGGGGAGCAGAGGAGGTCCTGAGGGAGGAGGAGAGTCTGGGGGCGGAGGGGAGCAGAGGGGAATCCTGGGGGAGGAGGGGAGCAGAGGAGGTCCTGGGGGAGGAGGAGAGTCCTGGGGGAGGAGGGGAACAGAGGGGAGTCCGGGGGAGGAGGGGAGCAGAGCAGAGGGGAGTCAGGGGGAGGAGGGGAGCAGAGGGGAGTCCTCGGGAGGAGGAGAGCAGAGGGGGTCCTGAGGGAGGAGGGGAGTCCTGGGGGAGGAGGGGAGCAGAGGGGGTCCTGAGGGAGGAGGAGAGTCCTGGGGGAGGAGGGGAACAGAGAGGGTCCTGAGGGAGGAGGGGAGCAGAGGGGAGTCCTGGGGGAGGAGGGCAGCAGAGGGGAGTCCTGGAGGAGGAGGGCAGCAGAGGGGGTCCTGAGGGAGGAGGAGAGTCCTTGGGGAGGAGGGGAGCAGAGGGGAGTCCTGGGGGAGGAGGGGAGCAGAGGGGAGTCCTGGGGGAGGAGGGGAGCAGAGGGGAGTCCAGGGGAGGAGGGGAACAGAGAGTAGTCCTAGGGAGGAGGGGAGCGGAGGGGAGTCCGGGGGAGGAGGGGAGCGGAGGGGAGTCCGGGGGAGGAGGGGAGCGGGGGGGAGTCCGGGGGAGGAGGGGAGCAGGGGGGAGTCCGGAGGAGGAGGGGAGCGGGGGGGGGGAGTCCGGGGGAGGAGGGGAGCGGGGGGGGGGGGAGTCCGGGGGAGGAGGGGAGCGGGGGGGGGGGGAGTCCGGGGGAGGAGGGGAGCAGGGGGGAGTCCGGGGGAGGAGGGGAGCAGGGGGGAGTCTGGGGGAGGAGGGGAGCAGGGGGGAGTCCGGGGGAGGAGGGGAGCGGAGGGGAGTCCTGGGGAGGAGGGGAACGGAGGGGAGTCCTGGGGAGGAGGGGAACAGAGGGGAGTCCTGGGGAGGAGGGGAACAGAGGGGAGTCCTGGGGAGGAGGGGAACAGAGGGGAGTCCTGGGGAGGAGGGTGCAGGGGAGCATACCGCCTGCAGGTGGCAGTGTTTAAGGACAAGGCAGGCCGATCTCAAAGAGGAGCCTGCACTTGCTAGGTCACCCTGGGTCCTCGGGGGAACAGTAGGATGGACAGAAGCTTCCCAAGCCTCCCCCAAGGCAGCCACGTCTGTGTCATGGGCCAGGACAGAGTTGGGCCTCGTGTGTTGAGGTGCAGCTGTCTTGCTCAGTGCTCCCAAGGAGGGCTCCCCTCGGCCCTGGTACCACCTTGTGGAGTTTGTGAGCCCGTCGGCGGTGGGGAGGGGGGGTGCTGATTTTGTGGGGACGGAGAAGTGAATTTTCAGCACTGAGGCGAGTTGCAAGAACCGCCCATGGCAGGGCAAACATTGTGGGAGGCGGGCAAAGAAGATTCTGGAAAGGGGGAAGGACAGGAGAGAAGGGGGCTGGGGGTGTTCTGCCGGGGGCCGTGGGCACCCCTCTGGGTGCTGTTTAGGAACTGCTGGTGGTCCTGGGGGTGGAGGAGAGAGGGGAGAGGGAGGGCGCCCCCAAGTGCTCACCCCTCCAGGAGCAGGTGCGGGCAGGCCCCGCCCCCACGCGCCACCAAACCAGAACTCACCCTCTGCCCTTTTGCGTACACGCCGTAGCCGGTCACGTTCGCCCCGTTGGACAGCCCGGCAGTCGTCAGGGTGGGTGGCTTCCAGGAGACCTGGACGGTTGCTGGGGTGGGCCCAGCGTGGACGGTGACATCTTGGGGGGGCGCCGGAGGGCCTGAGGGCACAGAAGGCAGCACTTTCAGGGCACGGTCCTCTGGCAGGCGGGCGGCTGCTCTGCCCACTGCTCTCACCTGGAAGGACAGCGCCGGGCCAGGTCGCCAGGGCAGGAAGTGAGGGTGAGGAAAGGCAGAGGCAGCGGGAAGGCGGAAGCTCCCAGCGTGCACCGCGGCTCTGCCGCTCACCTGGACGCTGATCCGCCTTCCGGGGCCACCTGCGCCCTGCTCCCAGCCCACCAGGTGGACGCAATTACCCGCCACGGGATCGGCTCCGGTCGCGCTAGGAGATACCCGCGTTTGGGAGACGAAGGCGATCCCTCCCTCTCTCCCTGCCCCTCTCCCTGCTTCCCCCTCTCCTTCCTCTCTCTGTCCATCAGACTAGACAGGATGCAGGCGTGGGCCACGTACTTGCCACCCCAGGGAGGGGACAGAGCTGAGCGACAAGACACGGGTGCGAGGACACCATCTGAACCTGAGAGCCCAGCTGTGCACACAGGTGCACCAGTGGACAGCTCGTGTCGTGCCTCAGCCGGTCTGGACGTGCCCACTGGTCTTGAGCAGCCGGTTCAAGCCACATGGAGGCAGCGGCCGTGTCCCCGGTCCTTCTGGCGGCTCCTGGTGACAACAGGATCGCCAGTGCTGCCTGTCACCCGCGGGTGGCCTCCTTTCCCGTGGGTCTGGTGCCAACCCCCCCACCACACATCTTCCTGTTGGGACGCGCGTGGCATTTCACTTGGAAGGGAATGTATTTATAACTTCCAGGAGGAAGGCCTTGAGCCCCACACGCCTTGCTACCGTCCCCCCAAGGCATGAATTTCCGGGTGGGAGGGCACCAGCTGTCCGGCGAGGCTCCTCCGTGAGCCACACGTTCTTCCACTCGCCACGGGGTGCTCACACAGGCCTCGGGTGGCCGCGCGCACCCACTCTGCACACGAGGCGATCAAGGTTCAAGAGAAGTCGCTCAGCCATCAAGTGTGGGAGGCGGGGCTCACACCCACACCTGCCCACGGCCCACTTGCAAGGGCAGCTTCGAGTCCACTGTCAAACACCCGCCGTGAGGAAGGTCCTCCCGCTGTCTTCGCAGCCTGGCCAGGAGGGAAGTTCTACCTGGACAGCTACCAAAGGAAGGCGTGCCGAGGGCCTGACCAGAGAGCAGACGTCCTCTCCTCTGTGCTCCCCCATCCACTCACCGCTCGGCACTGACTTGGCTCCTCCTGGATGCCAGACCTGTCGCTTTATAACCACATCCTCCTAGAAATGCAAACGAGCCAGAGGCAGGACGGACAGGATGGGGCGCAGATCAGAGGGCACCGGAGCCTGCCGCCCGGGTTCAAGTCCCACATCCGACAATTACTGGCGTGGGACCTTGGACGACTGCTCACCCTTCCTGTCTTTATTTAGTCAGCGTATCTAAAGACAGATGCAAGACAGCACCTACCGGCAACAACGGCCACGTACTCACTAGAACATCGTCGTCATGTTACTATTCTGCCTCTGCTCAGACAGCTACACTCAGCTTCCAAACTTCCCTCTCGGTAAGACGTGGCCATGTGACAGACTTCCGCACAGCAGCCCGCCAAAGACTCCCCAGGTGAACCTTCAAGGCCTTGCCCCTTGTGGTGGTCTGAGAAGGAGATGACCCCCGGGGGCAACCTTAGAGGCCACGTGCTGGAAAGGGTGAGGCCACGGGATGGACATGCCCGGGTCCCCAGATGGCCGCTGGAACAGAGCTGCCCACCAGGGACGTGTGCGTCGGATCAACTCGTGCGCAAGCCTCTGAGAAATCACAGTTTCTGACATACAATAAACAATCAGTATCACCAAGCTCACCAAGCTGTGCGACGAAGAGAACTAAGATGTACGTAAAGTGCTCATAAGAGCACACGGGCTCGGAGTAAGTGCCATCTGTATGCTTACTGTTGTTACCGGTCGTTTCAACTTGACCCCAAGGGCACGATACTCCTCCCCCTCCCATAAAAGACACTGAAATCCCCACCTTCTATATCAGAAGTGGAAGGCCATTCTGGAGGGAACAGTCCTTTGGGTGGGAATCACCTGTTTCAGTGGCTGCTGGTAGTTGGATGGTGTCTGACCAGACTCCGGGGATTTCGCGGGGAGGAGTCTGTTCTCAGTCTCCAAGGGTGACTGTTCCTTCTCAAGCACTGCTAATCGCATCAACCGTGAGTGCCGTCTCTCTCCCTCCCCTGTGATTGGTCACCATCGCGGACTCACCCCCAGAGCACGGGACAGATCGCGGGGCCTCTCATCCACTCACAGCTGACTGGCTGCCAGGGCTCTCGGAAACACCGCGGGGCACCACTTCCCCGAGTCTCCCCAACACTGTCCTCGTGACCTGGTTGCGTTCACAAGATGAAAGGAATCAGCGGTTCTCGTCAGAGCCGGATTGCTCTCCTTTGTTGCAAAGAACACCCAGCAGGGAGAGAAGCAGCCCGTGCCTCATGGCGGAGAGAAGACTCTCAACCCATTTCAAAATGCTTCCCGTGAACACGCCCTACGCGGTTCATCCCGCGCTACGGGGTAGAGCGGGCGGACACCGTGTGGTCTGCACCTTTTAAGACGGGAAACACATAGCAAATCCCACACGTAACCAGACTCCTTCTCATTCTCCCCTAGGGCACTGCCCAGCTAGCTCGTGTGAAAGACAGAGTCCAAGCAGAAAGTGGCAGGCGGTCTTGCTGGGGCGTGGAATTGGAAGCTGGCCTCCAGTGATGGCAGAGATGACAGAAATCGAGAAGAGAAATCCCGGAAAGTGAAGACGCAATGCAACAGGATCCCCAACCTCTGTGAGCCCATTCCCCTCGTGCTATTTACGCAGTGACTCCTAAGTCGTGCCTGTGCAGGGCAGACAAGGATGCAAGCAACATACAGGAAGGGAAACAGCCAGACGGCTGCAGAGTTCAGTGGTGATTCTGAGGGCTGCCTGGCGCTGAGACGAGGGATTTGGGGTTCAAGTCCCGCCAAGTTAGAGGAGCCTGCGTTTTCCACTGGAGACATGGAAGGTCCAAATCATAGAAGCCGGGGTCATACATCAGGATGGAGGGCTGCATTCTAAAGGCAAAAATGAAACACACCCACCCAAATAAAGCTAAAACAAGCATATACAAGACGTAGATATGTCACAAGTAATATAACTGTCTGCAAGGATACACCTCAACACGCTCCAGAGGTGCTGTTATAGCTGTTACTGAGAAAGGTAACAGAATTCAGTCTCCACAGTGCATAATCTACACTGTCCAACACACAATGAAAGTCACCAGATGTGGAAAGAAATGAGTATGTGACTGAGAGAAAAAACAGTCCGTAGACACAGGCCCATATGTGACTCAGGTGTTACAATTAGCAAAGACTTTAAAACAATTTTTACAAACAGGTTAAAAATGTATAGGTAAAGATGAATGGGATAGGCCAAGAGATGGGAATCCCCAGAGTGATAAGAAAATTAAAAAAAAAAAAAAAAAGAACCAAATGAAAATCCTAGAACTGAAAACTCCAATGGCCAAAATAAAAATTTCATTTAATGGTCTTAACAGCAGATTGGACACTGCAAAAGACAGATCTAATAAAGTTGAAGATATTATCATAGAAATTATCCTAACTGAAACACAATGAGGAAAATGATTTAAAAAATTAACAGGAGTTCATACATCTGTATGACATTAGCAAGCAATTTGACTCATGTACAATTAGGTTCTCAGACAGGAAAGACAGAATAAGGTAGAAAAAATGTGGAGATATAAAATTTGAAATCTGCAGAAAAACTACCACCAATACCACCCTTAGATCAAGGATTGTCAGTAAATTTCAAAAAAGACAAAGAGAAAAATCTCGAAAGCAGTCAGGGAATGAATGGGACAATAGAAAACTCAGCTGACTCCTTGTAAAAAATAGGGAAGGCCAAGAGAAAAGGAATGACATTTCCAAAGTCCTGAAATTTAAAAAAAGGCTAGAATTCTATATCCAGAAAAAAAAATTATCTTTAAATATATGTGAAATAATGAGGATTTTTGTTTTTTTTGTTTTTTTTTTTTTTTACCTAAGCAAAAGAATTCTGCAAGAGATGCTAAAGGAAACTGTTCAGGGCTAAGAGGAAATCATAACAGATGGAAATGTGGACCAAAAAGGGATGTAACATTATTATAACAGAATAAAACATATGATAAAATGTATAAAAGCAATAGCGAAAATGAAGGTGCATAAATGGAATTATACACTGGTACTATTCTTCCCTTATAAATAAGGTTATGTCATTAATGTAAACTAATTCTTAATAAGCTAAATAGGCATGTGTTACTCCCTACATCAATCTCTAAAACAAGAATATAAAGAGTTATAACAACAACAACAAAAAAGTCAGTAGAGGAGAAAATGGAATAGAAAAAAACTCTTAGTTGATCCCCCCCCCCCCCCAGACACAAAAGCAAGGAAAGATGAAGAAAAAAACCAGACAGGACAAATGAAACATAAAGAACAAATGGCAGACTTAAATAAAGTCATATCAATCATTGTACTAAACGTGAAGGAACTAAAGATTCCAATTAAAAGGCAGAGACTGTCATATTGTTATAACACCAAGACCCAATCACAGACCATTTGCAAGAGACATACAAAAAATAACAATACAAAGAATTTGGAAGGTTAGGAAGAGATATAACATGCAAATACTAAGCATGGAAAAGCTGGTAGTCCTATGAGTATCAGACAAAACAGACTTCAAGACAAAAATTAATTATCAGAGACGAAGAGGTGCGTTTCATTACGAGAAAGGGGTAAATTCATCATGAAAAACTAACAATTTTAAATGTGTATGTGCCAGGACGCCTGGGTGGCTCAGTCGGTGAAGCGTCCGACTTCAGTTCAGGTCATGATCTCATGGTTCGTGGGTTCAGGCCCTGCGTCGGGCTCTGTGTTGACAGCTCGGAGCCTGGAGCCTGCTTTGGATTCTGTGTCTCCCTCTGTCTTCCCCTCCCTGGGTCACACTCTGTGTCTCTCTCTCTCTCTCTCTCAAAAATAAATAAACATTAAAAAAAAACATTAAAAAATTTTTACAAAAATGTGTATGTGTCTACTAATGGAGCTCCACAATATATAAAGCTAAAATGAGAACACTGAAGAAGAAATTAGACACACAGACAATAACTCTCAATGACCGGATAGACCAAGCAGACAAAACCAGGAAGGATATGAGGAATTTATAAGTTCTATCGATAGGTCTCTCATGGCCCATCTGGGAAGCAGCCTGCCCTTCCTGCAGTGATGGGGGACTTTGCATGCAGGCTTCTGGTCACGATCTGCTTTAGAATCTTGGAGGCTGCAAATACCAAGCCAGCCCCAGCAGGCAGGGGGACAGGATAGCTCTGGAGAAATGCCAGCCCCTCTGTCCTCACTCAAGTATGCAGTTCACCTGGCACTGGGAGGGTGGGGGTCACGCAGGGCAATGTTTGGCCCAGGCTGGAGGGAGGAAGTCAGGCCGCTCCCAGTGAGCAGGCCTGGCCTCTTCAGGGGCCACAGGACCCTGGCGCTGCCAGCTGGGAATGATGTGCCTTGCTTGTCTAGGCCCTGCTGGGTCCCGTAGCTGCCAGAGTCCTTTTGAGGAAAAGCTGTATGCAGTGTTGCAAACCCTAAAGATAATCTCAAATTCTGATCGGAAACCTGCCGGTGAACACCAGCTTTAAATTCCACACCGAGAATTTAGGTATCACAACGACTACCACTGAAAACGTTTCCTGCCCCAAACCATTCACATGGCTGGTGTTGTCCCAAAGCACACACATTGCCCATCCCGCTGCTGATAACTATCCCTGGGACATGCAGGGACAGGTGCAATCCCACCTGCAAGATCCGGTATTGGCTTGCTCAGGACCCACGAGATCTGTCTCTTGGGGTGTGAGTGGCTTCTCGTAACGGAGGGACTCTGGAACTCGTGATGTGCCAGCCTTTCTGCGGAGCGGGTCGCTCTATCCAGACCAGAGTTTTCTGAGGGCTTGTGCCGCAGCCTGTAGCTAACACCCGACTTCAGAAACCCCATTAACTCGTTCAGGGTCACCATTGTTCCCTTGACCACCTGGCTCTGGCACTTTGGAAGTCGATTAAGCTATCAGGCCTCATTGTTCTTAAGGGCAATGGCCAAGAGGGGAAACCGGTCTGGGATCTGCCTCGGTGCTCACTTCTACCTACAGTGGAATCACACTACAGGATTTGTGGGTGAAGAAAGGCTGGTAACTGCCGTTCCGCCACCCCCGGCCCAGCTCCCCACACACGGGCCCAGAGATGCGGACCAGCGGGAGCGGCGCTCACGTCCGTCACGTCGGGGTGCCTCGAACAAGTCATACCCGACACGAGTTCAGAGGGGCTGGTCTAGGAGCACCCTTTCCTCCCACGCAGGGCAAGCTCCCCCAGGCCTTCCACTCACTCCACTCACCACGGACAGGACACTGCTCCTTCTGGTCAGGAGACAGAAACGTTTGCGACGAACCCAATGTTGGGTCCGCTACCCCCAGAATTCACGGGCTCAAATCCTCGCCTCCAGACCCCGAATCTGCCGGTGCCTCGGTCTCAGACATCCAGCCTCCAGAGTTGTGAGGCCAGACCGTCCGCAGCATGAGCCCTCAGGCTTACGGACGAAGACATCGGTGACGGGGAGTTAAGCTGCGGCACACGACTCGTGCTCACGCCCCACCTGGACCCCGTCCTCTCCATCGCACCCTGGGCTTCTCTAGAAGCCTTCCGGGGGGACCAACGCGTGTGCCCCCTCGTCCCTCCTGAGCCCCCACGGAGCCCTGAGCTTGGAGTGTCTTGTTTCTTGTGCCCCCAGCACTGACCCACAACCTCACGGTAGGCTTCAGGGGAAAGAGGGGTCCTCGTTATCCCAGTTTTCATGACCGACGCCGGTGGCCGGGCAGGGAATCGAGTCAGCACGGAAGACAAAGGCGCTGACCCTTTACGACTCAGCTCCTCCTCAGACCGCCTCCCGCCGTCGGGTAGAGTCTGCCCCCCTGCCCGTGGGTCAGGCTGCTTTGTGGGTCAGGGGCCCATTGATTACAGGCTTGGCACACGCTGGAGAACACGACGACACGGAAGTAAACCATCACGAACTGAAAAGCCCACGTTGTGTGGGACGGAAGACTTTATGCAGCCGCTTAAAATGATCCCGGAGAAGAAACGAACTGTTTGCGAAAACTACTGACAAGCAAGGTTCGGCAGGACGGGATTAACGAATCACAGAGGTCCGACAAAGGGGCGGCTGAGACGGCACTTCCGGGGGATCTCGCGAGTAACTCGGGACTAAGAGACGATCCGCAGGAGACAGATTACACCCTCGAACGTTCTCGAAGAATGGCCTTCTTGGCTCCAAGAAGGCTGCTCTTCCCGCCGGTACCCAGGCTCCTCCCAACCGGGCACAGCTGACCTGCGTGGAAGGGCGGCCTTGGACGGGCCCCACAGCAACGAGCGGCACAGCAGACGTTTCTGGAGGTGGGGGGGGGGGGGGGGGCTGCCCCTTAGCGGCATGGGGACCCTGGAAGATCGGCGACGAGCTGACCCCGCAGGCACGTGTACCTGAGCCCCTCTCTACAGCCGCCCAGGGTGTGTGTGGGAAGGGAGGCGTGTCACTTCTGCCATTCTTCCCAGTGGAGGACGCACAGGAGACGGGCTCTCCGTGGCAGACGTGCCCAGAACCCAGGAGAGCGTCTACGATGGGACGTCACGCCTCCTACGCAAATCCATCCCCGTGTTTGCGTCCGAAGGAAAAACTGAGACGGAAGGAACCGTCGCGAAGGCACGTAGGCGCTTCATTCGCTGTTGCCCTCCACGAGCACACGCGTGTGGCGGCCACGCCGTGGGGGAGACGTCCTCCCCCGTCCCCGAGGTGGTCTCGCCTCCTCCCGTCCGTTCCGGGCTAGGCCTCTTGCACGCGCCAGTGTCAGAAGCAATGTTCTCAAAACCACGGTCCCTAAACAAACTCCAAGTAGTCTCTTTCCCTCTCTCTCTCACACGCACATGCACACATACCCATAGACACGCACACATGTGCACACATGCATACACATGTACACGTACACACCCATGCACATACATGCACACATGTGCGCGTGCACACACTCACCTACACACGCGTGCACACACACGCACACACATGCACACGCCCTGCTTCCTGCTGACTTACGGGATTTTCCAGGACGGCGCTGACTGAATGTGGTCTCCCCCGCCTGCCCCCTCTCACCCACCCCTCCCCTCGTACAGGTGACAGCCCTTGCCCTCTCCCCCCGCCAGGGACCCCTCCCTCCCCCCCTCCCCCCCTCCCCCCCCCCCCCCGGGAGGACGGGGCTCACCTGCCGGCAACGTGGAGAACTCCACGAAGGCCTCCTTCTTTTCCCGCTGCTCCAGGGGCAGCTGCCACGGCATCTGGTGGGGCCTGGCCAGGACCTTCACCTTGTAGGCCACGTTGGGCCTGAGGTTGAAGAACTGGTACGTGTAGCTCGCGGCCCGGACCACGTCGAGCTCCTCCTCGTTGAGGAAGATGACGTGGCTGTAGTTGCTGTTGGCGGGCAGCCAGGAGAGCTGGGCCGAGATCTGGGTGATGTTGTCCACCCTCAGCTGGGAGGGGGCCACCGCCACGTCCTTGCCCACCAGCAGCGTGCAGCGCAGCTCGTCCGAGTGGCCCCTGCTGGTGGCGCACTGCACGGAGATGCGGTAGGTGCAGGCTGCCGTGTCGAGCTTCTCGATGAGGGCCTTGGTCCTGCTCCCCAGCGTGAGGCTCACGCGCGGCTCCTGGTCCACGAGCACGCTGTAGCTGCTCACGGTCCCCCAGCCCGGCGGCACTGCCGGCGGCTCCCAGGCCACAATGACACTTCTGGCGAGTTGTTTGATGAGGGTGATTTTCCTAGGGTAAGGCACGATGTCTTCTCCGACGTCGTCGACGCTCACGCCCAGCGTCTCCGCACCGCCGTCCGCGACGCCGGCGTCGATGGGGGTGGGGGCGTGCAGGTCCAGAATGTTCTCCCCCTCCGAGCCGATGCCCGAACGGTTGATGAGATTCTGGTCCTGCTCGTTCCCCAGCGTGCTTGCGGGCCGCGACTCGTTGTCCTGGACAAAATCCACAAAGTTGGAGGGCACCAAGCCCCTCTGCCCGTCCAGGAGCTCGCCTGTTGGTACAAAGGCAGTGAGATCACCCCGCCCTCGCATCGGGGCCCCGAGGTCCTGCCGGACCCGCACGGCTCCCCGACAGGGCCGTGTGGTACGGCAGTGGGATTCCACAGGTCGTCACGGACACCTGCTCAAACGTCCCGTCCTCGGGACCTTGCTCCCACCGCCTGCCCCCTGCGACCCGCGAACCCATCAGGCAGCGTGGCCCCCTGCTTAGCCAACACCTGCTACGGACACGGACACCCCATGAGCGCAGAGATCTCTTTCCTTTCATCACACTGAAGAGTCCTGGCACACAGTAGGTGCCCAGTAAATGTTTGTTTATGGACGAACAAACGTGCAGGAGACGAGGTTTTGGGAGGTTAAGAAAGTAAACGTCTTACTATTATTTTTGAGGGTATGATCACATGAATAGGATTTAAAGGTGACCTCTCCCCCTTGCAAAGCACACTGTGTATGTCCTAAGGAAGCTCCCAGAATGCCCGTTTGCTGTGAGAAAGAAACTGCCCATGTGGTGCCAGACCACCTGTAGGTTGAGTGGCAAAAAATTTCATCACACCAGCTCTCGTGGCTACTGGTGGCCACAGGGAGAACCTCTTCTTATTCTGCGAAATGCTCTCTTTTTAGTTGGGCTCAAAACCTGTTAGCAGCAGAGGTCTAAAAAACAGAAGTGTTTTGAGGAGCCTCAAAGATGCCGTGATTTGGGTAATCTCGCAGCACCAGCGGGACAGGCCATTTGCCCAGTACGTGGCAGGGCGTGGCGGGGAGGTGCCCGTTCCCAGTAGACCCTGGCCTCGGGAGACGTGTGATGGACCCAGAGGAAGGCACGTGACCATACGATGGGCCGTGGATTCCCCCAGAGTAAAGGGGGACTCCGGCCTGCTCCCGGCCCCACGTAGGGTGTGGGTCAGCTGGCACCCCCAGGATGCTCTCACGAGGGCCGGTGCTCGGGTGACACCGACAGTCATAACCGCACTCACCGTGCACCGGGTCCTGTCCTACCCGCCCTGCACCTCATTTACCCAAGGCTGCCCGCAGGTCGAATTCGCTTTCTCTGTTCTACACAGAGGAAGGCACAGAGACAAGGGAAATTCCCGAGCTTCGCAGCCCTGTTTGAATCAGGCCTCCAGAAAGCTGATGCGGGCAAGATGCCTGCTGTGAATATTCTAGAGATTTCCAACAAGGGTTTTCTGGAGGCCGCCTCGGGCGCCTGTTTCTACAGGTGTGAAAAACAGTGGTGGTGACGTGAACGTAGGTTAAGAGTTCGGGCTGTGCTGCCACCAGCCGTGGCGGATTTCTTGCGTGGACGGCCCACAGCTCTGCTACCACGTGCCTGGCAACTACTGGCGAGCGACGCAGCCCACGGCCGGGCGGCTGTTCAGCGTCAAGACGCAACCTGTGGGGCGCCCGGGTGGCTCGGTCGTTCGAGCATGACTTCAGCTCAGGTCATGATCTCACAGGTCATGAGTTTGAGCCCCACGTCGGGCTCTCTGTTGTTAGCGCAGAGCCTTTGGATCCCGTCCCCCCTCACTCTACCCCTCCCCCACTCCTCTCTCTCAAAACTAAACGTAAAAAAAAAAAAAAGGAAGCAATCCAACCTCACGTCCAGCAAACACCAGCTCAAAAGCCAACTGCGTCTATCAGCCCTGGGAACACTCAGCAAGGCCATGAAACAGGAGCCCGCTAATTTAGCAAGAACTGGTCCTACAGCTCAAGGTAAGAGGCCAAGACCCTTCCGTTCGTCCAGGGTGACTGAGCGACTGGGGACTGAGGAGTCTCGCGAGGCTCGTGAAGCCGCTGGTGCTGTCCCGAGCTCATGCTCAGGTTACAAAAGGGACGGAAGGTTAGGCGTCCCAGAGGGAGGGAGGAGGTCGCATTTCCCGATTTCGGACTGGGCGGGGCAGTAACCCTGAAGGGAGGGATCCAGCAGCACGTGGGGCAGACAGCCAGAAAGCCCAGAGATCAGTGGGATCGCCCTGAGCCAGGCGGGGTCATCTGTCCTGCCGGGAAGGAGGTCAGCTGGGGGTCCGGGGGTCCTGGGGCAGTAACATAGAAGACGCAACAGATCCCCTCTGGGAACAGCAGTCCGTCGGCCCGGTGTGTCCGCACAGCCACCCGGCGAGCTCTGCGGGGATGGACGTTGCAAACCTCTGCCAGTGCCTCAGGTCTGCGGGGTCAGGACACCCCACTCAGTCGTCAGAAGGGGGAAAGCTGAGGAGGGCGGGCGGAGGGTCAGGGCGGAGGGTTGGGGCGGGCAGGCGTAGCTAGGGGCCTGGCCCGTCCGCGGGGACCAGTCAGGTGCGCGGAGCAGCCCCGGCACCCACCGCCCCGCGCCCTAACAGACCTTCATAGAAGCCGTCTTCGTCCATGTCCCCGTACACGTAGAGGTACTTCCCCGCCGTGAGGGGCAGCTCAGCTTCCGGGTTCTCATTCGGCCCATCGAAGGGGTTGTAACTGGAGGAAGAAGGACACTCGTGGAGCAGGTGCTGCACGTGGAGGGCGGTGGGCACCTGCACCCCCGCGCCAGCCGTGTGCATGCCAGGAACGGCGGCAGCACCCGCGCTCTCGCACACACTCAAAACAGAGAGAGAATTCTGAAACTGAGGCGGACGCTCGGGGTCCCCGTGCCACATGACACACTGATGACCCTGATCTCAGTTCGTACCCGTCATGTCTGCCATAAGTGTTCGCATTAGTAAGCAAAGAAGAATCATTAACCCTATAATCTTTCCGTATGTACCGCTTAGCAAAGGTAGGACCACACCGCATTTACTTTGCAGTAATCTGCTTATTCTTTCCACTTTCCAGTATGCGTGACCCTCCCTCTAGCTCATGAAATATTCTATTGTGACCCTTTTTTTAAAAATTTTTAAGGTTTTTTTTTTTTTTTTGAGAGACAAAGAGAGAGAGAGACAAAGCCTGAGTGGGGGAAGGACAGAGAGGGAGACACAGAATCCGAAGCGAGCTCCAGGCTCCGAGCTGTCAGCGCAGAGCCCGACGTGGGGCTCGAACTCCCGAGCTGCGAGATCATGACCCGAGCCGAAGTCGGGTACTCAACCGACTGAGCCACCCAGCCGCCCCTCTGTCATGACCTTTTTTAATGGATGTGGAATATTCCACTGAACAGACTGGCATACTTCACTTAACCGATGTCCTAACACTAGGCACCAATGTGGCCTCTAAACTTTGGTTAATACAATCACCGTTGCGTCAAATATCCTCGTAAACGTGACGTTTTTTACAATCATGCCCGATGTGCAAATAAGACATACAGTAAACGAAATGGGGATTTTTTAAATTAGTTTAGAATAACGGAGAAGGCCCCAATAAAAATTAAAACAGCATCTGCTGATAGTCAAAGACGACAGGCACGTGTGGTAGAAATATAATAACGAGGCGATAGCGACTCGCACGCCAACAGTACCAGAAAGCTCACCAGCACTTCCGTGTACGTTTTACGAGATCAGCGTTCCATCTCGGCGAGACGAGCGAAGAAGATACTATTTCTCCCAATTTGAACCACAGAGTGAGGTCAGGGGCACCCGCCCAAAGTCACAAGCTCACAAAGAGGCCCGGGGTGGGGATGCTGGGGACCAACATCAAGGTCTCCTGACCCCTGTCCTCTGCAGGTTTAACGGCCCCAAGTCACCGTGCCCCTCACTGTCCGAGCCCAGGGTCTAGGGAAGTTTTGCAACAGTCTGATGGTTTTACTGAGTCAGTAACTGCCAGGGGCCATCTGCATAAGGAAGAGACGTAGATGGATGTTTGATGTGATAGCCCAGCGGGCGGATGAGGAGAGTAAGCAGCTGCCGGCAGAGGGAATGGCGCGTGCAAAGGCCCAGAGGCAGGAGCAGGGTCCCGCTGGGGCGCCAAGAGTCAGCCGGGCTGGAGGAGGGTGCTGATCGCAGGAGCGTCGAGGGATAGGGACTGGCAGGGTCCCCGTGGGTGTGGATTTGATCTTCGGTGCTGGGAGGTATCGGGATTTAAGGCAGGAAGTGATGTGACCACACCTGCATTCGGTAGAGACACTCGGGCGCCCCATGGATGGGGAGCCGGCAGGTGGCAGGTGGGGCGAGGACACTGGATCAGGAGTGGCTCAAGAGGTGATGGAAACGGGCTTTGGCGGGGGGAGGCTGAAAGCTGAGTCAGGGTCGGCAGATGGGGTCACACGTACTGAGCCGGGTCCACAGTCAGGCGCGGCTGCACCGAGAAAGCGGGGCAAGGGTCAGTTCGGGGTGTCTCGCGTGATGCACCGAACGCGCGAGCTCAGAGTTCTGTGTCTGCAAAGCCGTTTGCACAGAGCGATGGTGGTTTCGGGCGGGCAGGAGAGGTGGGGGCAGAGGCAGACGGACCGCAGGCGACCATCCCAGGAGGTGACTGCGCCAGCCACTGAGGGGGGGGCGGCCTCAGGCAGGTATTGTCTCGTTTCAGGTTTGGGGAAACCTCCACAGGCTTATTGAATGATGTCCGTGTTTGGTCCCAGGGGATCCCCCCAAACTCCTGCCTTTACCTTCAGAACCACCCCAGCGGGGGTGGTAAGGTACGAAGAGAACTCAGACGTGCAAAGTTCTCTCTGCACTATTCGGTCTCACGTGGTTCGGGCTTCTTTGGCAGGGTGGCTGAAAGAGTCACAAAGCCAGCACCAGCACCACATCAAGGGCACCAACAAAGAAGAGAACGAACGAGGGGACATCGTGCACTTGGGCCGTGCCTGGTGACGGCAACGGCAGACGGAAGCCGGTTGGTCAGCCCGTCTTCTTCCGTGCCCGACTTCACGCTGGCTACAGAACGCATCCACGGGGTGCACCGGCTGTTGGGCCCCTGTTCCCGGAATGAGACCTCGCCTCTCCTGGAAGAGGAGGGAATGCGAGCCCAGGGCACACGGCACGCGGGGAGGCTGGAGAGGCTGGGGAGTGTGGCTCGCCAGGGCGCAGGCCAGCTGGGAAGTGAGCCAGTCCCGAGAGCCCAGTTCAGCGCGAGAGCCATTACGAAGGGCTCCCACTGGAGAAAACGGAACACGTGCCAGGTATACCGACCGGCGGAAACCAAGGACGAGAGGCTGGGTCCTCATCGAGCGTGAGGAACGGGAGACGTAAACTATGTGGTTTATGGCTAACTCCTTCCCGTGGCAGAATCTGGTCTCGGGCTTGCCGGCACTGTCCCCAGGTAGCGGAGTTGTGGAGAGGCAGCTACCCCACACCCGTCTCAGAATTGGGGGGGGTCGTTCCCCACAAAGACTCTGAGGGTCGTTCAGACCAGATGGCTCCTTAGTTCCCACTGAGCGTGGACACCACAGGACCCCAGCGAGAAATTAGCGAGGGGCGCCTCGCAAGTGTGAGGACCCCAGAAAGGCAGTAAACGGGGGCTCTGGACAAGAATGTGGCCCTGTGAGTTTCAGCTTGCCACCTGCCGAGGGCTAAACCGTCCCCCTGAATGTTGGTTCAGGTCCTAGCCCCCCAGTGTGGGGAACATGACCTTACTTGGAAATAGGGTCTTGGCAGATGCGATCAGGATGGGGTCGTGCTGGAGTCGGTGGGCCCCCATCCGGCGACTGGTGTCCTTACTGACAGAGAGAGAGAGAACGAGCAGATGCACAGGGATGTGGCCACGTGAGGCCGGGCAGAGACCACAGGGATGCACCCATAACCCAGGGACGCCTGGAGCACCAGAAGCTACAAGAGCCCCCAGTGAGCACAGCCTTGCTGAGCCGATCCCGCACTTCCCGCCTCCAGAGCCGCCAGAGAACGTGCTTCTGCTGGTTCAAGTCTCCCACTTTCCGTAAGTCGTTAACGGCCGTCCTGAGAAACAAATGCACCTTCTACTCGCTTTCCATCAGAACCGACAACAAACCTTCCCCGTCTCCCGAGTCTGGCCGAACTGCCTGCCTTCGGCCGAGGACCCAGGGCGGGTGGGGAGGGGAGCACGCCCAGACCCGCGGCCCCATCAGCCCCAAGGCACCCCCCGCACGTCCACGGATGCTCGGAGATGCAGAGAGGAGCTTCGTGCTTACCTGTAGCGGGCAACACACAGGTGGACTTTCCCCGAGTGCCTCTGCTGCTTGGAGGAACTGGAGCTGTGTTCATTAGCCATCTGGTAAAGACACAAACCACGTTCAGGTTACGCGGCGGCGGGGGTCACGTCTTTGCGGGAAGCACACAGGAAACCCTTCAGTCTCGCTGAGCCTTCTCCCCCCAGACCGCGGAGCTCCCGTGAGCCCCGACTAGACCAACTTCTGTGTCTCGGGCACCGGCCCGGAGATGAAGCGGCTCCCTCAGTGCGGGCCCCCTGGTCACACAGAAGGACGTTTATAAAGAACGCATCTTCCCGAGCCAAAAGTGGACTGGAGGTGGGACCCCCCAACACGGGGTGTGGGACTCGCCGGGCAGACCGTGCAAGATTGCCAGGCCCTACCGGGCATCTGTGGACACACAGACGGACAATGACCCACGGCCTCTGCTCACAGGGGCTCGGCCCTGCGAGGGAGACAGACACCGTCCGCCGCGATCACGTGTCAAAGGGTGCCTGGTGCTGTGGGGCTGAGACAACCGGGAATACTGCATGGAGGAGGTGACATGAGGGCCGATGAAGACCAGATATGGGAATCTACAGGAGGAAGGGAAGACGCCCGGAGGGAGAGGGAGGAGGAAGGGGGAGGAAGGAAGGTGAGAGGACCAACGTGTTCCCACCAGACGGATCCGCATGGGCGGGCCAGAACTCACGTCTGATTCAAATCTGCATCTTGGGCTAGCGGATCTCGACAGAAAGGTGGGCTTGATGGGCAGAGGCTCCGGCTTGTCACCAGGGAGCGGGAGGGGCCGGATATAGTCCCCGGTCACAGTGCGGCTTCCGACGGTGCTCTCCTGACCTGGCCACGACATCGACACAATTTGAACAAGGATGCCAGTGAGGTGACAGACACGTGGGTCCTTTGACTTTCCAGCGTGCCCGTCCCCCTCGCTGGCACCAGCCTCAGGTTTTCATCTTGGGAGCTGCCTGCTTCCTGCCCTCAGTCCCCACTGGCCACCTGACCCCATGCCCCGCCAGGCCATCCCCCTGGCAGAGTCCACTCCTGGCTGTGAGGATGGTCTGGTGGCGATGGCATTGTTAAACATGCGGTGGGAAGGTCCAGCCACGGGGAATTAAAAGAACCCACAGGGAAAGAGCCTCTCCTTTTCCCTGGCTGCAAACTGAGAGGCTGTGAGGCCTGGTGATGCTGCAGCCACATTGCCCCCAGGAGGCGGAAGGTCTGTCCCACCAGAACTGGCTCCTAGAAGGGGAGCCGCCAGATGGGTAGGAAACGCATCCTGGGGCGCAGTTGGAGCCCCCGAATCCAGCTGTGCGGGAGCCAGACATACTGGCTCATCTACTCCAGGTGATAAGCAAGTTCCCTGCGGCTCACACCCATTTAGGTCAGCATCGCTGTCATTTACGACCCAAAGTGTCCTAATTTACATACAAAGCGGCCAAGAGGCTGGGAATGTTTAGAATTCCAAGCAGAAGCACAGGAGCAGTGATTCCCTCCCTGACCTCTCTGTCCAGCCTCTGTCCGCAGTGGCCAGACCTCGGGATCATCTCACCGAAGATTCAACCTGCCGAGTCCACGCTGGGAAAGGCCAAATGATTCGCAGTAAGGTGGGAAGTGTCCCTACAGAGGCTTTCACCGGCCAGGGGCCCCGCGGCTCCGGCCCGGTTAAAAGAACTGTGGGATAACACCCCTGAAATGGAATCAGGCCAGAACAGACACAGGGCCCTGCTGGGGCGTCAGATCCCAGAGAGCAGAGGTGTGGCCTGGTCACTGCCATCTGTCCCCACTGCTCACGGCAGCGCTCGGCATACAGCAGGTGCAAAGTGATGCTGCGCAAATGCGCGCCCAGGAGCCCCGGGGCACCAGCTGAGAAGGAGGAAAGGCCAACCTCTGACCCACGGCCGGTCCGACCCCTGGCAGTAGAAGTCACGAGTCCCGCTTTTGGACAGAAGCTGTTTGAGCAGGTGCACAGTCGACTGTTTCCTCTTTGAAGGAACATTCCAAACACAGAGGCTGTGCCTCCAGCCCAGCACTCCTGAGGAAGAACAGTGGGGCCAGTGCCCTACGCCAGCCTCAGAGGAACGTGGAGCCACGGTTGGCGATGCCACAAGGGCAAGGGTGAAGCCAGGGGCACGTGGGCCCTGCCAATGGCGCCCCCTCGTGGGGCGAGGTCACTGACTGTTACATGAGCTATGTCCATCCAGGCGGCTGTGTGGAAGGCTTGCTACAAACCTATTCGCACACCAGGATCTCATCGATCTGCCTGGTGGCGACCCAGAACCACTGTGGGTCTGAGTGCCCACCTTCCACCACCGCGGGTCACACCCTGTTCTCCAGATTGTTTCAATACCGAGCCACTCCCACTGGACACACGTCTGCATGCCTCACAGAGGCGCGCACACAGCAGCCCAAGACACCATGGGGAGAAGGGATGGCTGGCCACGTGGGCCGGGGTGGGCACGCGATGGTGGGTCGGGTGCTCTGCTGTGACCAGCCTGCAGACCCGACGTGGGTGAGGACCCACCTGCCCCAGCGGTCTGGGGCTCTGGTGCACACCAGGCAGAGGTTCCATGTGACAGGCCCCTGTTAAACCCTAGGTGCCACGAAACCACAGGCTTCCCTGGGCCGTAACTCTGCACTCAGAGGCTGCGTTTTTCAGTGCACGCGGGCGTTCTGCGTGGCCTCCAGGCACCTTGTCCCTGTCCCTGAGGATCTGACGTGTCCCCGTCCCGTGTCAGGATCTTGAAAAGCATCACCGGCCAACCTCATGCGGCCACCCGGTGTAAGAATGTTTGTCTCATCTAGTGACAGCTGAAACTGTCCTACCCCTTCTCATCCTTCAGACGGCACAGCCCAATGTCCTTTCCTAGAGCCAGGCTTCTTCGTCCGCCTGGTCTGAAGCAGTCCTGGGTCACTTTCTAGCTTGTCACTCTGTCCTCACGCATCTGTCCCCTTGTCTGTCTCCAGCCACCAAGAGGCGTTTCCACAGGGGCCTGGCCAGCTGGCTGACCTCACAGCCGCAGCCCTGACACACGGGCTAGGTGCACCATGCCCTCGGAACACCTTGGAGGGGTGTGCAGACCCTCCTCCCTCTGCCCTGCTGCTCACAGCCACGTGGCACATAGCTAATGACTGAGCGGGAAGGACGGGGCACATCATTTATCAAGACAAAGGCAGCCTCGCTTTGTCTTAATATCACGAAGCATCAGAAAGAAACGATCACGTATTTTGATGCCAACAGGGAGAAACCTGGACGTTCTCTCTCCGACGGAACTCAAAAGGGGGGGGCTCTGACACTCATCTCCCCAAATTAAAAACAACAGTAACTTTTAAACAGGCGGGTATTCTTGCAACCCCCGTGTCCTGGGACGTCCCGACTGATCAAGGCAGCCTCTGTGCCCCAGCTGGAAGCCGCGGCGAGGCCTGAGGACACACGTCTGCGCTCTCCATGCTGGATACAAAGACGAAATCCCTCCCCCGACGTGCGAGGTCCATCCCCATCCTGCGTCCTGAGCACAAGTGTGACGGGGGGCGCTCAATTCACCGCCGTCACCGTCGCCGCCTGAGCAGGAACAGAAATCGGTCCCCACACGGAGGGGGCAGGGCACGAAGGTGGGAGGCGGCCGCAGCCCAGCGGTGCACCTCGTGGACCCCGGCCTCGCCCCGGTCTCTCTCCAGGGCACACGGCCGCACGAGGAGCGTGTCTGCCGATGGCATCGCGTGCTCAGAACGGGGGCTGGTGCACCGTGCGTGCGCAGTGACTGCGGTTGGCCCGCCGTCGTTCGGAGCCCTGGGACGCCGGTGCCTAGGCCGGCGGGTCAGACAGACGCTCACTACGCACGCCCAGATGCAGGGCCACCGGCCGTCCCTCCTCCGCCACGCACTCACCTTTGCCGATGGAGGGGCTGAGTCCGTTCATGAATTGCGGGAAAGGCTTGCCTGGCGTGGGGACGTCTACGGAGACGCCAGGGCCGACTCCCAGCAGGTCGATCTTCCCGGCGTGCTGCCGGAGCCTCTCCAGGTCCTGCGACAGCAGGCTGAACTGCTCACTCTGCGTCCGGCATTTCTCCTCCAGCTCCCGAACCTTGCTCTGCACGGCAGACGCACGGACACGCGGTCAGGGGCGGGCGGTGGGGGACACGTGTGTCTGTGCGTCTGCGTGTGAAAGCGTGTGAACGCGTGTGTGCACACGTGTGCTGCCTCCCACCTCCATAGGAGGACAGTGTCCCATCAAACCAAGCGTCCTGAGCGGCCTGGCCGTTGTTCCTCACCAGACAGACGTGGGAAACCACAGGTGCAGAGAAACCCTACGGACGGTCAGCTCCCAGCCAACTGTGGATTGTTCTGGGCTGTGTGTGCGGCCCAGGGACTGGTGGTGGACACGCCCCACCGGAGCCATTTGAAACTTGGAGTGCGAGGCAGTGACACAGCCCAGACACGGGGGCAGCCCGGCTACTAACCCGCCGACCCGTTCAAGGAACCTAACCCCAAAGAAGTGCTTTGGCAATAACCGGGAACTTCTACCTGCTACATTCGGTCAGCAACATAGGCGCCATCTGCAGACATCCAGAGGGGTCTCGGGAGCACCGGGGAGGGCGGGGGGCTCCCCCAGACACGCATCAGGGAAGGGGCAGCTCCCTGCTGACTGCCTGCTCCTGTCCCAGCCGGTTCTCAGGTTGGGGGGGGGGGGGCTGGAGACACACTCCCCGCTCCCCACTCACGGACCACACTTCCCATCCCGGTGCAGACACAAGGCTTTGCCATGGGGACCAGAGCATCCCGCCCTGTCCACGGAGGGGCGGGGTGCACGCCAGGGAGGGAGGCAAGCAGGGTCAGCTCCACCCCTTCCCTGCAGTACTGCCCCCCTACGCTGCTGCATTAGCTCCTGGGCTATTTCTCCTCTGTCTCCCGCACCGTGAGCTCCAAGCCTCTCTGGTTCCCTCCCTGATACAGCCTCAGTGCTTTTCACAGAATCAGGCCCACAGTAGGTGCTCGACACGTCTGCCGAATCCACGAAAGGGGGAACCGATTTGCTGTGCGGGGGGCTTACTTCGTCTGCACAGAAGTCCTGCCTTCGCTCCGTCTCTTATTCCATGATAAACGGCAAATCCCGTTTACTGTGTTATTGATTTGCCGTACTGCCCGGTTCCCCCACTAACGTGCCAGCCCCACGAGGGCAGGAGCTGCTGGCTTTCCTGCGTCATCCCCTGCACTTGGAACAGAGCTCGGTGGCGAGTCCACCTTCAGAAGGCATGTGGTTCACACAGGTGTGCACGCAGGAGGGTGGGGACAGCCAGGGATGGCCCGCAACTGTGGAGAGCCAGCAACAGAGGTGCCTTTCCTTCCCCCCCCCCGCCCCTCCTCCTCCCTTTCCTCTCCCCCTCCCCTTCTCCCTCCCCCTTCCCTTCCTCCTCCCCCCTTCATCCTCCTTTTCTACCCCTCTTCCTCCTTCCTCCCCCTCCCCCCCTTCCCCTCCTCTGGCATTAAGCTTTCCAGCTCCTCAGTATAGAATGAAGTGCTATTTGTGTCTGAGATCAGGGATTTCTAAAAATAAACCTAACAAACCCCAAGCCTATAATTAATTTCTTTGATTCATTAAAAAAAAAAAAAAGCAGCAGGCTTCTTTTAAAAAGCTGAATGAGCTTGTCTGTGACAGCTGTCTCCAGCGAGGAAGGCAGAGAAGCGACATCAGCCAGCGCTCCCAGGCGCAGGCGGGGGACACTGGGACGGCGTCAGACCCGCCCCCAGCCCGGGCCGCCGGGACCCAAGTACGGGGTAACATCTGCCCCAGGGCAGAGCCGCGAGCCCTTGGGGGACAGGCAGGCGGGCTACCCCCCTTGGGCGAGGGGCGCTGGAAGGCCTGAGCTCCCCTGGGTTATCCAGGTGGGCTCCCAGGTGCCGGCGCTGGTGTGTGGGGTATCAGGTGGCTCGTGGGAGAACACGAGCACCACTGAGACGGCCGTGAGTTCATTTTCATGTGCGTCACGACAAATTCCGGCAGATCAAATCCTCAGCACTGTGTGCACGTGACAAGTGACCTTGCTAAAAACAGCAAACAGATTCCTCGCTTATGTGACACTCTAGAAATGACAAAGCCATAGTGACGGACAACAAATCAGCAGTTGTCGGGGCCGGGGCCGTGGGAGGGCGTGACTCCCAAGGGGTACCAGGAGGGGGTGTCTTTGGGGCGATGGGGCATCCCTATTCCCACGGTGGCGACACGAATCTCTACGTACAACTGACCCCACGGAACTTCACACGAGATGGGGAAGAAGATGGGGAAGAGGATGAACGTAGAAACGGGCAAAATCCACGTAACGGCTTGTAGCCTGGCGGCCCGGCTTGCGCCAACACAGGCTCTGGGCCTGAGAGTGTGTCACGGCCCCGGGAGCCAGGCGAAGGGAACGTGGGAAGGATCGTAGCGGTTTATGTACCTTCTTGTGCGTCTCAAATTATTTCAAGATAAAAAGTTTTTAAAAATGAGCAGATTCAACGAAAGTACGAAATGATGCTGCAGGCGGCCTGCAGGCGCCAGGAACATCTCAGTGGCGCGTGAACGGTGTTGCGTGCAGAGCGCGGCCGAGGTCCTGACGGGTCGCCGCTGGATCCTGGCGCCTGAGACACACGTGGGGCCGGCTGGAGCTGTCTGGCTTGGGGTTTCCGGGACAGGGCGGGGCACAGAGGTGGAGGAGGGCGACCGAGCTCCCCTGGCCGGGCCCCGCAGGACTCGGACACACGGGGAGACGGGGCACATGGAGGCACCCAGTGGCAGCATCCTTCCTGTGCCGCTGTGACCACGGCGTCCTTGGCACCCGCTGCTGGCAGGCCCAGGACCTGAGCCCCCTGAGAATGGCCCTCAGTGACTCCCTCCTTCCGGGGTGTGTTCCTGTGTCCAGGGTCCCCTTCAGCAACGGGGACGGTGACACGCCGCCTCCCCTGCGGCCGGCTCTGCTGGGAGCAGACCTCAGAGCATCGGGGTGCCTGGGGCGCCCACGGAGGCTGGCGGGGAATGCCAGTGGGGAGGGGAGCAGGGGCAAGACCGCGGGATGTCGGGGGGGGGGGGGGGGCGGGGACACAGCGCACCAGGGCATGAGTGTCCTGTCTGCATCCACTCAGCACCGTCCAGACCCACCATGGGCAAAACTTTGTCTCCCGAGAGCAACAGAAAGTCTTCAGTATAATGAAAAATGTCTCAGTTTTTAAATGCCAACAAGTATCTCAGAGGCCAACAAACAGTCCGGGCTGATGAGTCCCATCTAGAGACGGCACGGTGGCTCCATGACTCCCGGCTAGTGTCCCCGGCACCAGCTCAGGCTGGCCTGGGTGGCCCTCGTGGCCCACAGGATGATCCCCCGCAGGGTCTGGGGCTCCAGGCTGTCAGATGGATAGCTGACAGTCTTTCTGGATGAACAGCACAGACTTCTACTCCAGGGCAATCGGCCGGCACCACTGAGAAGCCCTTCTCGGGGTGGGCAGCATGACGCTAGGACGGCTGTGGCCCGGAGCCACCTGTCCCGAACACGTCTGCTCTCTGTGCCTCTATCGGCCAGCCATGCTCACCGGTATGGCCCAAATCAGGAAAAACGAAACAACCCTGATGAAATGGTCAGCTTTTCCCTATGCACAATGAATGGGAGAAACAGACAATTACCGGTGACATTAAAGGTACCATCCCACCCTCGAGCGAACAGGGCATAAGACTGCAGGCCCCAAGCCTCTAAACGGTCCTGCGTCCAGATACTGATCAGAGGACGTCTGACTGCCCAAGGCCACAGGGACCAGGCTCCGTCAGGCTGACATCTTCCCTCGAGCACACCTTCCATGGGAGCTGATGGCAGAAGGTCCTGATGGCGCAGACAGGATGTTGCTGGGCTACAGGACAAACACGGGTGTGCCGTGTTGTGCCTGTCTGTCAGGGCATTTGCTTGATCCACATCTGTCCACGTGAGGCCACTTGGTCTGGGCCTTGCTTCCATCATAACCTGGGGTAAAGGTGTAGGGGGGTGGCCGAGCCTCTCCCACCTCCAGGTGCTCCCAGAGAGAACGGAGGAGTCGAGCCGGCCACGCCTAACTGCCTCTCCCGCTCCGGCCTCGCTTCCCCTCCGGGCATCAAGGGCAACGGCTGTAGGGCAGCAGGACGTCAACCCTCGGAACCCAGGAGCTTCGGGTGCCTGTTCTCTATAGCCTGGGTGGGTGGAGACTCAGAACAGCGAGGAGATGGGAGCTGGGGACCTGTGACACCCAACGTGCACTGCACGGGAAGACACTCCCTCTGGAAGCTCCATCAGGCTCTCCCCCTCCCGGAAGACAGGAAGGATTTCCGGGAGCACAGCGTTCTGGCCTGGCTATAGGGGCAGGGGTGGCACGGGTGGCAGATGCGGGCCAGCGGCTGGGAGGTGCCTCTGAGGGTCCCAGAGTCACCAGCAGGAGGAACCACTTCCCCGCAAACAGGAAGGCAGCAGTGACCCCGCTGATCCGCCCGGCTGGCGTATTTGAACAAAAGTATTTATTTCAGGATTCAGGGCATTGTCGCCTCCCGGGTGGGTGGCCTCCCAGGAAGCCGGCCACCTGCAGGCATCAGGAGTGGGGGCCGCTCAGAAGCGGCTGTGTTCTGACTGCGGCAGGAACAGATGGCACAGTCATCAGGCAAGTCAACTATCCCTGGAAGAAACGCAGCGACTTGCACATTTGGATGCGGGTATTTATAAAGATGACGGAAACACACCACGAGCACGATCGCTAGCGGGCCCAGCTCGGCCACTGGGTAGTTCACGTCTGGCGCTCGGGCTTCGTGAAGGAGAGCCACGCGGGGTGCCGTGCCTGGTCACCGGCGTCCGAGCAGGGCCGCCGTGGATCATCAGAACAGCAGGCGAAACCAGGGAGCGCTGCAGGCAGCCTGGGAGCAGCGGCTGTGTGTGGCGTCCTGACGTGCAAACAGGACTCGGGAGCCGTTTCTGAGCGCCACACGCCTGCTGCGTGCCAGGCGCTGCCGGGGTCTCTCACGCATTCTCGCGGGCCGTCAGGGGGACCCACGGGGTAAGGAGGTAGGAGCCCAAGGCACAGTAAGGAAGTAAGGCCAAGGTGCGCAAAAGCCAGGGTCACACCACCAGGCAGTGGCCGGACGAGGTCAGGCCTCTGAGTCCAGGCTCTGAGCTCGCTCTAGATTCTGGACCCCCCCGCTCACTCACGGGGGGGGCCCCCGCTCACTCACGGGGGACCTGGAGGCAAGTCAATCACACAGCCTCAGTGGGCCTCGCTGCCTTCTCCTATAACATAGGGCAAAGCACGTGTTCCAGAACCCAGTGGCAAACTGCAAGGTCAGACCCTGGGGGGCAGGGTGGGGACTCCGTTGCAGAAGCTAGAAACCTACCCTCCGTGGGCAAAACCTCAGCACGGACACTGCTGGGGGTGGGGGATCGGGTATCCTAGTAACTCAGTCACCCAAGCCCCCTCACACACACCCACCCCCCCAGCCAGACGTCTCTTTTCAGCACCTTGGAGCCCATGCAAGTCTATCAGAATCCCCTAGATTTCACCATTAGTGGGGACACTCAGTGCCATCGTCCCTGTGACCCCATGAATGAAGGAATGCCTTCTGCTGCCAGTTTCATACCCGTCTGGGTCGGCTCCTGCCTGCAAGCAGAGCCCATGGGAAAATCCACAGAAGCGCGTGGACGGGCTGAGTTCCAGAACCTCTGCAGGATGATGCAATCTTGACACTGAAACGAACCGCGTCGTAGCCAAGGGGAGACTCCGGTAAGGGAAGCCGTCTCTCCAGTTGAGGTCTTACATCCTACAGTGTGTGGACCCAGCACGGCTAAAACACAAGTGTCTTAAACATTTGCTTTGGTTCGTACGAGTGAGCGTTTCCCCAACTGTCCAACTTAAGTCGCACTGGATTCTAAGCTGGTGGGTCTGGACCATTGGAGTTTTCCTGCTTCGGTACAGACACCCTCTGTCACGTGGTTTTACGGGGGCAGATAAGCACCAATCGCTGGCGGGACCTCGGAACTCCTGAATCGCCTTCAGGGGTACCAACAGTGAGCAGAGGCGGCATCAGGGACACAGAGCTGGACTCGGGGGGTTAGTCCCGGGGCAGCCGAACTCCCCACCGTTGGAGCAAGCGTGGCGTCCTTGTCCCTACGCACGTCGTCTTCCAGCGGAGACTCAGGAGGACGGGGCTGCTGAAGCTTCTTCCGGCGGGGGCAGAGACCCCAAGCCGACCACGATTCCCGGGGCAAAGAGGCTTCTACTAAAGACACGGAGGATGGAAAACGTTAATGATGAATCTTCAGATTCTCGACGTGGCTAATCCTCTGTCACGCTTCAGCATCACAACCCCGACGTCCTGAGGATTCTAGAATTCAGGCGGGGCAGGGACGATGCCACAGCTCAACCGCGTTCGGCTTCGTTTCCTGGGCCTGTGACGCTGTCCCGGTTTCTCCTGTGGCGAAGTGTCACTGGCTACGGCCGGTGCACAGTGGACACAGAAGAGAACGTAGGAGCCATCCCTGCCGCAGTCACCAGGAAGCCCTGTGCTCCGGACGACACAGCCACAGGAGGCAGGGAGCGCGGGCGGGGCACTCCCGGGGGCCTTCCCAGGTGGGCGGCGGGTGTCGCCGACAGGAAACGACCTTTGTGTGTGCAGCGTGAGGCTGCGATGCGCTGGGGAGGCTGGCCTTAAGCTTCAGCTGACAACCAGCTCCGGCTTTCCGACGGGACCAAACCCACGTGCTCCTTCACCCACACGCGCACTCAGTGCCACGGGGTCACCAAGTAACCAGGTGTCCTAACACCCGCCCAGCAGGGTGACGACGCCTCCCTGAGGGCCCCGCGACACGGTGCCGGCACATTCAGGGACCCGCGGAAACGTTTTCGTTTTAGTTTCCTTGAAAGCCAGGAGTAAAGAGAATACGGGAAGAACGACTCCAACCTGGACCATAGCCCTCTTTACACCCACGCAAATATACGTAAAACGTGACACTTGATATTTTCACGGGGCCCAGGAAAGTCACAACACAGCCCGGATGCTGGGTCCCACCTCTAGGAGGGACCCCATGCCTGTCTGGGTTGGGGGAGCGCGGTCTGCTCTGGAAAGTCTCCCCAGATGCGACCCAGGGACGAAAGGAGCCCGCGAGGGTTCCTTCCTGGCTGTGACGAGTGTCTGGTGTCACGGGCCATCTGATGCCTCATCCCGGAGAGGACGACCAGCAAGCTGGGGGCAAAGCAGTGAGGCGCTAGGAAGATGCCCCGGAGGAACAAGCCACAAAGCAGCCAAACGCACATGTAGAGCACACGGCACCACACCGACTCCCGTGAGAGCAAGCTCATCGCGGGGGGGGGGGGGGGGGGGACTCCCCCCTGCGACGGACCCCAGAGCCCGTCCCCTCCCACCCCACGGAGGGGCGCCACGCCCCTGCACACTTTCCTCGGCCGCCCCAGACAGTGCCACCAGGGGGCCCGCCTGCCCTCGCAGCCCGGCTCTGCCCTTGCGAGCTGTGTATCCCCGAGCAGTTGGCTCAGTCTATGTGCCTGATTTCCAACCGGTAAAGAGGATGCCAGCGGTGGCCACCTGACCGGGTCCGGTGCCCGGCGGGTAGTGGCCACGTGGTATGGGGGACCGTCTCCCGCTGTGACGCACCCGCCAGGGGAGGCGGGGCTTCTGAGTCCTGCACTGTGTGAACTAATTCACGACTCAACTCTCGCCGCAGTGTTGCTGGCAGAAGAGCTGAGCCCGGCTCCCAGGGAGGATGGGACAGGGAGGTCCCGGGAAGCCAGGCTGCAACGCAGCGGCTGAAGGGTGGGGCTCCGGCACCAAGTTCCTGGGGTTTGAGTCCAGATTTTGCTTCCTACTAGCTTGCCTTGGCCGAGTCACTTAAACTGACCGTGCCTCATTTTCCCCTGGGTTGTCATGGAGATGAAGTGAACGTGTGCACCAAGCCCTAGATGTCCCTAGATGCATCCCTAGAACGGCACTTGGCACAGAGTAAGTGTTCAATAAACGCTATAGTCCCTGCTGTTACTGTCATTACTGTTAATCGATTTTAAAATATTTTCTTGCTTCTGTGTCTTGAAGAACTCCCTCACGGAGGGATTAACTGACACTACCCGCTCTTGGGCGTACAGAGTGTTCTGTCGGGATTCTGGAAAAGCTCTGCTCTGCATTAACTCCCGACACCCATCTTTGCTAAGCCCCGAAGCCAGTCCCGACGACTCTGTGGGTGCTGGGACTCTGCACACGTCCTGACCGGGAATAGACACAGCTCCCCTCCTGCCGTCCCCAAACATCCTAGCCATTCACTCATCAGAAAACGGGGCCTGGGACACCCACAGAACCGGCTCCGAGCATGACGGCGTTCTGAGGGATTTTATTTAACGTGTTTCTGGAGGCGATCCTTACTACTGCTGTTTTCTGTCTCACTGGGTGAGGTTGGGGGGCTGTTCTGCTGAGTAGAACACCTGGCCAGCGGCAGTGACCAGCGTGCGACCCTCCAGGGACACAGACACGTTCCAGCACAAGCGTGTGGCACGCCACAGATGTTCCTTGTCGACGCTTCTGGTGACGGTGAGGGGGCAGAAGGGGTGGAGGTTCGGGTCACTAACGTGCTGAGCCACGGATCGGCTAAGACCCCAGAGGGCTGGCTGGTCCAACGTGCTGCCCTGCTCCGGACTAGCCTCGCAGACGCTGACCAATGCTTCCCAGACGCCAGCTGCATCCGAACTGGGTCCCTCCCAGGTTCCCGGCTCCCTCCTCCAGAGCGTCTGACTCCACAGGTTAGGCAGGACCCGACAACCCGCATTTCTAACAAGCCCCCAGGTGATGCTGACACGGCCAGCCTGGGAACCCCACTCTGAGAACCACTCACCCCCAAAGTGGGAAAAGCGTCCCTTCCCTGAATACGCGATCCAAGTCAGAGTTTCGGAAAACACTCAAAACCCTGATCAGAGGGACACGCGGCTCCTCGTGTTCCCCCGGGGGGGGGGGGGTGGCAGGGGGGTCAGTGAGAAGCATGGCAGCTTGTTCACGGAAGAAGGTAAGCCCCCAGCACAAACACAAAGGCAGAGCGTTCAGGGGCCAGGATCGAATCCCCGATGACCGACAGAGAAGCTGCATCCTGGGCTCTGGGCTCTGGGCCCCGGGTCCCGTGAACGGCCCGAGGGCAGAACGAGCCCCACCAATTCCCACCCCCCACCCCCAGTGGTCATCGGGGCTCCGACATGCCCTTCCAGCCTGACCGTTACAGCCTTCGCGGAAAACGGGAGACCAGGTTCGCTGGGCCTGCTCAACACGTGCGAGACCAGAGCTCGCGCCCCCGGGGCCCCCGTGGAGCCCCCTGCAAGCGGCTCCCCGAGCCCCCAGCCCCACTGCACCAGGAGGAACCTCCAGCTGCCGGCTCCGGAGGAAGAGCTGGGTTGAGCCGGCCCAGGGACCCGTGGGCGCCCCATGCACGCGGAAGGCATTGCCACGCACACACGGGGACACGAGGTTCCCTCAAATACCTGCATGCTGTCCAAGGCGTTCTGGGCGGAGCGCAAAGCAGGACACAATCACAGGAAGGTGTTGTGAACAAAAGAAGACAGAGGATTCTCAGCACATCTGCACGGCCTTTTCCATTCGTTAAACCCAAAGCACGTTACGATGCTACCACATCCCAAAGCATGCACGGCCACCGGCGCCAGGTGGCGGGCCTCGGCGGGCAGCTCCAAATGCGGGTTAGAACAAGAGACATGAAATCAGTGGGCTCCGGGTGATGGCAGAGGAAGCAGACCTGCGGCCAGGAGATGATGTGAATGGCAGCAGGGGGCGGGGGGGTGTTCAGGCAGGGGTGGAGATCATCTGTCAGGGAGCAGCATGGCCACTTGGGGTCTGTGTCCATTCTCTCAGGTTGTGTATCTCCCACTGCCATTCGTCACACTCACCCCTCCAGATACTCGTTAGCTAATGGACGCTCTCAAAAAATCAATTCTAATACACGGGATGGTAGCGAAGCAACCTTTCCCTGCGGGAGGAATAGACGTTGAAAGGCAACGTGAGAGACGTAAGAGGTGTGCACGCGGTTGTCCGTGGCCGCTGGTCCCCTGTGGGTGAAGGACGAGGTCATCTCGGGGGACAGCCGCGTCCCGTACCTGGGGATGGCAGGCCCGACGTCACCCACGCCCGTACGTCTGCAGCGAGGGAGTCGCTAACTGTCTGACCTCTGTCCGCGTAGGCGGGAGGCCTGGCATGGTCATTACTCCCATTTATCACGCACAGAGCGTGCAGGTAGCTGGGCCTCGGGGGGAGTCTGAGTTCCGTCCAGACCCGCCCATCCGCCACTCCTGGGGAGTTGTGGGGCTCCACGCGAGGGACAGAGGTGTGGTCACTCCTCCCAGGACCCACGCGGGTGGGACTTTGCACACCTCGCTGCCCAGCCCCCCGGCGCCAGCAGGACTGGCTGCAGAGAGGCCCCCACGCTGCGTTCACTGGGGGCGGTGCTGAGGCGGCACCTCGGATGCCGGTCACCGCTTTCATCACCTACGTCGTCCCCCTCCTAGCTCTGCAAATGCTTCCCCAGATACCACCTGCCAAACGCTTCCCCAGGATCAGCGCCGTCCCCTAAAGTGTGCCCTGCACAATTCACCTGCAGGCAGGGAGCCCAGGGGAGTGGCCCACCTGCTCTCTCTCCTTACTCCCGTGTGAGAGAGCGACCTCATCCTCCTTATGTGCCACCCGAGAGGCGCCCGCAGGGGACAGCAGGTCACATCTGAGGCCCCCGGCTCTGAGGCGGGCGGTGTGGCCACGGGGACGTGGCTTCAGCCCGCTTCTGCGTGCAGACCCCACGCAGGGACAGGTGCACAGCGCTACTGACCGGCTCCCAGTGGGTGCTCGGAGCCGTCGCCCGCTTCTGGGAGGCGTGAGTGCACGTGCCTGTCCCCGAGCCCACCCACCCCCGAAGGCAGCCGGCTGACCGCAGCACTCACCTCTAGAAGCTGCACGGCGCCTTCGTGCTTCTTCTTAGCTTCAACCTGAGCCTTTTCACAGCAAAAAGAGAAAAGAGTCAAGGCTTAAAGCAGGGGAAAGAAAAGACCCTCAGCATCAATGTCTGGATCATCAAGGCACGAGTCACTGCCTTTTCCCCCCTAAGAAGCCCCCCAGTTGTGAGGAGCTAGGTCAGTTTTGAGTTCTCTCCCCTCCGGAAAAGACGGAAGGAATTCTGGCCGGCCGTGATGCTCTTCGCAAAAACCAGAAAGCGTGCCCCGATCTGGCAATGAAGGGACGGGCCAGACAGAGCACAGGGCGAAGGCCCCGGTCCTGACAGGCGGCCACACGCAAAAGGTGGCCGGACCCAGGAGAGCAGGACAACCCTGCCTGACACCTCGGATGGCATCACTGTCTCCCCAGATGCCCTTCACTGCCCTTCACTGCCCTCAGCGTCATGCAGACTTGACCCGCAGGTAGCTGAAGGTCAGCTACAACGTCCCCGGGCCCCAAGGACAGGCAGAGACGGCGGCCCCGGGCATCTGGCAGGCTCCTGGCGGCTCAGCCCATGGCGGGGGCAGCCTCCTCAAATTACTTGAAGCAAAGCCATCTGCTTCACAGAATGAGAAATGTTCCGAGCTTCACTAAACCAGTTTCCCAGGACGGCTGCTGCCTGAGCCAAGTGGGGAGTTCACGCAAAACCGAAACGTAACGTGATCGTCCCTCGTCCCCTCTGGACCCGGGTCTGGCCTCGTGATGCCAGCGAATGTCTGCCGCCTGCCTGCCCGGCACTCACGGCCCCCTCTCCTAGGAAGGGTCCTGAGTGCTCTGGGGCCACAGCCCCCGGACCGTGAGCATAACAGCTCTGGACTCCACTGGTTGTTTAAGGGCAGGTATGCAGCCAGGTTACAGCAAAGACGCCTTGCCTGGGGATGCTGGGGGAGAGGGGACAGACACTCTAGGCCTGCTGGACCCGAGCTGGAGTCAAGGACAGTGTGGAGCGCCACAGCTGTCGGGCCAACATGAGGGGCGAGGCTGCAGCAGCCAGTGGCCTCCAGCTGGACATCGAAAATGAAGCCAGTGCAGAGGACAGCAAAGGCAGGAGCGTGCTGGATCCAGCCGCGTCTAAAGCCCATCTCAGCTGCGTGTTCGACTAAGATTCCCTTTCTGTTTTCTGTCCCTCAAAACCAAGAGTCCTAAGGGACACAACCATCAGCCGTTTGAGAATACAACATTTCCCGCTTTAAAGCTGGAAGCACTGAGGTTCGGTGAGAGCCCGAGGCTGAATCCCACACCGGGAGGGAAAGCCTGTCCCCACCCGCTGTGGCCGCACGGATGCCCCCTCACACTGGGTTCATTCCCAAAGGAACTGAGAAGTGGGTCTTTGGAGAGGTTGATCTCCCGCCACTACAGGCACCTGCCTCAGAATTTCGAGCACTAGTGAAGGATCCATGTGTTCAGCTGAGATTCGCATCTAGAACTCGGTTCTAGAGCAACGTCATCTCCAGGCGCTGGCAGAGTAAATGGGGCTGGGCCACCCAACATCTCAAGGAATCCAGACAGTGTTATCTTAACAGCCTCTCAGGAGGAGGCGGGAGCCCGGCTTCCCGGCACGTCGGACACCACGAAGCAGCCTGAGGTTCCTGCCGACTCCACCCACAGGCACCTCGTGGGCGCCAATGCCCCAGGAGGGGCTTCAAGAGCTGGGGCAGCGAATAGACTCCCGGATTAATTACACTGTTCTTGAATTCGGTGCAATCTTCAGAGGGCTGAAAACCATTCCTTTCAAAGCAGAAATGAGAGCCTCGATAAATAACAAAACGGGGTAAAAGAGACAGCCATCCGGAGAACGTACAGAGATTATATAAATAACCCCACCGTTGAGCCAGTTGAGTCAAAGATAGTTTCCAACTGGCACGATGAAAAATAACAAAAAACCCCAAGGCGGTCTGTGAAAACTCCGCCAAGTTTGTGGTAATGACTCGGTTTCCGGCTTCGAGAGAGAATCAGGAGTTCGTTTTCATAGGCTATCGCGAGCTGGGCCATTTGGGCAATCAGAATAGATTGTTAAAATTAACAGTTAAAATTGGCAGCGCTGAATTCTCAAAACATCTAAGCAGCAGCTTAAGCGAAGCTCATTTCGGGGCCACCGTGAGCTTGCGGGGAAGCTGCGACCTTCACGCAGGCACCGTCTCCTACAGAACATGGTGACTCTGGAGAGGGGCCCAGGGGCCCGCTGTCAGAGGAAGGGGGCTGTCGCCCTGCGGACCGAGCGTCCAGGGCAGCAGGCTCTCACGGCGGCACGTGCGCTGGCTTCGAGGGAGGCACAGAGGTGCAGACGTGCTGAGGTCAAGGTCTGGACCCTGGGTGGGACGGACCGCGCACCTGACGTCCAGTCACCGGGGCAACTGGCGGGTGCTGGTGAGGATGTGGCAGGTGAGGGCATCGCGGCTGCTGCGGACAAGGGGCCGGCAGTCACAGAACTGGGTGGGGGCTACAAGGAGCCTCACATCCGAGCTGAGGAAGCGGATGAACAGACACGGGTACCCCGCGCGTGCACTGCGGGAGCACACGGGACTGGAGCAGGGGCCCCACTGACTGAACGCAGGGTCAGGGTCAGTCTGTGATCCTCTGTCATCCACAACAGCGAGATCCCAAGCATCCAGGAAAAGCACTCAGACCGTAGGCAAAGCACGGGTCACGACGCACATGGTGGGCTCAGCTTCTCTCATGGCACAATCCGGTGACAGCGCAGGGAAAGCCACCGTTTCACATGTGGGAGCAGCTCTGAACCACAGGAAAATCGGTCAGGTCTACAGATGAATTTTAAATACGTTAAAACCCTTAGACTATTGTCACGGCTACTGTAATCAGGCAAGGACGTCACTTGCACAAGAATTCCAAAGTCTGAAGCAGCCGAGAGGCTGGGGTCTGGGCACCGGTCACCTAGACAGGGCTCGGGGTCTGGGAACCAGACCTCTGGGGGACCGACGCTCACAGGTCGTGGGGAGGGTGGAGCCACGTCTCAGCAATCCCTTCCACAGGCGTTTACGGATCATGGCTCTTTCCCTGTCCAGTGCCTTCAGCGCCTCGCTGGCCATGTTTGCTGAACACCTGCTACGTGCGGGGTGGTGTTCTGGGAGTGCAGACACTCCTCTCTGGAGACAGACGATCGGCAAGTCTATGGCAGTGAGCAAATGACACATCGCTCCATGGGGGCTGGGGCAGAGAGGGGAGCCCGTTTCAGGCAAGTTGGCAGGGCAGACACTTCAGGCACAAAGGTAAGCCAGCTCTGCATCATCCAGGGACCAGACATCCTAGGCGGAGATCTGAGAGGGGGCCGATCTGGTGTGGCCAAGAACAGAGAGGCCAGCGTGGCCGCAGCCTGGCAAGGGAAGCAGGGGTCGCGGGAGACGAGGAGGCCAGGAGCCGGAACTCAGGAGAGGCAAGCAGGCCTCCCGGGCAGTGGGTGAGGGTCAGTCGGTGGTCCTCCATCATCCATGCACAACAGGACTTTGCACATTTAGAACGTTCAGTGTCGCTGTCCCTGGCCTCTTCACACCCTGCCTCCCTCACTACTGTGTCACTAGCCCCTGAAACATCACCGACGCAAGGTGCTTGATGATTCCTGAATTGTCCGTTGAATGGATGAAAGCAAGGATTCTGGACTGAGCTCTTGGCCCCCTGATTTCCAGGACAGGTGTCCCACAGCAGAGCCCAGGCCCCTGGCTGCCCGGAGACGGGGCTGTGCCCTACTCGGCTGCCTTTTGTATTTTTAGAGTCTGCCTCCACCCAGCTACCAGAGCCACGGGCCGGCCGGATGGCCTTACCGTACCCAGATTCTCACTCCGACAGTCTTGGGCACTTGAATCTCGCTTTTGTTGATTCGACAACGTTTCCACTTCCTTCTCTCAAGCACCGCGTTGGGCAGATGGAGGAGCTGAGCTTCCAGGGGGAGGGAGGCACCCCAGGGAAGGTGTGGGTCCCGGGTCCCCGCCAGAGGTGAGGCTGAAGCCACGCGTGAGCCTCCAGGCACCGCCGTGTTTCCAGGGAAATGATACACCTGCCTCCCCCAACACGTGCTGCCCAGCAAAGAAAGGGACACGGCAGGATCCAGGACAGCAGGCCATCCGACAAAGCAGAGACAGGTGTGAAGGGCGGCCCCCAGATGCGGGCGAAGGGCATCCCAGGCCCAGCTCTGCATCCCCGGGAGAAACCGGTGTGGGTGGAGGGAGGCTGGGGCTCCAGGCAGGAGACTCCTGGGGCGAGTGGGGTTAGCGCCTCCCCACGGGTGACCATCCCGAGAGGACTTTGGCAGCTCTGGCAGAGAGTCTGGGGGAGAGGGAAGGGCGGACACACAGGACTAAGCAGACCAACAGAAAGAGCCAACTAACTCCAGGGAAAAGGCAAGGCCGTGCACAAAAGGACACCCCGCCATCTGCAGAGCCGGGCAGGGCAGGTGAAGAGCAGGTCCTGCCAAGGCCGCCGTCCAACTTGGAATCTGTGCCGAGGCACCGAGGGGTCAGAAGGAGGGCTGGATGAAGGCAGTGGGTTCACAAGCCAGCGTGGAGAGCTAGTGTGGCAGCTGACACACAGTCAGTACTTAGACCCCCAGGACCAGACGGGGTCGCCCCGGGAGCCAGCATAGACGGGAGAGATGTGGTCTGCGGGCCGAGTTGTGGGGAATACCCGGGATGTTTATGGGGGACCCGTGTGGATGGAAGATGACCACAGAGGGTGGTGTCCTGGAGCAGGGAGGGATGGACCACCCAAAACTGCTCTGGGTCAGAGAGGATGAGGACAGAGGACCGGCCCTTGGCAAGACGTCCCTCTGTGGGTGACAGCGAGAGCCACTTCATCGGCAAGAGGAAGGTGGGCGTCCGGTGGGGAGCTGGCTCAAGAAAGCCGGGGAGCTGTAGTCAGACAGGACACCCAAACCACTCTGCCGTCTCCCGGGACTCAGCCTTGACCGCAGATGGTTCTGGTACTTTTACTGCGGTAGGGGGACAAGAGCCAGACCTCAGTCGGCCCTGAGCCTTACGGGGCAGCATCCGGCCCTGGCGGGTTCAGCGCAAATCGTTTGTACTGCTTACAAGCCATACGGCATTTGGCAAGTTCCTTGACCTCTACGGAGTTCAACTTCCTCGATTCCGAAATGGGATGATGATGGTACACACTGTAGGGTCGTGACAGGCTCGAACCGAGATCACTCTTGTTAAACACCGTCCCCGGTCTCCTTTAGGGTAGAGACGCCATTTGTTTCCTTAGCCCTTTCTCATTCCTGTGACATGTGACCCCGCGACTTCCCAGCCCCGGTGGCCCCCCTCCCCGCCCCCGACACTGGCCCAGCCTGTCCACAAGGTCTTTGCGGCCCTGCGATGTTTATGTGGAAAGGAAATGCCCCCTCCACGGTCTTTTTCCCAGAAAATGAAAACACAGATGATGGGTCACCTGAGGGTGTCACGACGTCCACGGCTGTTCCTCCACGTACAACCCGGAGCCCCTCCTCCCATCGTGATGCACCTGAGCCTGGGTCTCAGCACGTCCAGAACCACATCAGCCACGGCAGTTTCTCTCCAGATCCACACCGATGTCTGAAGCCCAACGGGCCCAGACCAGCCTGGACATCCCCGCACGCCCCTCCCCCTCCTACCACGGCCCATGAGCAGACCGGTCACCCTCCTGATTGGTACTGGGATGTGTCTGCGTGTCCCCTCTGCAGCTGCTGCCCCAGTCCCGGACACCAGGTTTCATGGCCGCGGCTGACGGGCCTCCCTGCCTCTCCACACACCAATCCCCAGCGCGATGCTCGAGGAGGGTGCATCAGACCCGCTAACCCCTGCCTCAACCCTCTGCCTCAGAATGAGGTCAAGCTCCTGCAGAGCACCCGGGGCTCGGTGGCACCTGCCAGGGATGCGCCCCCTGCCTGCCGGGCATGACCTGTGTCCTCCTGGGGCCTCCTTCCCCGGGGCACAGGGGACCCGAGCACTCATACGACCCATGCCTCCCACTGACCTAAGCTTCATGCTGGTGGGGCCCTGCCCGGAGCCCTGCCCTCAAGACCTTGCTCTTCAAATGCTCTAACACTCAGAGCGGTAGGAAGTTACAAAATCCGCACCGTGCTTTGCACGAGTTTCTCTTCCTCTGCTCTCACCACTGGTGAGGCATCAGTGGGTCCAAAACAGAGACTGAGATGAATGCAGGGGAAGGACACAGGAATGTGGACGAGGTGCCGGGGAAGAGGAATAACAGGACCGGCCCTGGTGCACGTTCCCTGGCATCAGATGCTTCGTAAATAAAACTCCAGGCTCCCGGAGAATGCGCTGCTGAGAAAAAGCGACCCGTCGCCCTCCTGGCAGGATGTCTGTGTTTCCGCAGGCTCACTGTGTGTGCAGGAGGCGCCGGGCCAGGGCCGCGGCTTCCGGGGCTGTGGGGAGCAGGTGCCAGCAGGGCAGCTGTGTCCAGGCACCCGAAGTCCCTTCCGTGCGGAGAGCAAAGGAGAGAGCAATGTCGCTGCCCGGACGCCCACGAGCGATACCTTTCTGGACGGTGTGTGACGCAACGTCGCTTCTCGGTGCGCCGGCCAACGTATCACGGCAGGCAGTACGGCCAACCGTCCCCATCAGCACCGGCTTCGTGACGTCTATCCTCGACACGTGGTCCCAATAAACGAGTGGAGAAGCGGCCTCGGGAGTTCCCCATCTGGTGCGAAGCACGCTCCCAGGCTCCGCGGGGAGAGGCCGTGCCGGCAGATTCCTTCCCATCGCCGGCCGGGTGGGACACGGGGCCTCGGGAAGGAAACGAGGCCCAGCCCTGGGACCCCAAGCCCCACGTGGAGAGAGACACGAGGACCATCGCCAGTGACGAAGATGAGGCGGGGACGCCCCCCGATCTGCTCAGTCCTCCCCTCTGTTTTTTCTTTTTCCTCCTCGTTTCTTAACCTCTCTTTCTCTTCCGTCTTTGTGCTCTCTCCCTCTCTCTTCCTCCGCTAATAAGACCATGCTGTAAATACTGCCCTGAGACAGACACATCACAAAACTATCCCCAACGCAGCGGATGTAAACCTGAATTACTCCTTTCAAGATGACGCCGTCCTGGTCCACAGTCCGGGTGTACCACAGTGCAAACCCCCGCCCTCGGAGGGGGGTTCCCCACCCCCAGCCCACACAGCAGTGCGGAAAAAACAAACAAACGGACTTGAACAGGGCATTCTGCCTGAATGGAAGGTCGCAGGGTCAAGATCACCGCCGCTGGCAGGCTGCTCGTGCCCAAGGCTGAAACCACTCACACCCGCAGCCGCCACGGGAGCGTGCTTTTCCCCACAAGCCTGCCAGCATCGCGTGTTCGCGGGCAAGCACAGGAACCTGGGTCACTCGGGAGTACAGATGCCCGAGACATCCCCGCAGCGGGAAGGAGGGGAGCCGCTCTCTGCCGGCCTGGGAGGGAGACTCGGGTGGGCAGCCCCCCCGCCCCGTGCCCCCCTGCGCCCCCCGCCCCGGGCGCGCCCTCCGCTCACCTTCTGCAGCAGGTCGATCTCCTGCTGTTTGGCGTGGAGAACGGCCAGGGCCTGCTCATGCTCCAGCTCCAGCTGCTGCCGGCGTTCCGCGGCCTCGCGCATGTGCTGCAGGGGGACAGGGTGAGGTCGGGGCGGGGGCTGGGAGTCCCGCTCTGGCTGTCCCGGCCCCCTCCCCTTCCTGGGATGCCAGCAAGCCCTCCCCCCTGCCCTCCCTTCTCTTTCAGATGCCATGGGCGCGCGAGCTGAGGCGAATTCCTCCCCCATCTCCCGTGAGCGACAGCCAGACGTTAGAGATCTCTGCCACCACGGTGGGTCTGGTTCTGAGCCTTTTAGGGTGACGTGGGCCCTGTAATCCTCCTAATCTTCTAGGAGACGGGCACTATCACCGGCCCCATTCTACACGGGGGAAACTGAGGCACGGGGAGGTTGTCCTCGCTCATCACCCAGCTGGCAAGTGGCCGTCCGGGGTTCAAGTCAGGCTCGAGGGAGCCTGGGAATCTCGGGTTTGGGCACTGTCTGCTGGTGAAGCCACACTGGCCTCCTCCCAGCTGCTGGAACTTTCCAAGCATCTCTGGCAGGTGCCTGTGGGGACAGCACAGATATCGCGGTGGCAGTGCAGACCCGCCTCTGCATTTCGGGGCAGTAAATGGGCAGCACGCGGCACTGAACAGCCACACTGCCAGGGTTCAAATCCCAGCTCTGAGCTTGGGCTGGTGATTTAACCACTTCGTGCATTTTCTTCTCCTGGATTAATTACTCACGAGCATCAGCCGTTTGTCAGCGGCCAATTACCGAGAAGTGACGTGACTGGTGTTGATGAGTCAGTTACAAGCCAGCCTCCGCCCCTCAGAGCTATTGCGCACGTCTCACGAGTGGGGAGCAGCGCCTGACAACGTCCCGGGTCACCTGCCTCCCGGAGCATCACTGAGCCCCATCCGGCCCCACCAACCTCGTGCACGTGGCGCGGCCCTAAGCCCCGGGCCGCCGCCCTGGCAGCTCCAGATACACAGGGAACCGTGGAGCCTGTAGGGAGCAGGGCCTCTTCCCACGGGACAAGCGGCTGGGACCACGGCACCGCTAAGACGACGGTGGCCGAGAACCAGCTTCGCCGCCGTCTACAGAGCACTCGCTGTGCTCACACCGCCCCGTCTGATGCTGGCGGCAGCCAACGGGCCCAGAGAAGCCCAACAACTTGCCCAGGGCCACACAGCACAGCCACGGCAGCACCTGAAGCCCTTCCCGGGGGTGTCAGGCCTCAAAGTCACAGCTGCGCCTACTCACGGACCTTTCCTGGCCTGGGGCCGCTACCAAGAGCCGTCTCCACTGTGAAACTCCACCCGGGGGCTCGGGCTCGGGAGCATTTTTAGGCTCCCGGAGCCAACCTGCTTTGCATGAACAATTACCCAGCTGTTTAATGACACCATTGTTCCAGCTAATTTCTGCGCTTCTGTTTATTTTGGAATCGGCACGGCCACGTGCGGCCTCTGTAATCTTTATTTAGCTCCGGGAAGGAAGTGATTAGTGGAAGGAGGAAACCACTTTGCTTACGAGGGTTCAAGGCTTCGCGAGAAACACGGAGCGAACACGGAGGTGGTCCGAGCGTGCGGCCGCGGGGTGCGGGGTCACGGGGTGAGGCGGGGCCGTGGCCCCTCCGTGGGCTTCTTGCCTGGACGCCCAGGGCACGAAAACCACGGGGACAGAAAGGGCTTCCACGCGTGTCAGGCTGATGAACCAGTCAGCTGGAGGAGCTGTCCGGAACACACACGTGCAGACAAACACGTGTCCCTCACGGGTACGGCGTCTGAGGCTCACCGTGATGCCACGGCAGGAGAACACAGTGGCGGGAACTCGGATCGCACGTGTCCCTTCAACCCCCCCCCCCCCGGCTGCCTCCCTTCTCAGCGATGCAGCTCCAGAGGCATCCACTCCCTCGCTCCCTGCTCCTTACCCCTCTGCTGACATTCCCCCCTGACATCCCCCAGGACGGCCCCACTCCGCTCCTGCCCGGAGCCCCACGCCTGCCCGCCTGCCTCCCTCCTGCGTGGTCCCTCAACACAGGAGGGGCCGCCAGACTCCTTCCCGTGTGGCCGTCCCGCATCACAGCTGGACTTGCCATTTATAAGCTCACGCTTCCAAAGGAAACGCTTATGTCTTTGCTCGTAGCCCACTGCCCACTCACCCTCTCCACGTGCACGGACAGGAGGAATCTCAAATTTAGCCTGTGCAAAACTGAGTTCTGGGTTTTCTCTCCCAAACCACCCTCCTCCTCCCCCCCCCCCCCAGGCTGCCCATCTCGGCAATGGCACCACCATCCATCTGTCTCTCCAGACAAACAGCTGGCTGTCGTCCCTGGTCTCCTGTCCCTTCCCACTCAACATCCAGAGCTTTGCGAGATCCTTCCGTTTACATGATCTTCCATATCCGCCACCACCAGGCCAGACGCCGTCACCTCTGACCTGGGTCGTAACCACACACACGGCTAGCTGGTCTTCCTGTCCCCCCCCCCCCCCCCCAGCGAGACCAGGTGTGCTCTCCAGGACAGAAGTCACTCCACGGCTCTATGTGTCCACCCGACTGCGTAGGGGTGCCCAGAGAGCTGGGGAAGCGTTCCATCTGGGCGCTTCTGGGAGGGGTTTCCAGAAGACACTGGCATTATGAATGGGTGGGAGAGGAAAGGAGCCCATCCCGCCATCCACCCCTCTGGGGACCCTGAAGGACAAAAAGGTGGCAAAGGGCCAATTCGCTCTCTCTGCCTGTGTGGAGACACATCCGTCCTCCTGCCCTCGGACACCTGTGCTCCTGGGTCTCCTCCTTCCAGACTCGGCTCGGGACTTCCAGTCGCACCTCCAGACTCAGACTCGTGGACCGCAGATCAAGGAGCTTTTCATCCTCCGTGACCGCGTGAGCCAATTCTTACGCTAAATCTCTCACATCCGCAGATTTATAAATATCCGGTCGCTTCTTTCTCCGGGGGACCCTGACGCACCTGCTCCTGTTTGAAGCACTCAGTGGGTGCCAGAGGCTTCCAGAACAAAACCCAAACTCTTTCCCGCAGCCGACGGGCTCCTCTGTGACAGGACCACTTCTCTGCCTCCCGTCTTACTTCCCCCTCTTCACTGCGTCGGCCACACTGGCCTCCCCCCCAGCTCGCCGTCGCACACCACAGAGCGTACCACTCCCAGCGCCTGAGATGCTGGCCCGTGTCCCCCCGTGGCTGCCCCCCCCCCACAGTACTTATCCCGGCCAGAGAGGACTGCGTTTGTACGTTTCCCCTCTGTCCTCCCTCCTCCCACCTTGTGCTGAGGTCCCGAGGCTGCCGGACACACCTCGGTCGACTGATACCCGCAGGGCCTAGCGGCATCCCTGGCCCTCAGCATCCAGAATCCAAGGTTGTGTGGGAGCCCCTCCCCTGCGGCCCCGCCCGCGCCGCTGGCGGTCTCCGGCACCACTCTGCACGTGACGTGACGCGGCACCACCCTCACTCCCAGCGCATCATCGGCACCACCTCGAATGGGACATATGCGGTATCATTGCCCCACACACGCCATCTGCAACGTTCTGCGTGGCGGCTCTCATCTGCTTCGTGCCCTTCTACTTCTGCGCCAGTCTCACTTTCTCGAAGGCTACAAACAAATGGGACAGCCACAAACACATTCCCGTTTCACTTCTGACGTCACCCCTCGACTCAATACTTGACGTTCCAGACACGAGGTAAAAGGGAAGCACACACGTCTTCGGGTCTATTGTTCGCCTCTGTCTTCCCGGTTTCTACGGAGACCTCGGCAGGCGGGTGACAGACGAGCGGCTTTGACATCGTGGCCTTCCCCGTTTCCCTTACCGTTCAGGCTTCTCAATCAGCCCCTAGGCAGGCCGCCGAGTGCCCCCACGGCGGCCAGCTTTGGTGTCCCAGGAACAACTTCGAGGCCATTCCCGCCTCCCTGACTCCGATTAGGGTGGTCCCTGTGCCCAGGGGTTTGCTTCCCCCCTAACTATTCACACACCCACCTGTGCCCCAGGTCCAATCAAAGTTCACCTTCTCTGGACCTACACGGAAGCAAGCAGCAACAAAAGACAAAGACAGACTATTCTTGGTGACCTCATCAGAGCACCGTGATTCAGCCATGCCTGAAGCTTAACCACTCTCCTATTTCCTACTTTACAAACTAATGCTTTTCCTCTTTTGTTTCTTCGAAGTATCTGACATAAGTTTCGGTGAACTTTACCCCAAATTGTCCAAACTAAAATATTTTTCAACAGCATTTACGGCTGCCACAAAATTTAATTTCATAATGTCTCACATTATGCACTGACGCTTCATGATTTTTTAGTCTTGCTTCTCAAAATAAAGAGACAGCTGGTGGATCATGACAGCTTTGGGGCTGTTTCAATTCCCTGTTTGGGGTATGAAACAGCCAGAGAGCCAAAGGAGCTTTCCAGAAGTAACTGACACCGTCTCTGCAGCAGAAAGAGTATAAACTGGAGGTCAGGGACCCAGGGGGACAGCAACCAAGCCCTCCTTGTACTGTAGATCGTGCAGATACGCCCTTCTTGTCTCTGCAAGCAGACTGCCGGCCTGGTCTTCCCAGCCCCAGACATCGGCATCCTCGCCGTAGCCAAGCACAAGTTCTGGAAGGACTGCTGTGCTAAGCGGTTCACACACACGGCCCACTGCCTCTTCACAACCACCCCCGAAGCAGGCAGTATTTTCACTCCCATTCACAGAGAAGGAAACTGAGGCCCAGGGAGGTGAAGCAACCTGCCCGACGTGGCCCGGCAAGGAAATGATCAAGCAAGGACCTGAACCCAGACAGCCCAGCTCCCCGCTCCCCAGGAGGCTTCCCAAGGGACCCTCCCATGCTCGTGGGAGGCTCCCTGCGAGAGGAGCCGAGGGAGCCCTTTGCACGCACCGCCTCCGAAGCTCTCAGGCCGCTGGACCCACGTGCACGTCTCCCGGGAGACGGTTCACACTTTCACCCCTCCCGTTTCCTGAGCCGAGATGATTCTGGCCGTCCCTGGGAGCACTAGGGGCCACGAGTTCTCACGGAGTCTGAAAACCCCGGCCCTCCCCCGAAGACAAAGCTCCCGCCAAATTCCCAATATTTGCCCTCACTTCCTTTTACCAACAGCCTCCCAACGGCAAGGCCACGTGCTGCGTTCCACCGGAACGTTTCGCATCTAGAAGGTACCAAGGGTTATTCGCCACAGCAGGAAACGCCTGTCGAAAGCGCTCTGCCTGTGGCGCGATTTACTTCTCAGGTGGCGACGCTACAGCTCGATGTCGACATCAGCGCCAGCACTTAAGTGGCCCGCCTTCCCAGCGGGAGCCTGGACGCCAGACAGCGCGATCACGCGTGGAGTAAACCGCGCTATCCCTTCGGTGTCAGGGCAGAGTCGGATTCGTCTTCTGCTCCGGGTCCACCCTGCCTGCGCAAAGAAGTTACGGAAACACCAATTTCCCTCCACGAGAGTTACCGGCGACGTGCTGACCACCACATTCGGGCTCCCGGATGCACAGTGGCAATAAGGTGGCATCTCTGCACACGCTCTCTTTCCACACAACACCTGGCGGCGAGAAGAGCAGCATCTCCTGAGCTCACGTCTTCAGACGTGAGGAAGGGGAAGCACCTGAAGCTGTCTGTCCCCCGGGTCCTGTGACGTCCTGTCCCATCTCTGCAACTCAGACTCGTTCATGACAAGAACCAGCACGGACACAGAGCCGCGTATGTTCTGGGAGCTGAGACGGGTCTTAGCCGGAGGACCTGAGTCTCGTGCTGCAAAACACTGGGAGGTGGGGAAGCCCCTCTGACAAAACCCTGGTACTTTCCCCACTCCCCACGTGTCCTTAGTCCTGCGGACTGGCCCCCGCTCCCCATGGGACCCCAGAGGAGGCAGAGACACAGGGACAGGGGCACTCGACCTGAGCAGAGTAGTTTGGGCCCCTCCTCTCGGTGCCCAGCGGCCCCAACTGCGGCAGGCGGAGGGTACGGTCAGCCAGACTGCACGCAGGGGGCTCTCGGGAAGGGGCCTCCCTGGGCCCCAACACGCCTGTTTATCAAATGGAGAGAAAAAAACCCGCCTTCCCAAGGCTGTGGCGACGACCGGATGAAGTATTTAATTCGAGGGGACCTACCCAGAGTTATGTTTAATGTAACGACCAGTGTGTTTTAAGTGTACCATTTTATTACCTGTTTATATTTTTTCTGTCCTTTTCGTTATTCTACTTCCCCTTTCCTGTCTTCTTGTGGGTTGTCTGGACGGTTTCCAGCATTTTACTTCAACGTATCTATTGAATGTTCGGCTATAAATGTTTATGTAACTTTTAGTGGTGGCTCCAGGCATCTCAATATACACGTTTATGTTTAAGAAACCTACTCAGCGGCGCCTGGGTGGCTCAGTCAGCTAAGCGTCCGACTTCGGCTCAGATCATCTCACAGTTCGTCGATTCCAGCCTCACATCAGGTCTCAGAGCTCAGTCTGGAGCCTGTTTCGGATTCTGTGTCTCCCTCATTCTCTGCCCCTCCCCTGCTCGTGTTGTGTCTCTCAAAAATAAACAAACATTAAAGAAAAAAAAATCTACTCAGAACGATAATGCACCTCCCAGGTGGAGTGTAGAAACAGGAACACAGCTTACTTTCCCGCTTTACGTACTGGTTGTCTCAGGTACGACTAAATCCAAATACACGAAAAACCACGGAGAGGCGCTCAATGTTGAGAGTCTAAACTCACAGGTACATGAGCCCTGGGGAGGTGACCCATGAGTGGAGGTTTGGGGGACGGGTAGGAACAAGGCATTCCATACACAGGGAATGGTGTGTGCAAAGGTCCCGTGGTAGAAAGAATCGAAGCGAGCGTGAGGGTAAAGGAAGGCTGGTGTGACCGTGGCCTGGTCAGGATGAAGGAGAAGGGCTGTGTGCTTCTGGACACAGCAGCTGGGTGGGAGGGAAAACGGAGAATCAGTGAGGCTGGACTTCTCATTTTAGGGGCTGTGGGCTCCTGCTGAGACGTGCTTTACCTCCTGGATACGTGCTTTCATTTAGCCAAAAATAATTACAGGACACTTGTTCTGCTAACGAACAAGTCAAAGATGAGTTTTGTTCTCGGGAAGCATACGTTCCACAGTGGAGGAAAGGTGCAGGAAATAAACAGGCAATCTAGCAAATAAGTCAGAGTTTCAGGGACCGATAAAAGCTGGTAGCCAGGCCGGGGGGTGTGCAGAGGGAGAAGGAGGGAACAGAGACTCTACTCGAGCTGGTGTGGGAGGTGACGTGTGGCCGAGACCCACAGGATGACAAGGCGCCAGTCAAGCACAGCTTCAGGGAAAGCTCATTGAGGCAGCAGCCTGCCTGGTGTGCATCTCTGTGGTGCAGGGGTACACGGGCCGGGTGGTTAGAGGTGAGGAAAGCAGGCAGATCTGGAGCAAATGAGGCAATCCCCCTGGCACGGTCCAGTGTGCACGCAAACCGGCATGGCGCAGCCCTCACTTGAATACACATTTTGGCCACTAGCGTGGACCTGACTCAGTTTTCACAGACGGCACACTGATCTGAAGTATCCCTTTCGCTGGTGCAGAACGGGGCAGGACACGTGTGCGTCCACACCACCAGCCAGCGAGCACGCGGCCGCTTGCAGAGCCCCTCCCCACGGAGATGGAGGTGGACAGGGAAGCTTCCAGAGCAGCAAATTTCCTGTTTGCGGCTAGTGTCTGAACATCTAGACAATACTATCACTGTCTGGATCAGGCCCATCCAGGGTTTTGCTGGAGACGGAGCCCTAAACATCATTCTCATGTTGCAGAAAAACCGTGGAGGGTATTATTGGTGTTTGAGAATCAGAACTTAGAAAAGGAGCCACAAAACATTAAATACAGCTGATAACGGCAGCAGGTCCAGGGACGCATGTCCACGGGCAGGTGCGCGGATACGGAGGGGCAAGGGGAAGGAGCCGCGGATGAGGAAGATTAGTTGTTACTCTGAGAATCACTTATTAATCCCAGATAATCAGCTGTTCATTAACAAAACGAGCCTTAGGTTACCTACGTTTAAATGGACTAATCTGTTGATCACGAGAACAAAACCTGGCCCCCAACGGTTTTTCCCTTTTCCTTTGAATCATAAACCGTAACACGCTGAGTTTAATTAATCAAAAACATTTTTGCGCGCTCAGGTCAAACTTGCAGACTTGGCACAGGGTGCCGTGAATTCCGGCCAGTCACTGAAGGGAGACTGAGCGGGCTCACGGGGAACGTGCCACGGGCGTCCTGCGTGTCGGACCAAGAGCGTGCAGGACAGCCTCGACTAAGCCATGATTTTAAAAGAAGGATAGGGGGCGCCTGGGTGGCTCAGTCGGTGGGTCGTCCGACTTCGGCTCAGGTCGTGATCTCACGGTCCGTGACTTCGAGGCCCGCGTCGGGCTCTGTGCTGACAGCTCGGAGCCTGGAGCCCGCCTCCGATTCTGTGTCTCCCTTTCTCTCTCTGCCCCTCCCCTGCTCGTGCTCGATCTCTGTCTCAAAAATAAACATTAAAAAAAATTAAAAAAAAAAATAAAAGAAGGATAAAACCCAGCCTCGCTCCGCAGTCTTTCTGGAGGGGCCTGCAATCAGGTGTGGGCAGGGCCAGGCTCCCCCAGGGGCTCAGGGCAGGGCCCTTCTGCCGATAGCCACCAGCCCTTGGCGAGCCTCGGCCTCGTAACTCCCGTCTGTGCCCCATCCTCCCGCAGTGTGCCTCCCACGCCTGTGTCTCCAAACCCCCTTTTCTACACGGCAGGCTCGGGTGAGCTGCGTCCTCCTCCCGTGTGGTCTCATCTTGCTGGGTTCCACCTGCGGAGCCCTCTTCCCGGACAGGGTCCCCCAGCCAGCCTCTGAGCAGACGTGACCGTGGGGGACACCGCTCACCCCACTGGGCCGCCCTGCAGTTTCCACGGCTGCGGCCCCGTCCCCAGGAACTGCCCCCAGGTTGGGAGGGGACGGTGGCCGTGCCCTCTCAGGGGGGACAGTGGTCCCTCCCTGCTTTGTGGCTCCTCAGCGGTGTCTGTGTTGAGCTCTCCTTGGGACAGGACGCGGTCCCCTGCCAGGACTCCCGTCCTCTCCTGACTACAGAGGGACATCTCTGTTCCGTCTGACAAACAGAACCACCTCCCGGGCCCTGAACCAGAAGCCAGAGAAGACGGAGGCAGCTGTGCCTGGCCGGACGCGTGACCGTGATGCCACAAGCGGCTCTCCCTTTCCACGGGAGCTGGTGGCACGCTAGGATCTAGAAGGCCGTGACCGTCGGGCAACGGGAAGTCCACGTGGAACACACCGAGGCCTTCTTGCAGAATATCCTAGAGCCTGAGAAGCTGGAGGAAGAAAACGTGGGTTTGCTCCCTTTGGCCACCAGGTCAGACGCTTGCCAGGACCACTGGCCATGCGGGCGCAGAGCTCAGCACGGGGCGTCCGTGTCAGACCGCAACCCCCCCCCCCCCGCCCCCCGGCCAGGCTCGCGCAGGCCAGGAGCCGTGAGCGCTGCAGCGTCTTGTCCTCTTGGAGACGCTCTGTCTGTGCCAGGAGGAGATGGGGCTTGATTTGCGGCTGCGTGTTTGCAGAGCACTTGCAAACCCCAGAGAAGCAATCCGCCCCGACAAGCTCCCTTGGCTGCCGGCCTTCAAGTCCACGGCTATCCCCCGCGGCACAGAGAGCGTTGGCAACAGGGACGCTCACACCGCATTCACTCGTTCACCGATCTACTCAATCGACTGGTATTTACTGCGTGCCCACCATATGCCAGATCTTGTCCTAGGCACTGAAACAGGCTCTCTCGAGTGTGCTACTTTTGGGAGGGAAAACCAACAGCACGCAAGTAAACACAACAAACAAGACGGGGTGTCTTGAAGAAAACGTAATCAGGCAACGCGGTGGTGACGGGCAGGACAGTAGCTCCTGTGGAGAAGAGGGTCGGGAGAAGAATCACCAAGGAAGGGACACGAGACCGAGACAGAAACAAAGTGCTGAGGGAAGCAGCATTCCAAACAGCAAGTGCAAAGGTCCTGAGGTGGAAACAGGTGTCGTATGTTCCAGAAAGACAGAGAAGACCAGCATGGGTAGGCACAGGGTGAAGGGGGTCTGGATAGGAGCAGGGGTAAAGGACTAGGTGGGGGGACAGAGGCTGGGGTCTGTAGTAAGAGTCCAGATTTTAATCTCTGGGCAAGAAGAAGCATTTGCTAGGTGTAAACAGCAGTCTTGTGTTCTTTTGCCAACATGGCTGTGGCTGCCGTGTGGAGAATGGGCTCTGGGGGATAACACAGGGAGGGCACACCTGAAGGCCTCCGAAAGCTGAGGGCCTCACACTGTTGGCCATTGTGAGCAGGTCGCTTGCAAGTGACCAGTTCCACTGGGCAGACTTAAGAATATCCCATGCCCGTGTGTGACTCAGCCCACGCTCACTATGTGGCTTCTCTATGCCTGCGTGGGCACCGGGCATTCACTGATGAGCAGAAAAGACAGGGAAGCTGCCCACATGGCACCTAACGTCTCCTTGTGGGTGATCGGGACAAAAGCCATCACACAACAGGCACCACAAGTGCAAATGCCCTGGGGTGGATGGAGCGTGCCCAGAGAAGCACTAGGAGGCCAGTGTGGCTCAGTCTTCAAGACCTGAGCTTTCCTGGCTCTTCCCTGCCTCCCTGACCTCATCTGCTTCCTATTTCTGCAACTCGGGCCCCTTGTCGTTCCTCACACATGTCAGGCACCGACCCGACTCAGCCTCGGTACCTGCTCTGCACACTCCCTCCCTCCCTCCCTCCCCCCAGGTCGCTGCCCACATGTCACAGCATCACGCAGCTTCCCCAAGCACTGCAGACAAACGGGCATTTGCGTCTTTACCCCCCGTTCTTCTCCCCACCCGACATAAACATTAGTTTCTTGATAAACTTGGCCTGAATCGAGGGTGTGGACTTAGGTCCCTTTTCTCCAGCACCCGGAGTGTTTGGCACATATTAGGTGCTCGTTAAATACCGCTGAACGAACGCGTGTGTCCTTGGGTGTGGGTCCCGCTGGGTTTTTCAGTAGGGCGATTGCAGGAGCTCTTGAAGTGTCTGAGGCACCCCGAAACCCGTTTCCCCTTCCAATCGGCACACGGGGTCGTATTGTTCTGGCCATTTGAGGCCTGTGCTACCAGGCAGCCCCTGGCACGGCAGACGGGTCTCTGGAAGGGCCGTGTGTCAGTGGACCCGTGATGTACACGGCCAATTACAGCCCATCAGAGAAGAGTCACGGGCGCCTTCAGCTAGACGGAATCACCAGCGCCCAGGCCAGCGGAAGATCGGTGATCTTTGGAAACAAAAAGAGGCAACTTAGGAACGCGACCGACGGACTAATCATCGGTTGAGACACCCCGGGCACGGAGCCAGGGCCCGTAACTACACCGCGCTAACATCCAGCGAGTGGGCCTCATTTACCGAGCGGCACGTCCCCTCTGCCGCCCGTCACTTTGAGGGCTTTCACGATGGCGTCAGGCACGAGCCGACTGGGACCAGCAGGTGGTCAGGTGACAAGGTGCCAACAGTGACGTCCGAGCATCACACTCGAACCCCAGTGAACTGTTTTTGCCACGTGCGTCATCTGTAACTGAATGGAGCCGCCTTCTGGACGATCAGCAGCATGGTCTCTGGAGTGAGGCCACGGGGTTCTTCCGCACAAAGGATCCCACGGCGACCGGGCACCCCATCTCCAACACACGCCCAGCCCCATCGCCGGTGTGCTGCGTCCTTGCCACCCGGTCTGTCCCGCCCCACATCCAGGCCCTCGTGAGGTCTGACTTTACCTCGGAAACCCACCTCTGGCTCTGCCCTGCGCCCCCCGGGGGAGGCCGCCCTTCCGGCGGGCTGGAGGGCGGCTCCCCATCCATCTCCCGCGACTCACGCCAGGCTTCGCATGGCCACAGGAGGGACCCCTTCACAAACGGGACAGCAGATGCACTCTGTCACCCGCCAACACGCTGCTGGCCTCTGCGGTGAGCTGCCCACGCAGTGTGCCCCAACGCTGTCCTGCCCTGAGCCCACGAGCTTGGCTGGGGACGGCACAGCCCCAGAGCCTGGCTGTTACTCCGCCCCTGGCAACGTGCATGATTACGCGGCGATCGGGAGCCGGAGGGAGCCCACCGGAGGACGGAGCAACCAGGCACGGAGCCGGTCACCGCCCGGAGCCAGCAGATACCAGCCGAGGGCCGGCCGGCCGCAGGGAAGTGTTCAGCCACTGCGGCCAAGAGGACACGCACCGCGTAGCCAACCCACAGACTCATGAGCAACGCGAGGGGCTGTTCCCAGCCACAGGCCTTAGGGTGCTTTGCGGCCCGGCAGTACTGCGACAATACGTGACCGATACAGTGTCTGACGACCCTCAGGACACGTTCCGTTATCTTGGAATTCTGCTTCGGCCTGGAGGCCTCTGCCCCAGCTGACCCCAGTCGGGTCATTTCCGCCGCCTGCCCCTCCCCCACCGTCTGCGCGCCGTCCCGCCGATCCCGGTGCGTGTCCAGCGGCGGCCGCCAGGCCCTGTGTGCTCCCCAACGCCCGTAGCGCTCCTCCCCTGAGCACTGACAAGGCCCTCCGCGCAGCGAGACGTCCGGGAGAGGCCACCCCGCAGGGCCACCACATCCCTTCCCGCTCCTGCACCCTGACCCGTTTCCCTTCAGAGCACTCACCGCCGCCTGACGGCCTATCACCTACGCCGCTCTCGACGCTCTCTGTTAGCGCCACCCTGCCGGCTGCCGTGTCCCCGCGGCCTGGAAGGTGGGACGAGGTCAGTGCTCCGTCGACACTTGGGGGTGAACGGGGGACGCAGTTGTCACGTAACTCGTGGGCTTGGGATCTGCCGTGCGTCTCGTCCACACACTCGCCGCTGAGATGCGCGAATCCATCCCTTTCCCCTGATAGGAACACGGCAATTCACAACGCACAGGGCGGCCACGCCCACACGCAGGGGCGACACGCAGGCACGCAGGGCGTACACGTCCACACGCAGGGCCGACACGCCCACACGCAGGGCCGACACGCCCACACGCAGGGCGTACACGTCCACACGCAGGGCCGACACGCAGGCACGCAGGCACGCAGGGCGGACACGCCATCACGCAGGGCGGACACGCCCACCCGCAGGGCGGACACGCCGGCACGCAGGGCCGACACGCCCACACGCAGGGCCGACACGCCCACACGCAGGGCGGCCGCGCCCACACGCAGGGCGGCCACGCCGTCACGCAGGGCGGCCACGCCCACACGCAGGGCGACCACGCCCACACCAGTGCCAACATGCCGTCACGCAGGGTGGACACGCCGGCACGGAGGGCCGGCACGCAGGGCCGACACGCCCACACGCAGGGCGACCGCGCCCGCACGCAGGGGGACCGCGCCCGCACGCAGGGCCGACACACCGTCACGTTGGGCGTACACGCGAGCATACAGCGTGGACTCGCCGGCAAGCAGGGCCGACAGGCAGGGCCGCCAAACTGAGGGCTGTTTGTAGGGACGAGGGACGGGACGAGGGACAGAACCGGGACACGTACATGTGTGCAAGGCCCTTGTGCCGAGGTTCAGCCCGGGCTCAGGCGGGAAGGGCGGCGGGCTCCACGCTGCTGTCGAGACCCAGAACCGTCCACCTGTGCCTGCCCTGTGCTCGTGGGGGTCCATGCCTGCTGGACACCGAGAGCCCCCTCCCCAGTCGCGTCAATCACAAACGCCTCCAGACCGCCAGACGTCCCCTGGGCGGCAAAGTCACCCCTGCTGAGAACCGCTGCTCTGCACTACCCTTCACGACGACGCCAATCCAGCAGGCTGTTGGCAGAGCCCCAGGGCATGGCCGGGGATTCCCAGCCCAGCCGCCACGGGGTTCACCCAACACCGACTTTGTCCGGCACCAAAGGCAGAGTGGGACAGAGCACGCCTCGTGGCTTCAGAGACCTCAGGCTGTAGTCTGCGCTGTGGAGATGAACGACTGCCCGGCAGGGCCTCGTCTGTCCAGGGTGATGCTCTCGACGTACGACACATGGTGGGAGGCCGGAGGTCCGAGCCAGCCCGGCCCCCCGTCCTTCAGGGAAGGCGAGGTGGGCACAGGCTGACAGCCACATATGCAGCTGGGTTACCCCTCATGACCACCGGCGAGCAGGCCGTCTCTCTTTTTTTTTTTTTTTTTTTTTTTTTTTGAGAGAGTGTGTGAGCACGGGAGGGGCAGAGAGAGAATCCCAAGCAAGCTCCAAGCTGTCAGCACAGAGCCTGGTGTGGGGCTCGAACTCACAAACCGCGAGGTCATGACTTGAGCGGACACCCAGAGCTTAACCCACTGAGCCCCCAGCCATCTCTACCTTTAGGTGAGACAGCGCTCCCACACCATCAAGCTCACCCTCGGACGCGTACAGAGCAGGGGTTTCGGTAAATTCGCGAGGGTGGGTAACCGTCACACAAATTCCAGCACATTCTGTCACCCCGAAAGAAAAGCAGCCGCTCCCCATTTCCCACCTCACCCCAGTCCCTCCCAGCCACCAATCTGCTTCCCTTGGAGATCCAACTGCTTCCCCAGATGGGGCCCTAGACAGAATTACAATCCCTTCTTGATTGGGGGCAGGGGCAGTGGGTGCTGGGCGTGGCATGGGAACCACAAAGGACCCAGGCCACGGAGGTGCCACATTGCAGGACCGCAGGTGAGGACTAGTTTATTCTTTTACGTTTTATAACACTTTTCTTCAATGAGAATTCATTGAGCTTCACTCCGCACCATCGGTAGCAACCCCCCCCCCCACTCCCGTTAAACATTGACGGGGTGCCCAGTGCGTCAGAAATGCACGAGGACTGTCCAGTTCCCTGCACCCCGATGAAGCCATTTTCCGACTTAGCTGTTCTCTTTATAACAAAAGTCATTCAACCTCTGGGGAGCAGCTTAAAATTCACGAAGTTTGGGACCGGCGTAGACGCCCCTGGTCCTCACCGCGAGGAAGCTCCATTTCTGCTCAGAGCCCCGCCTGGTGTCTCTCGCTCAGCTGTGTTTAGCATCCTAAGAAATGGGAATGCGTCATTGGTTTCACGGGACCGCTTCCAGAAACATTTGAATTTTTTTATTTATCGCTCTTGATGCCATGGAAAGGGTAAAAACAGCCCCGAGAGCCCTGAATTTGGATGATGGCTTCAAACAGGGTTTCATCCGCCTTCCGCTCCTCAGCCTCGTCCCTCGCGCTGACCCTAAGGGAGGCAGAGGGTCCCCTCCTACCTTTAGGACCTGTTCTAGGTTCTCCAGCTTGGCTTGGAGCTGGCGTTTCTCCTTCACGGCCAAATCGCGTTCTCTGGTCACTATGGCGAGCACGTGCTGGAGCCAGGCATGCTCTGTTTTCACCTACAAGTAGCAGGGGGAGAGAGAGGGGGGCCGTTTGTAACATGCACCCCATCTGTGGGGTTTGTCGTCAGCTGGCGTCTGCCACTTTCTCCTCTGTGACTTTTCAGGGAGCCTTCCCCTCCCTCACCCTGGATCACGGACTTCGTGGCGGGTCCAGCCCCATCAGGTGAACGCATGTGCCCCAGGCTGGAGAATTAGCACACAACATCCCTCTTCCTCCTGCCTCCCCACCACAGTGACAGTGACCGGCTCAGGAGTAATGGGAATGTGACCCGGGCCTGGCCAATCAGTGCTATCCCACCCCCTGATACAGCGACTGGTTGGAAGGGCCACGAGACCCCGTTGCATCCGTGGAGAATGAGACACCGGACTGGTATGGAAGCCTGGGAAGACACTTCCTCTTTTGCCCCCCGGACTAGGAAAGTTGAAGACAAAAGGATGGGTCTGGAGCCCCAGTTGCCATCAGGAAGGGAGAGTCCATCTGAGAACAGAGCCAACAAGACAGCCAAAAGAAGCAGAGAGAGAAGCAGGATCCTGATGCCATAATTTGAGCACCTAGATCAAGCTGTGCCTGAAGCTAATATTTTCTTATCCAGTCACACAGCCCAATTCCTTTTGTCTGCTTACACCAAGCTGAATCATTTTCTGTTCCTTTGAACAGACACCCCTAACAGATACAAAGCGTTACCCAAATTGTTCAGGATACGAATTCTTTTGTCTGAAAATTCCACTTTTGTTTTACAAGTGGACAAAAATGGCCACAAGGCTCTGTGTGCTTTATGATGATGGATGCTCTAAGAACCTCAGACACCAGGTCCAGTCTCAGACCACAGACCCCCTGAGAACCAAGTTTTGAATTTACTTGGGGCGGGGGGGGGGGGTATGGAGGGCACCACTTACTCTCAATCTCTCCTGTAGCTTTTTGGAAACCAGGAAGGACATGCCATGATGAGGGAAGATACCTTGGTTTATTCCCCATTAATTTTCATTGTGCGGCATACTTGAACCGAAACGCGGCCTTTTCGTTTCTTTCCCTCCTCCCCAGATGTTACAGCATGAATTAGGGCTTCGATGACAGGCTGTCACAAGGTCGTATTTGTCAGCTTTAAAAGAGGTCCTTTCCGTTTCACACGCCCTCTGTGCAGCGTGTGCGTTTAACCTAACAATCTCCGTGACACCAGGAGAAAGAAAGGCACCCACTTGGAGCTCCTGAACGGCACAGGGTCACGGGGAGGCTGTTATTAAGAGGTCGTACAGAGGTCTGATTCACAGGAGTGTTCTCGTGCCGTTTTGTGACAGCATGAAGCGTCAGGCCGCGAGCTTAGGGAAAAAATTCAGACGCACCAGGTGAACAAGTCGGGACCTAATGGAACTAAACAGAACTCACACCTGAACCCCAGCACCGGGGCACAGCCTTGGTGACACCACCACTTCCCATGTTCTGACTCATCAAGAAATTGTGACCCGTGAGTTACGTCCAGTGCTCTAAGGCCAGTCTCCCATGGCAGCCAGCACAGGCCCAGATGTAACTCAAGGCTTGCCTCTCTCCGACTGAGATGTCCCATAGCTGCCGTGGAAATGAGAACCGGATCCAGACTCCTGGCCGGTCGGCATGCTTCTGCAGCCTCTGACCCGCCAGCTCTCCGTTCTCACCTGAGGCCCCATTACCACCACTCTCATGCTCCAACTGTCCTGTAAACAAGCCAAACTCAGTCCCACCCACCCCAGGGCCTTTGCACCTGCTGCCTGCACCACAGCAAGCCCCTACCCACCCCTCCCTCCACCCCAGATCCTGGTGGGTCTGGCTCCTGCTCATCATTTATGCCACTTCCTCATCAGGCCCTCCCACCATGCTTGAGATAACAAAACGCTCCTCCCCTCGTCTGCCCCCAGCACCCTCAGTGCTTTGCCGTGATTTGTCTCACTATCTGGAATGATCCTGCGTAGCTGTTTACATTTCCCTGCGGTGGCTCCTTGTTAGAGTCTAAGTCCCAGTTGCACAGGACTTGTCCCTGTGACCCAGTTCTCTGTCCCCAGTGCCTGGAAGGCTGCCTGGCACAGCCAGGGTTCCAGGAATGGAAAGGCATCAGGGGAAGACGGTCAAATGCAAGGTGGCTGTGTTCCCGGGGAAATCAGTTCTGCTGGTCCATCCAGGTCTGCTGGCCACCCACACGCCCATCGCTGCTCTCCCAGCTTGTCCGTTTCCTAGTGAAGTTTGGCCGCGGGAGATGCCAGCAGGAAGTCGGGGGCTGGAGAAGAGACAGGCTGGGGTTAACGCCCTCGCCACCACGGCTAGGGCTGTTCAGACACAGAGTTCTGTCTGCAGGCCTGACACTGCTGTCCCTGGAAAGGGCCTGCTGGCCAGGCTGGCCGGTGGCTGGCGGCTGGGAATGTGGATTGCAGGAGGACCGCCCCCGTTTCTCACCGATGGGAGGGCCTCCCTGTGTCCAGACTCTGCACAAACCACGTGGTTACTGCTGACCCCCCCCCCAAGGGGGCGGGGCTCTGGGACGCGCCAGGGAGACCATGACCCTGGACGCCGAGTCCCTGCCGGGCTTCCCGCGGCGACCCTTCGCACGCGCCGTGACGACGTGCCGCTAGAACGGAGCGCGTCCCGTGTGACTCCTGGAGGCTGGAGCCCGCCCGCCCCCGGGTGTTGCTCACGTGCTTTCCCTGCGCCGACGGCACTTCGTATCCTTTCGCCGTGATGAATCGTGGCCACGAGCGCGACTGCACACGGAGTCCCACGAGTCTCCCTCGCGAGTCGCGGCACCTTGGGCGGTGCCGGGGACCCGACGCAGTGTCCCCCTGCCTACAGCCTGCGCTCTTGCCCTGGTCCCCGGGGCTGCTCACTCAGCGGCCTGGCTGCCGCTGCCTTCTGCCCCCACCACCCCGCCTGGTTCCCGGAGCCGCACCCACAGCTCTGTGAGCAGTATCTCCTCCGTCCCCGACCTTGAAGGGGCCAACTGTTCCTACTGGGACTCCAGTGGACTAATTCTCGAAAGAAAACAACGTTCCCACAGTAGAGACACAGAACGAAGGGTTCAAAGTCCCCAAGAGTGAGGCGTTTCCGAGAAGCACGTTTGCTCTGTCGGGAAGCCGGGGTGGGTTTCGGGCTCCCCGTGCGGAAGGCGACGTGAACTGTCCCCACAAGAGCGTGGGGCAGTCGGGAATCACGCCCCAAGGGGCGCTGAGCGGGGGCCGTGGTTGACAATGGACAGCCCCCAACCTGGGGACAGTCACAGTCCAGCTGTGCGTCTGGAACCTGCTGGCAGGCGCCAGACCCCCGCCCTCCCGCCGGGATGCTGCAGATGAGGTTGGGGCAGATGTGCGAGGCCCGCGTGTGCCGTAACCCCCCCTCCCCCCACGTGGAGCCAGGATGCTGTACTTTGGTTCCTGGAAATAGTGCAGAGGACTACAGCAACATGAGAGAAAGCGATAACGTTGGGGGGAGGGAGGGAACAAGTTTTATCGGTCTGGAAGTCGGTGCTTTGAAGGAAAGTTGAAATGGACGAGGAAGAAAATGCAGGGGACGTCTGGACAACTAGAAGGTTCTAGAAGTGGTTGGCATTGATTCTGTCACAGACCTCATCTCACGCCAGGATCGGTATTTCTCGCACCTAAAACTGACCAGAGTCTCCCCCGTACGTTTACCAGAATGATTAAGGGCATCGCTCTGGTCTTTCCGAGGAGGGCAAGAGGGTCTGTTGGTAGGGAGGGGAGGTAAGCAAAGGCGTGACTGAAGATTGCAGCAGGCTGTCCACACCCAAGTCCCTGGAACCTTACACAGCAGAAGGGACTTTGCAGAGGTGACTGAGTGTCCAGGCCTCGTCCCCGACAGTCCAGGTGGACCGGTGGGATCACACGGGTCCTTACAGGAGGGAAGCAGGAGCAGCAGCGTCTAAAAGGGAGATTTTGAAGACGCTGTTCTGGCTTTGGTGGAGGAAGGGCCCACAAGCCAAGGGGTGGGGGCGCCTCCAGAAGCCGGAAACGGTGAGGAAACGTCTTCTCCCTTAGAGCCTCCAGGAAGAGTGCGGCCTGCCCACACCTTCGCTTTAGGACTTCTGACCCCAGGCAGCCTGGCTCCAGAGGCCCCACAACCAAAGAAGGAGAACAAAGGCGACGGTAAGCTAAAAAGCGTCTCAGAAACCGCAAACACCAAGCTGTCCCCTGGAAGATGCCTTTGCCTGACAATCTCCTGTCTGTCCCCAGCACCGAGGCCTCGGCTGGGGCCGGCTGCCAGCTCCCCTACTGGCCACACCTGTGTGAACAGCCTTGGGGGTGCAGTCTCTTCCCCGCCAGGCCCCCCAGTGGAGACACCACATGACACTGAGCAGAAATCTCTGGGGGACGGTGACCCTTCCTGAACACAGCGCTTCCTGAGAGAGGCTCGGTCTGCTCCTCCTCTTCCAGCTCCAGCGAGGAAGTGATGCTGAGGGACGGAGTAGCCACCCTGTCGTGGAGATGACACATCACGGCCCCAGCACGATGGCACTGGGGAGGAGCAGAGCCCGGCCCTCTTGCGTCTCCGCAGCCGCCTCTGCCCCGGGCTCCTCACATCTTCCTGCATGAGAGCGATAATGCCCCCCGGGTGTTTATGCCACCAAGCTTGGGTGCCTGCTACAGGCAGCTGGAAAGAATCCCAGCTGACAAACCCAGAGAGGGCGTCATTCTTTCTGGTTCGGTAGCAGCTGATCCCGCCTGGAAACAGATGCCTCCAAACAAAAAACACCGTAAATGTCAGCTGGCTGGGGGGGTACGTGGGGCTGGAGCCTGAGGCCTCACCACGCTGCCCAGTGGGCCTTCCCAGCCCTTGATGGTTCCAGAAGCCTCCGTGGACTAGCCCCCTGGCCTACCACTTCCCTGGTCCCTGCTGCCTGCCGTCTAGCTCAAAGCCGGGCACTCCCACAGGCAGAGAGCTCTCCCGGGGCCGACCCACATCCCCCCCACGTCCCTGCGCTTGGACAAGAACGTGCTCCTGGGAACAGAGCCAGGCGCGGAGAAAGAGTTCTCAGAATAGCAGAAAGGACATAAAGGGCTTTTCACTAAGACACAGAAACTACGACCCCACAAAAAAACAAAGAAACGCATTGGGAAAGGTTCTGAGATGTTCAAAGTCGGGAGCCCGGACGGTTCTTCTTTTGTTCTGGTCAAATGGAAATCTAACAATGTGCTCACTCCTAGCAGATTTTGTTCTGAGGAAAAACGGATGATATTCAGGTGTGACCCCCGCCCGGGCCAGGGCCCTCTCTTTCCAGCCAGGGCTCTTCGCCTCACAAACCGCGGATGTCTACAGGTGTTGTCCTTATCAACACCCATAATTTTCTCTTACTAGACGAAGAGTGAGAACAGCTAGTAAGTAGGATGACTGTTGTTCGTACCAGTGATTCATAACTGGACCCAGAATTCCCGCCACCCTCAGATTTCTGGCCAGGAGATAAGCGGAGTTCACGGGTGATGGGTTCATAGGTCATGGACTTCACCTCCTGCCCAGAACTTGGCTGCAGGACGCAGGGGATACCAGGTTTCCACGCTGCCCTGGGACTGTCCCACTGCACACAGATGCAGCCCCTTAACACCTGGGGCACCAGATTCAGCCAGTTGACTCATTTCCATTTCAGAACACAGGCCTGGGGGCAGACCAGTGGCACCAGGGGGAAGTGCAGCCTGAGGCATCTGGTGATGCCCTGGGAATGCGCCCGAACCTCCCACTGGCCCCAGGAACAGCTGCCCAGTTTGGGGGGGGAGTTTCATAGGCCCCCTTGGACCAAGGCAAATGGGAAATCTGAATTATTTTTCTCTAATCAGGGAAAAGTCGGGTTTGCCAGCGTAAAGGACCTTGAACACATTCTGTGCCCCGTGCCCTGGATTCCCAGCTCATTCGTTTCCTTGCACAGGGCTGCCTGCCCCAATCCGATATTCAACCCGGTTTTCCCAAGAAGCCCACGTCAGATTTTGCACCCGAGAGGCAATCATTTCTGGGCAGGCTCCGGGGACGACAGTGACGATGCATCTTTCTGCTTCCACAATTAAGAGCTCGGGTCATTACTACTGCTTTCTTAATCGGGGATCCTGAGAAGCGCATTGCAAACCCAGGCCAGGATCAGATGGGGGAATTGGGAATTTCCAGGTATCGTCCCGAGAACCAGGAGGGTTTCTGCAGGGTCACAGGGACAGCTCCCCCACCCATGAGTCTGGTGCTGGGGTTGAATACTTATTTTGGCATCATTTAACCAACCCGGTCCCTTCCACCTCCCCTGCTTACGCCGGACACACACCCAGGCTCCAAGGACGGTCTTGTGAGAACTGCGGTTTCCCAGGCCTTCTCCCTCCCTCGGTCCCTCTCCATCCCCTATCAACCTCCAACCCATCCCCCTCACCCCTCCCATCCCCCCTCCACCGCCACCCCCACCCCCATCTCAGACAGCCAGCCCAGGCACTCTGAACTAGCACTGAGCCTGCAAAGCTGGCAGAGGGGCAGGACAGGGCTGCCTGGCCCTGCCAGTCTCCCTGCCTTCTCTCTCAAAGCTCTGCTATTCCTGTCTGTGCTGGTGAGTCACTGGGCGCCCTCACACACCTCTGCAAAGCTGGAAGGAATGTAAGCTCTCGTCTGTGCCCAGCAGCCTTGTGTAAAAAGTCAAGGCGGGGATGCAGCCCAGGAAGACGTTTCCAACCTTCTGTGAAAAAGTGTTGGACACTGTGAGGATCCCCTAGGATGACCAGGGTGGCCCATCAGCACAGCCATCTAGCCAGGTCCCGGACAGGAGCCCTTGCCTGGACGGTGACGCCAAGAACCAGGTCTCTAACCCATTACTGACCAGCACTGGCTTGGCCCGATGCCTCCAGGAAGTACCATCGTCCCCGCTCCTGCTCTGTCTCTCTGAGCCCCTCCAAAGCTGGAATCACCTCTCCAGGCACAGGAGCCCCGCTTAGGAGGAGACACAAGTGCACGAGAAAGCCACCCCAAGTTCAGTCCTCCCTACAGCCAGGTCCCACCACCCTGCTCTCAGCCTGCCTCTGCTGCCTGAAACACCACCATTATGTTACACGGCCGTTCCTGTTGAAATAGACATACTCCTGGGCAGAGGGGGCCGCTGAGCCTCATTCAGCATTCACGCCTCAGCGCGAGTGAGTTTGTCAGAGTCTTTCCCGAGAGGTTTGGAAAGAAAGAGGGCAGAGAGAGTGGGGGCCAGTGGGAATATGAGGGGACGGGGACTACTTGGAAAGCTGGGATGCACTGAGCACACGTCTTTTTGAGAACAGTGGTAAAACGCACAGCCCGTAGAGCTGAACCATCTTAACCATTCCTAAGTACGGCTCAGTGGCACGAGATACATCCACACTGCTGTGCAGTCATCCCTCCATCCGTCTCCAGAATTCTTTTCATCTTCCCCAAACCGAGACTCTGTCCCCATCAAACACTAACCCTCCGTTTCCAGCCCTTGGCTCCCGCCCTTTTACTCTCTGACTCTGGGGATCTGGGTTCCTGAATTTCTGGGGACCTGAGTGGGACCATACAGTATCTGTCTTCTATGACTGGCTCATCTCATTAAGCACCGTGTCCTCCAGGCTCATCCGGGTTGTGGCAGGTGTCAGAATTTCCTTCTTTTTAAGGCGGAATGGTATTCCGTTGTAATAGAGACCGCATTTTGTCGATGCGTGTGTCTGGTGACGGACCCTTGGGTTGCTTCCACATTTTCGCCAGGGCAAATGGTGCTGCTGTGAACACCGCTACACAAATATCTCTTCAAGACCCCGCTTTCGGTTCTTTTGGATATATACCCAGAAGCAGAAGTATTGGATCATCTGGTCGTTCTATTTTTCATTGTTTAAGAAATCACCGTCCTGTTTTCCACAACAGCTGTACCGTTTTCCATTCCCATCAATGGCGCACGAGGGTTCCAACTTCTCCACATCCTTGCTAACACTTATTTTCTGAAAAGCATATCTTTTAAAAAAAAATTGGCCAACTGGAAGGCAGAAAAGTAAGTGTCAAATCAAGAAAGCTCTAATTTTTTTGTGAACTGTTAGAACTCCGTTCTTTGAAATACATGTTAGTACACCTGTGAAATTAGCAGCTGCAGACTGCCAATCGTCAACAAATACTCTTTGAGCACCTACTGTGTGCACTGTTGCTGGTGCTGGAGAAACACTGCTGGATGTGACAGCAACGGCCTGTGCTCCCTTGGAGCTGGCGTTCTCGTCGCAGGAAGACAGGCGGACACAGAAATGAAGACGTGTGATCGACCACGTGGTAAGAGATACGAGAAAACCAAACCCACTGAGGTCACCAAGACCAGAGGAGGGGGGAGAGAGGGCCACCTATGTGCAGCAATAGAGGTGTTGCCGAGAAGGTACCTCTTAGGAATGGATGCCCAGAAACTGCCAGGTATTTGGAGACGAGGAAGTAGAATTCTTAGCAGGGAAAATTATCCAGCGCTGAGACAAGCTTGGTGGTCTGACGAACAGAAGGTTCGGAGTGGCCAGAACTTGATGAGCCAGAGGTGGGGTGGCTGGTAAGGTTGACCAAGATGGCACCATGGGAAGGACTGCCGCTGCCGTTTATGGGAGGCATCGGAAGTTTGCTCAGAGGAGCCACGTCACCTGGTCCTGTCACTAGACCAGTCTAGCTGCTGCCAGAAAATGACCTAGGATGATCAGAAGGGCGATGGGCCACTTAGGGGACAATAGCAGCAGGAGAAAGCGGTGGCCTGGAGGCTGTGACGGGGAGGAAGTTCTGACGTGGCTTGTTGGCGCGCGGGATGTAGGCGTGAGGTGACGGAAGGATCCGGGTGGCGCCTAGCACCTTGTCCTGGGCAGTCGTGTGGGTGGTACCTTCCATCTGCTGGGCTGAGAGAAGCCGGCAGGGGGCTGGCGGGGGGGGACCTGGTGTGGGCAGGTTTGAGGGACCCCAACTGGTTTGCTCTGGGCTCGTTGTTAAGGGTATGATCCCAACAGACTTCCACGTGGAGACAACTAGTGGACGGTGAATGAGATGCCGCTAAGTGCTGGGTACGGGCATCGCACGGAGGAATAAAAGGGATGCGACCCAGGAACTGGCCACCCACGCACTGGGTGGAGTTGGGTGATTCCCTCTCCCCCGCCCCTCCTTCCCCAAGACCCCTCCCTGCCACCCCGCTTCCAATTACCTTGTGAGGCTGCCAGCCCCGTGCGGGAAGGCCTGCATAGTGGGGTCTCAGGTGGTGCTTCCCCTGGATGGCATCCTTCAGTTCCTTTTCCTAGGACAGAAGGAAAGGGCGTCATGAGATGACTCCCCAACTTCAGGGACACGGCAGAGCATGGTAGCTGAGGTTTCTGATTAGGAAGTTAGCCCCTGGATAAGAGGTGGTTCTGCAAACACCGTGTGATGTGAGAGCGGCTTCCTTCCTCTTTCTGAGCCATGAGTGTCCTACTCTATAAAATGGGAGTAACACTCCTCCACATGACGTTATAAGATTATAATAAAATAATATATATTAAGGGTGTAGTGAGATTCCCAGCGGATAAATCACCCACAGTATGTGGCACATTGACCTGTATTGCACGTTTGCATCCTAACAAGGCAATCTTGGTAAGTAAAGCTTTGAACTGACCCTTTCCTCACAAACACCGGTCCAAACACATTGCCAAAATAACATTAGAGGAGATCTGAAAGGCTTTGTCCTGCTCAAAAATGGGGTAAAAAAAAAAATCTATGAGGACTACAAATAACTGGAACACCCATGGTGAGTGGGACACTCAGGCCAGATTCTCAGGCACAGAATTGGGAGTCCAAGTTTTGTTTGTTTGTTTGTTTACTTGTTTTCAGTGTATGTGGGACTGGAATTTCATGCATGAGGCAAGATATCTGAGCAAAGCTTACCACCCGCCCTGAGGCCGGTCCAGCCCCAGACCCCAAAGAAAGCTGAATATAAGTGACGTCTGCCCAGAGTTCCAGCTTATGTAAGGTAACACACCCAGAGACAGAGAGGGAGCAGGCCCGCTGGCTCAGTGTGTGCACTGTGTTACGCCCTCGTATCACCTACTAAGAACTGTGAGCTACCAGTCACCAAACCTAATTCGAGACTGGAGGCATTCAGGGTGTAGCCTAGTAACTACAGAGAGGTAAGATAGAGTGGGGCTGAGCACAGAAAGAGAAATTGGGGGTAATTCTCCCCATTAAAGAAAAACCTGAAAATGGAAATGCCAAAACACATTTAAAAGAAAAACTCACAGTACTATACAGACGTGACAAAATCAGTCATCAGGATGCACTGACACCAGAGGAAATAAAAATAATAAAGCAATCTGAAAGTGACTTCAATACGTATGTTGAGGGTTCTCACAGAGAAGCAGAAGGAATGACATCCATCCAAAAGAACAAGAAAGAGGCAATAGAGACAACTAATGGCCACAGTGGAAGGTGCCTGGCAATTCATCAGCCTCCACCAGTCAAGTCTGCAATTTTCTTGTTTGCCTGGTCCTTCAGGTTTGTCCTCCGTTCACTCCTCAGTGAGTCAATATCCGCAGGCCACCCACGTCTGGAACTGATCTGGTGACTCTCCTCTACACTCCATTCACCCTCCCAACAGGAAAAGGGCAGAGTCCTGTGGTTTCAGACACTTCCCACAGGAAGGAGGCTCCTCCTGGCTATTTTCAGGTCCCATGTTTCAGTCAACATCCCTTCCTCTCCATCATCAGGAGCTTCTCCGCTCTTTGGTACCTACCTTGTTTCCATGGTGATAAAACACAAGGAAGCAACCCTACACGCCTTCCCAACACACCATATCAACGGTGCTTTGTTCTGGGAATAATGATTCCCCAACCTATGGGAATGAGCTTGACAATATAGCAGTCACATTGCCTCCTCGGGGATATTCCCCATAACACCGGTGATCTGAAGGGTATGGGTGTACTCATCAATAACACCAGGGTCCTGACCTTGGAGACCTTATGTGCCCCACGGTAGACAAAGGCAGCAATATCTCAGAGGATCGTAGGAGAAACATTGGGGCTATAGGGAGAGCAGTATGGGTTCTGAGGTCAAACTGCCTAAATACAACCTCTAGCCCTTCCCCTCATAAGCCGTGTGGCCTCGCGCAGGCTGTCTGACAGCTGCACAGCTCTCTGAGGTCTGAGGATGTAAAGATGTCTACACGATCAGACGGTGTGGAGATTTAAGTGCAGTAATTGTCCCGGAACACTAAGCACACTCCCCCGCACACAATCACGGCTCAAAAAGGTGGTCCCTTCCCTATTGAAAGCACGACCACCTTTGCCTACATCTTCCCATCTTCTACTTTCCACCACCAAATGACCCCTTCGCTCATGACATCACCTCTCTGCACCTCACTTGGAAGAGTTGACTGCAGAAAAGGAAACTCACGGGAAGGAAACAGCACTGGCTCGTTCACCCAATTTTTTGGAGGCTACATAAAAGTTCCATTCACGGGGCGCCTGGGTGGCGCAGTCGGTTAAGCGTCCGACTTCAGCCAGGTCACGATCTCGCGGTCCGTGAGTTCGAGCCCCGCGTCAGGCTCTGGGCGGATGGCTCAGAGCCTGGAGCCTGTTTCCGATTCTGTGTCTCCCTCTCTCTCTGCCCCTCCCCTGTTCATGCTCTGTTTCTCTCTGTCCCAAAAATAAATAAAAAACGTTGAAAAAAAAAAAAAGTTCCATTCACTTATTTTATGTTCCTTCTCAGTGACTCCAGGTCAGCCGCTTAACCTGATGAAATCCGTCTTCCCAAGAGAAACAGCTCAAGATCTAAATCCTGTCCAAGAAGCACTGATTCACGATGTCGCCAGGCAAAAGAAAAGAATTACCACCGTCTCTTCCCAATGCCATTTCTCCAGATCGGTTGAAGCATGAGTTGGCACTTTGGGCACCACTTACTATCCTGGTGACCCGCCCCCGCCCCCAGCAAGAAGGCCAACCACAGAAAGAGCTGCTGAAAACAAAACCATTCCCAAACAAACAATCCTCTGCCCTACACTTAGATAATCACATGGGGCGCCTGGGTGGCGCAGTCGGTTAAGCGTCCGACTTCAGCCAGGTCACGATCTCGCGGTCTGTGAGTTCGAGCCCCGCGTCGGGCTCTGGGCTGATGGCCCAGAGCCTGGAGCCTGTTTCCGATTCTGTGTCTCCCTCTCTCTCTGCCCCTCCCCCGTTCATGCTCTGTCTCTCTCTGTCCCAAAAATAAATAAACGTTGAAAAAAAAAAATTTAGATAATCACAAAATACCTGCGCAGTGTGCCAAAGCCCTCCACACAATGATGCCGACAGAAGCCGATTCATTGGCAAAGACGCCCAGCAAAGGCCCAAAGAAAAAAGAAGATACCAGTTTGAACCTGCAAACCTATGTGATTTATTCTCCAAATTATGGGTATCTCACTTTATCCACGCTTGCTGTTTACCCCCGGAGAAAGTGCAGAGGTGGCTGGGGGCGGGGAGCGATGGGGCCGGTTGCAGGAGCGGGGGTGGGAGGGCGGGTCCGGGGGTCTTGTCCCAAGTGCTACAGTTCCTGCAGACTTCACCCCCTGTTGCCCCAGGGCACGGTGCTGCTCTGACATGCATGTATTTGCAGTACTTAAGGGAAGATTCAGAAAATGCCTGCTGTCCGTGCTTTGGGTCCTATTCGGATGCTGCAAAGTAAGAAGACTTACCCTGGAAGCTCTCATCATTGACACTGTGCAGGACCAGAGCCGCCCACCCAGGGATGCTGTCCCCGCTCCAACTAGAGGACTCCTTTCTGAGTTAATCAGCACCACCGAAGAAATGCCACCAAGCAAAATACAGATCACCTTGTGTATTGGTCGCATGCTTGAGACCAGCAGGCCCCCGAAAGATGTGGGCTTGTGGTCGCAACACGACAAAATGAGAGTCTCCCAACAGGCGCGCGGGTGGCTCCAGCTATGACAGTTCTCAGGAGGGGGAGGAGGAGGAGGACGGAGTGGATTTAACATAACCTGACAGGCCTGCCTGAGTCGCGAGGCTCTCCGCAGCCTGGGGTAAGTGGCCAGCCACAGCGGTGCCTGGGGTGCCTGGGGTGCCAGGTGCACACACCCGCTCCACGCGATGGTGAAGCAGGGCCCCCGCTCGCGGCCCCTGTTGTGCAGGTTGGACACTGTGCACCGTGGACCACATCTGAAAGCCAGGAACTGAGTTTGACGACACACACCCACGGCCTGAAGACAGGGATCTGGTGACTCACGCATCACCAGGACTGAGATAATGAAGAACTTTCCGAGCACTGCTGGATGAAATCACCCTCTGGCTCAGCACTCCTGACCTGAAATAACGGCGTGAAGAGAGAACAACCCGCATCTGTGTATCTGCTCGCTCCTGCACAAACTTCACAGCTGTCCTTTCCACGGGAGGGCTTGAGTATTGCAAAGGGAACAGTTTGAGTCTTAGACCCTTTAAGCGTAAAGCCACACAAAGGAAGAGGGTTTCGGATTTGCCAGACGGTGGATGCCTAGTGACAGAGGGCCTCCCCTGCAAGAGTCAGAGTGCCACCTGCCTGCAAGCACAGAAAGGAAGGGGCGCAGTCCTATTTCTGCGTCATAGAGGGACATACAGAAGTTAGGACCAGCTCCCGGCGGGCTGACCGGAGTTCTGGGATCCGATCTGAGGAACTGCTGGCACCCTGTAACCCCTGAAGCCTCCCTCCAAGGGCAACTACAGAAAGTGCCAGTCAAGGTGTTTTTTTAATCCATTAATATCCACTAATGCACGAAACTGAAATAGCTGTATTTGATTTTTTATCTCTTGTTTAGCAAAAATATGGGGAGGGGGAACGAATCCTGATAAGGATAAAGCCGAAAGAGAAGGGACCCTGCAAGAGTTACAAATTCTAACACCCCAGGGAATGAGCAGGCAATGTAAAGGGGTAGATTGGGCCAGAACGAAGAACATTCTAGAGTGATAAGAAATGCAGAGATTGGCAAGGCTCACGCCCCATCTAAAGAAGTCAGCAGCAAACTGTCTCCAACCTGTTGATGCAAGGCAGGAGAGAGAACCCAGCTGTTCCAGGTTTTTAGGAACTGGAGGTCCGGGTTCCTATCTGAAACATCCCTGTTTTTAAATGTTGGCTCTTAACTGAGACAAAAACATACACTGTGTGCTCCTTCCCATAACAGATAGGTCTTAAAAATGTTGGCTTAAAAATGGGGCACTTTGTGAAAGAAGTCAGACCTGATTAGAATGAAGGGTGGGTGGGTTGAGGTGGAGGTGGGATGGGGGTGAAGTGCATTCCCTGTGTGCAAGAAGCTAAAGGAGAAGCATAGGTTCACCAAAGATAAATTTGCCCACTTACACCTACCTGCTATGTTGCCTTACCTACCCGCTATGCACTGAAACGTGTCTCCCCAGATTCACATATTGAAGCCCTAATCGCCCATTTGGCGATGGAGCCTTTAGGGAAGTAATTAAATGAGGTCACGGGGTGGGGCTTTCATCCGGTGGGACTGGTGTCTTTATAAGAAGAGTCAGCAGAGAGCTCTCCCTCCACACACATGCCAAGGAAAGGCCATGTGAGGTCACACCTAGAAGGGGGCCACCTACAGACCAGGAACAGAACCCTCTCCAGACACAGGCCGTGCCAGCACCTTGAACTCCAGCCTCCAGGACCATGAGAAAATAAAGCTGCTGCTGCCTAGTCTGTGGTATCTTGTCACGGCTTCCCAAGCTGAGACACAGCCCCTGCCTGAAACACTGAGATACAGCCAGAGTTTCCACAAAGCTCCCAAGAGCAGCTCCAGGGCTGAGCGAGGGGGTACCTGGGTCTTCAGAAGCCCCACCTCATCCGCACCAGGAACTGTAATTAAATCCACATTTCAATGGTTCAAGACGGCCACTCTCTCCCTTGAAAGATTCAGTGAATCACCGTTCAGCCAACTGTCAAATGGTGCTATCTTCACTACAAAGGAAAATTTAAGTAAAATAATGTCTGACATACTAAATTACAAGTTTGAGTTTGGATTTTATTGGCCTCACACATTTGTTTCCCTCAAATATGTTCATTCACTTTGGCTTTACAATTTAAGAAAGCTGTAAAAATTCTATAAACCAGTTTTATCACTGGGCACATGTAATTATGAATTATAAATATATAATATTATGTTCAAATATAATATAGACTGTGTAGTTATAATATTCAAGTCTAGTAAAATGAGGGTATAATTATTAACTATAATAAAATATAATAAAAATAATTTAAGTCGACACTGGGATGTGCTTGACAGTGCTTTTCTTTCTGAAAAGGCTTCATGAGTGGTTCTCACCTAGAGGAGTGACCAGGAGGACGGAGGAAAGGAAGTAAAAGGGAGTCTGAGTGTGTGAGTGTGTGTGCATGTGTATGTGCAGGGGAGGGGGGTTCCTTGGGGTGACAGCATTTGAAGCAAAGGAAGAAGGTGAAAAATACAGAATGGAAGGAGTGATTTGCCCCCTGGGTGCTGTCCAAGGTGCTGAGCAGGGTGCTGTCCAAGGTGCTGCCTGGGGGCTGCTGTCTGGGGTGCTGTCCAGGGTCTGAGCCCCATTCCTGCCCTTGCACTCAAGGCCAGGACAATTGGTTAAGTCATCATGTTACATGGAGAAATCATTGGGGCCTGGAGGACTTGGGTTTGAGGCCTAATTCTAACACTTACCAAGTGTCCATTTGTTTGTTTGTTTGTTTGTTTCAAATTTTAATTTAAAGTCTAGTTAGTTAACATAGTGCAATATAGTGTAATATAAGTGCTGAATCACTAAATCACCAAGAGTGATTTAAATGAGGAAATGTGTATACATGCACTTTGCAAACTGGAAAGGGCCATTTGAGTGTGAAAGATTGTTATGCCAATAAAGAGACTGTTACTGAAATAACTGTATCTGGTTTCCTGTAATCCTCAGGTCTGAGGAGGGGAGAGTCAAACTCTAAGTTCCTTTCTATATTCAGAAAAATCTATAAATGTGCACTTGCTTTAACTGTGACAGACACATGCTCTTCCAGACCTGTTTGACATTTAGGCATAATACATATGCCAATAATGCAATTACAGAGAAGCACACTGTGCTATTTAAAAGGTATTTTTCTAACACAGGTTAGAGACAAGCTTAAGCAGAAAAACATAACACACAAAGCAGGTTCTAATGCCAGCTCATGAACCAGACACATCTGAATTTTAAATAAAGCTGCTCTGCATAAAAGTATTTCATCAACTTACATGCACCTACAACATATGCTCTGTCCTAATGATGGAAAATAAATACAGTTAAAAATTTGTTTGCCTCCCATTGTTCACTCTCATCAGAACACAGGCTGCCCCAAAGACAGCTCAGCTCTTCTCTACCAAAAACAATGGGGTCAAACCTATAAGAATTCTTCTTCTTTTTAATGTTCATTTTTGAAAGGGGGGAGGGGCAGCTCTGAGCTGTCAGCACAGAACCCGACGTGGGGCTCAAACTCATGAACCATGAGATCATGACCTGAACAGAAGTCGGCCACTTAAATAAATGAGCCACCCAGGTGCCCCCAGAATTCTTCTACCTAAGATTCACAAGGTTGGGGAGCAAGCAGAGAGGAAGAGAACAGTTATCATGCCACCTGTCCAGGGGTGCAGAAAAGCTGGAACTTTCGTGCACTGCTGGGGAAGGGGGGGTATATAAAATGCTGCACCTGTTGTGGAAAACAGTTTGACCATTCTTGAGAAAAGTGAAACAGAATTACCATATGACCCAATAATCCCACTCCTGGTATTTACCCCCAAAGAACTGAAAACCAGTGTTCAAACAAACAAATACTCGTATATCAGTGTTGAGAGCAGTGCTACTGTCAGCAGCCAAAAGGTGGAAACCCAGACGTCCATCGTCTGATGAACAGATGAACGAAAAGTGGTCTATCCATTCAACAGAATACTAGTCAGCCATAAAAAGGCGTGAAGGACTGATGTCTGCTACAACACAGACGAAGCTTGAAGACCTGCTGAGTGAAAGGAGCCCCTTTTCGCCACATAAAATGTTGTGTGTCCACTGTATGTATTTGATAGGAAATGTCAGAAACAGCAAATGAGACAGAAAGCATACTGATGGTGGCCAGGGGCTGAGGGAGGAGAGGATAAACAGTGGCTGTTGGTGGGTATGGGGTCTCCTCTGGGGTAGGGTGAGTGTTCTGGAACGGGACAGAAGTGGTGGCTGTAAAACACTGAATGTGCTAACCACCACTGGATTGTTCACTGTAAAATGGCTAGTTTTATGACACAAAAGGTGTCACACATGTCTCCTGCAACAGAGCCTGAACGGAGGCAAACATGTCCCCGCCACGTATCCAAGAGCTTCTTCTTCCGAGTGCCACATGGGACAACTGGTCCCCAGAGGCAAACTACCAGCACATCTGGTCCTCAACCGAGAAACAGCAGTCTCTCCAAGGCTAGCAGGCAAGGCCAGCACTTGTGAGGTCTATCTCCAGTACAGCTCTTACTGAAGGCGACTTTCAGGGTCAGCTTTCCCATATGTGATTTCAGGATAACCTGCTGACTTCAGAACCGAATCCCGCATAAAATCTGTCTCCACCACACGCTCGTTCAGTGTGTGCAATGCATAATAATTTATAAACTGCATTCACCTACTCTTAAAAAAAAAAGGGTTTGAGAATGTCTGTAATAAAAATACTTATGCAATAAGGCAGTTAAGAATAATGATTTTAAAAAAAGAAAAAGAGAACAATATGTGGAAAACTACATGCCAAGGAAATCACATAAAGAAGATTGTTACCCATTGATTGAATATCACATTTGAGTACTGAGCTCGCCAGCTGCTAATGCGAGAAAGAAAATGTATCAATTATAACTTTGTTAATGTAAAGGATGAGCCTCCTAGGATCCTTCCACGAATCACCCAGCAATGTAAAATATTTAAGTGCCTTTTTAAAAAGGCGTCTTGCTTTTTCAAGAGATGATTTATCAGTATTGTTACAACACGCACTATTGCCTTGAGAATGTCAGTGCTTTGCTCTCTCCCTCCAACCAGAGACCTTCCTCCACCAAGTCTCAAATTCTTGATCACAGGAACCTTGAGTTATATGAGCAAATGAAAATGGTGCTTCTAGGGGCACCTGGGTGGCTCAGTCGGTTAAGCATCTGACTTCAGCTCAGGTCATGATCTCATGGTTCGTGAGTTCAAGTCTTGCGTTGGGCTCTGTGCTGACAGCTCAGAGCCTGGAGCCTGCTTCAGATGCTGTTGCTTGCGTGCTCTCTCTCTTTCTCTCTCTCTCTCTCTCTCTCTGCCCCTCCCCCTCTCATTCTCTGTCTCTCTGTCTCTCTCAAAATATAAATACACATAAAAATTTTTTCTTTGAAAACGGTTCTTCTGAAACATGGCCCAACGAGGCAGAGTCAGGCTATAAATTTGGACGAATTAAGGAGCTCTCTGTGTTACCCAAACATTGACTCAGTAAGACTAACTTTCTTTCCCCAAAGACAGATCACTTCCATTGACACTGACAGAATTCGCCTCATGACTCAGGGCCCTCCAGGTGTTAGAAAATATGTCCTTAGTTTTAGATCCACATCTGTCTTCTGTTCACAACGCGGTACATCTGACACCATGGAAAACAGACCAAATTCCTTTCCCACTGGATGTTTTCAGGTATTTTTAAGTTAATTGTTTAGATTAAAACAAAGCATACATACACAGGAGAGCACATGCCATAGGTGTACAAGTCTGTTAATTTCTACAAAGGGCACACATCAGCATAGCATAACCCAGACCAAGAAAGAGACCATTTCCAGGAGCACCAAATTTCTCTCCTGCCTTCCTCCCAGTCAATCCCTCCCCCAAAGTGACCACTGTTGTGATTTCTAGGTCCGCAAATCTGTTATGCCTCTTTGTTCATTCTGTGTAAATGGAACAGAGACATCTTTTTGGCATCTGGATATTTCTCTCAATAGTTTGTCCACGATTCACCCATGGCTGTGAAACACTGCTTCAGCACTTCATCTCTTGCATAAATATTCCAAAACTTATTTCTTCATATTCGGCTCCTGTTGAACACCAAGGTTGACCCCGATCTGGAGCCTTTAAAAATAACGCTGCAAAGAACATTCTGGAACATGTCTCTTGGCGGATGTGTGTATCTCCTGACGAATATTTGCCTGGGGATGTTGCTGCTGGATCGTGGCATATGCGGGCGTTCAGGTTTTATAGAAACCGCCAGACAGTTCTGGACAGCGAGGAGCGTCGGGAGTCCTCACCAACACGTGGCACCCATGGTTCTCCTCCGGGCTGGCCACACCTGTGGGGCATGGTGGTGCCCTTCAGATGGATGATGACAGCAAAGCTCACCGAAGTCAGAGCTCTTCTTCTAGAAGTCAGCGGACAGTGGATTCAGAGGTCCTGGTAGAGATGACCTTCAAGGCAGACCTCACACAGGATGGCCCAAAAGCCTAGGAGTTACACCAGCATGTGAAGCAGCCCGGGGCTGAAGATCAGTGGTGGTTCAGACTGGGGCAAAGAGAAGGGTGTGTGGCCTCTCAGGGAGGGTGCCATTTCGCAGCCCCAAGCGACCACCGCCAACAGCCGACGTGGGCTGGCCTCGCCACATCTTCTATGAGAAACGGACAGCGTTTTGTAAAATCTCCCCAAATCTGAAGTTTTGAATGTGAAGGCAACTAAAGAGAACCTGCTTAGACCTGTTTGGTGGCCACAGACCACACGCCACCAGCTCCGCTCAACAGTTTGCACGCCAACTCATGCTCACCTCGCCATCGACAGGACCTCAGACAGGCTCCCTTCCGTGAGGGGCTCTGGGTTTTTCCAGCCCCCTCCGTCATGGACGGCCGCCGCCCAGCTCTTCAGTGGGACCGTCTCATTTGCAGGCAGAGCGGTTGGTCTCTCAGTCAGAGATCAGATGCCGCTCGTTTTGACTCCCCAAACTTCGCATCTCCAAATTCCTTTAACTCGAAGGTTATTTTTTAAAGACTAAGGAGAAGCCCCGCTTCTTGTCTTACGTGAACCATATCCTGCCCCTGCAAGGATCTGCCTGAATCCTCTTGCTCAAGCGAGCACACCCTCTGCGGATGTGGAAAGACAGATACGACTCAACACGACGTAGGGTCCTGGGAAGCGTGGAAGCAGAGGTCGGAGTCCAGGCTGCACAGTCTGATGCCTTCGCTCTGTCTACGTACAAGCCTGGCCGTGTCTGCAGGGCCCATGCCTCCCGTGGGCTCGGACTCAGGTAAAGGCTGGGGTGAGTTGGCAAAACCACCCTCAGGGTCACTTAGCAAAGCTTTCCCCAGACTGAGCGTCTCTCTCCAATCATTTTACGTGGTGCGTGGACCCGGCACCTTAAACGACTGACTCACATCCTGAGAAAGCTCCCCCTGTCCTCAACCCTTTGAAGTCCTTCTGCAGGGTGTCTCAGCAGGTGCTAGGCTCCTGGCTCGGCGCATCTACAAATAGAAAGTGGGCCGCAGGCTCTGAGCCGTGGGCAGGCCACCGCTTACAGAACTTCAAAGGTTGCCTTCTGTCTCCTTTTCATTTCTCCAGTTAGACTGAATATACAAAAAGCAATACGGGTTTCCATTTTATAATAACGATACGAAGGTCCTTTTAAAATGACACTTAGTTTATGGGTGAAACGACTTGAACACGTTCATTAACAATGTGTCTTGGAGAGGCTGATGGTGATGGTTGTATTGAAGCCGCACAAACAGTGAAGCTGGGACAATAGGAATAGTGACTAAGGTGGCACCGGACGTGAATCCAGCCAATGATTCATTGGTGCCTCACAGCAAGCCCTTAAATGGGTCATATTTCTGCCCCCGTTTTGCAGATGGGGAAATTGAGGCACGGGACAACTATGTGACAGAGCCAGGGATGTGTATAAGAATGAGACAGACAGACAGACAAAGAGACAGACTGGCTTATGGAGCTGGGAGAACATCGCCACCCACTTACATGTTATTTTGCGCCAAAAAAAAAAAAAAATCATCCTGTGGCTGTTGCCTTCCAAAACACAGATGGGTCCCGAATAGGTTGACACTTTTGATCCCTATCTGTCAGAGTGATTGGCTCTATCTAACCCAAAATAGAAGCTCAGGAAGGAAGAGCCAGCTCTTACTTGATTTTATGAATCCTCTGGGAACAGTTTCCAGAAGGGCTTGGGAGTCCTAGTTTAGCATCGAAAAAAAATTCTCCATCACACCCCAATTATACGATAGTATCTGGACTTTCATTTCTTCGGGGCACTTGTGGACTGACTGACTGTGCAATAGTTATCCCCTGGCCAGCCCCGATACCAGAGCCCTAACTCAGAAATTGCTCTAGGCCTGCTCCGTATAATACGGTAGCCACCATACTGGCTGTTTCATTTTAAAATTTAAGTTGGTTTAAACCAAACAAGATTCTGGCACAGAGGGCTTAGTCCCCTCCTCCTGCGTGTGGGCTGGACTCCGTGACCTGCTTCCAAACACTAGAATATGGGAAGAGAAGAAAAGTAACAGTTGAGGAGAAACGTGGCAGGTACCACCTTGACCAAGTGAACAAGGTCAACGTCACCAATGAGACATGGTGTTTTTTTCCTGTGTTTCTTTCCCCCCAGAATCTATAACCCCAGTGGAATCATGAGAAGACATCAGACAACCCCAACTGGGAGACAGACCATCTGAGATTTGGACAACACTATTCAGAAGCGTCAAGGCTACAGTAGACAAGGAGGAAGTGAGAAACTCTGGCAAATCCAGGTCGGCGGATGCCTGCGGTGTGGCGTCCTGGACAGGATCCTGGGACACAACTACGGTGCCTTTTCTATTCTATTCCCAGCTCTAACTAGTGAGCTGGGGCCGTATGCCTGCAAATGCGGAGATCGGTCCCGTGGAATCTCTCTGGGCTGATACGAGGCCGTGATTTACCTTGTGGGCTTTGCCCCAGAAGTTCTACTTTCCGCCTCCATAGCTGACATTCTGAACAGAACTTAGGATCCATGAATCCCGTTTTGCCACCGGCATGTGCGAGACACCGGGCGCAGGGCCGGGAAGAAGGCAGTGTTTCGTGTCCAAAGTACAAGGTCGGCAAAGCTCCAGAAAAGGCAGGCTGAGACTCGGCTTTGGAAGCCCCCAGCTCTCCCGCTGGCTGGCAAATTATTTAATCTCACCTGCAGAAATGAGCACCACGACCCCCACCCTTGCAGGGTAGTTGGGAAGATTGAAGTCAGCAGCCCGTGTGAAAGATCCTGGCACATATTGGAAAGAAAGTACACGTAAGCTTCTGATCTCCCCCCCGCAAAATCCTCCCCCCAGGCGTCTCTATCTGCACAAGAAAACCTTTCCCTCTCACAAACTCGTCAGCCCCGGGGACCAGCACAAGCATCCTGATTCCTTCTGATGGGAGGAATCGAGACTGCCTCTCTGCCCAGCACGCAGAAGTCACTAGAAGTTCTGCATCGAGTGCTCAGAACCAAGCCCGGGTCCTTTTTAAAAACTGGTCCTTTCGCGCAGGCTGAACTCAGGGTGAAATCCGCTTAAAAGCGCGCTCGCTCTTGCTCCGTCTCTCCGGACGGAGCTGTCAACAAATGTGCTGCTTCCGTTTTCATTCATGCAGGATCTCTGAGCCCCGAAAGCTGACAAATGCAAAGCAGTGCATGTCTGTAGAATCCCTCGATGTGAATAAAACCTGACACTTTCTACATTTCTCCCCGTGTCGTATGAGGGAGATTACTCAGAACGCTGGCATGTGACTGGATTTGCCCCCACACTGTTTTATGTGGCCCCAAGAGATCTAAGTAGTTATCAACATTAAAAACAGGAAATTTTAGGGGCGCCTGGGTGGCTCAGTCAGTTAAGTATCCGACTTCGGCTCCGGTCATGATCTCACGGTTCACGAGTTCGAGCCCTATGTCAGGCTCTGTGCTAATGGCTCCGAGCCTGGAGCCCGCTTCAGATTCTGTGTCTCCCTCTCTCTCTGCCCCTCCCCTGGTCGTTCTCTCTCTCTCTCTCTCTCTCAAAAATAAATAAACATTAAAAAAATAAAAATAGGAAATTTTATGTAAAAATGAGGATTTACACTTCCTGGTTAAAAACAAAAATCAGAAAACTTGGCAGCCCCATATGCCAATGGTCACAGCTAGCCATAAACCTGCACGCTTCTGTCTCTGGTCCTGACTGTCCCTCCTCATTTCCGGGTGGGTGGACGCACACAGTCGACCCCTTCCAGGGCCCAGACCTTCACCCGCGCATTGGCCGCCCTTCCTCCCGCACCCTCCCCCCCGCCTCGACCCCAGGTGTGAGGCTGGCCCTACACCGCATCAGCACGCGGTTGTGCACAGCCTCTGTGACGCCCTGCACACCACAGTCTACACACCGTAGCTCTTCAACATCTGAGCTATAATAAGCAAGCATGGTTTCTCAAGTGGCAAAATAGACTTTGCAGGATTCGCACCGATGCAGTGAGTCACGAGCAGTGCAGACCTGCTGGGCCGGGTGGCTGAGAACCCAGAGAGGCCTGTTTCCCACTGGCTCCACGTGCCGCACGGGCCAGGCTCTCAGACCGAGGGCAGCGGCAGGTGGGGCTTCTCCCTCCCGTTCTTATATGTGCTGCAGGGGGTGAGGGGGAACCACTGTGTACACGCAGCACCGAGTGAGGGGAGAGGAAGCAGGTGGCAGGGAGCTGGGCAGGCGGAGACCGAGGGGGATCGACCCAGGACGTGCCCGGGGGCGGGTTAATGGTCTTTGGTGGCTTTCTACGGCAGGAGTCAGCAAACCACAGCCGCCATGCCAAATCCAGCCTGCCTCCTGTTTTTGGGAATAAAGTTTTATTGGAACACAGCCATGCTAATTCACTTCTAAAAATCCCGATCTTACGGAGCTTTGGGGAGAATTTGTGTATTCTACTATATTCTGGATATATATAATTTGTACAGTATTTATTTGTCTACATAGCCTTGTGTATGCAGAAAACTAAAGCAGGAAACAGATATAGAGATTTCTAGAAAAAGAGGTCGGAGAAGGTATCAGATGATACACGTAGGCAGAGACCTAATGAAGAGTGGGAACAAGCCATGTGGATATGCCCCGGAAGGTCCTGGAAGGTCCCGGAAGGCATGCCAGGCAGACAGGGCAGCGTGGCAAAGGGTGAAGATGGAGACACCGGAACAGAAAGAGCGAAAAATGCAGGATTGGGGGAGGGCGAGGGACGAAGCACCTGGGACCCGGAGCAGGGCAGAGGCCCCCCACATGTGTGCGCGCTCCCAGAAGCAGGTCTCCAGCCTAAGGCACCCCGCTAGACTCCCAACAGACTCCCTCGATTCTCTGACGCTCTGGGAGCCCAACGTGAATTTTTATCAGAGTATCTGCTTGACCCCTTGCCTTAGAAAACACCCAAACTCTTGTTGCAGAAAAAGAAACTGGCAAATTGAAGCTGAGAAAAGAGGGTGGTGGATGAAGGGGAGTTCCCGGACTACACCGTCTGAAAGAAGTATGACAGAAATGATGCCGTTCTTATCAAGAAGGATGTCCTCTGCAGGACAATGATATCCTAACTCCCACAGACAGAAGTGAGCACCACGAGGCCACCGCCAGCTCCCCGCGGCCCCAGGACATGATCTGACTTGAACGCTCCTTAATGTCAGAGACAATGAATTTCATCCGATGAGACCCCAGGTTTCCAAGGGGATTTTTGAAATTGCAAAAGGGAAAAACAGCCTTTCTGTTTTATTTTTATTTTTTTAAATTTTTTTAACGTTTTATTTATTTTTGAGACAGGGAGAGACAGAGCGTGAACAGGGGAGGGTCAGAGAGAGAGGGGGACACAGACTCCGAAGCGGGCTCCAGGCTCCGAGCTGTCAGCCCAGAGCCCGACGCGGGGCTCGAACTCACGGACCACAAGATCATGACCCGAGCCGAAGTCGGACGCTCAACCGACTGAGCCACCCAGGCGCCCCAAAGACCCTATTTCCAAATGAGGTCACTTTCACAGGCTCTGGTGGACATGAATTTTGACGGAACACCATTCACCCGAGTACACCTGGCCAAGAGACACCAGGCAGCCCGGCCAGGGAAGGTCCTTCCACTTCCACCCAGCAGGTATACCAACGGCACTGCCCAAGGGACGTCAGGCAAAGCACACAGACCAAAACAGCGCAGTGAGTGTTCTGAAAAACCAAATTGTCCTTGCAACCGGCCCACAGAAGCAGCCCAGGACCTACGTGCTAACCCTAACAGAGTGGCCGCATGCTGAATGCATTGCCTGTGTTTGAAACCCTTCATGGTCCTGGGCCCTGGGTCATAGGAGGCACACAAAGCCACTCTGAAGATTATAAGATGTGACACACACACTACGGGATGCCGCTGTTTGACTCGGAGAAGTTCCGTATGTTTGTCAATGAAGAAATTACTTCTTTCTTTCTGGGAAGACCTGTCGAAAGTAAGCCGGGGAGCAAACGCACTCAAGTATATATAACAAATTTTCTTTTGAAAATGACACATTTCATCATAAGCAAAATTGAAATCCAGAAAAATGTAGAAAAGTCGGCTGCATTTCCGCCACTTGGTGATAACATTCTTAACATTAAATTGTACTTCCTGTCAGTGCTTTTTCTCTCCAGACACCTAAATATTAATACTCTTTTTTACAAAATTAAGGTCATATTGTTTAAGCTGTTTTAAAATACTAGGGGGCAGGGCGCCTGGGTGGCGCAGTCGGTTAAGCGTCCGACTTCAGCCAGGTCACGATCTCACGGTCTGTGAGTTCGAGCCCCGCGTCAGGCTCTGGGCGGATGGCTCAGAGCCTGGAGCCTGTTTCCAATTCTGTGTCTCCCTCTCTCTCTGCCCCTCCCCGTTCATGCTCTGTCTCTCTCTGTACCAAAAATAAATAAACGTTGAAAAAATAAATAAATAAAAAAAAATAAAAAATAAATAAATAAAATACTAGGGGGCGCCTGGGTGGCTCAGTCGGTTAAGCGTCCAACACTCGATCTCAGCTCAGGTCATGATCTCACGGTTCATGAGCTCGAGCCCCAAATCAGACTCTGGGCTGACAGTGCAAAGCCTGCTTGGGATTCTCTCTCCCTCTCTCTGCCCCTCCTGTTCGTTCTCTCTCTCTCGTTTTCTCTCTCTCTCTCTCTCTCTCTCTCTCAAAATGGATAAGTAAACTTAAAAAAAGACATTTAAATCCCAGAAGCATTCCCCTAGGTTGTAAACTATCCTCCTAAAATAAAAGACTCTTAAATACAGAGAACAAACTGAGAGTGGATGGGCAGATGGGAGATGGGCACCGAGGAGGGCACTTGTGGGGAGGAGCACTGGGTGTCATATGTAAGCGATGAACCACGGGAATCTACCCCCAAAACCAAGATCACGCTGTATACGCTGTATGTTAGCCAGTTTGACAATAAATTATATATAAAATAAAATAAAGTAAAATAAAATAAAATAAAATAAAATAACTACAATCTGCAGCCTGTGGCAGGTTTGAGGTGCCCGCTGTGTCCTCAGCATACACAGTGGCTGCAGAAAGGGGGCAACGCTCTGGAACCAAAGGGTCCTGGGCCACGGAGTCAAGACTCAGGGCAGTGACCACGCTGGGCTAGGGCACCCCGTCTGCCCCCTGCATGTCCATTTGTCTCAGGAACAACTGGGAGAAGCAGGTGTGGCAGGAAGGGGTTCCTGGGCCTGAGCTGTATGTATTTAGCATGGTCTCCAACTGTTTCACTTGTAATTAAAAAAAAAAAAAGAACCCACAAGACTACAAGGTCCATAACAGCAAAATCTCCTCCCACAGACTCCCTAGGACCCCGCACAATGTGGATCGCAAGAGATTCAGCCTGTCTCCGAATCCCATGCGAATCTCTGCGGTCCAGGGCGGTGGCCGCTAAGGACCTCTGCTGTTGAGCACTTGTCCCGTGGCCAGTCCCAACTGAGATGTGCTCTAGGTGTAAAGGACACACCAGATTTTCACGACTTACGCAGAAAAGAAAAAAAAAAGAGATAAAATAAAGTATTAACCATTTTATACCAATTACATATCGAAGTGATAATACTTAAGTATGTTCGGTTAAGTACAAATATATTATTCAAATTCATTTCACCTGTTTCTCCTTACGTTCTGTAATGCGGCTACTAGAAAATTTAAAATTATATTTGCGGCTCACATTCGGGGCTTCTGCTGTATTTTTATCAGACAGTGCTCCCCTAGACCCTGGCTGGGAGGATGTCACAGGGGGGCAAACCCGATTCAGAACGACCATAAAATATCGCATCAGTGGGAGGAAAGGAAAGTATCATTTTGCAGCCCCTGTGAAAAAGCCCCCCCATCTCTATCAGCATTTCATGCCATCTCATCACCAGTGTAGGCGGGCTAGGACGTGGATGTCTTAATTTTATTTTTACACAGATGTTAAAAATACACTGTGCCCTTATCCTTTTTCTCTAGTTTATGACATTGTGGGAAAAAAAAAAAGCTGCAGGATTTAGGGTTCATCAAAAAGGACTTAGTTCCATTCTTTAGCACACTGTCTTGGTAGGAGAAAACAAAATTGAACACAGCTTGTGTAAAGAAATAAATAAAACGCCCTAAGCAACAAGGCTTTGACATGACGCGTTCTCCTGCCGGAACAGAGTCGTGTTGCCCTCCAGGACGGCGCTGAGCCCTTAGACCCATCACTCCTGGTTTCTCCCTGTCAAGGTTTTCTTTGGCTCAGGATTAAGAAAACGTGATCATTTTTTCTTGTTCTGCCCTGAGGCAACCAACCTCCTTTTTGGGCAAAGCGAAGTTGGCTATGTCCACAGTTAAGAATGGAAGGCTGGCATCCTGTTGTTTTTTTTATTGGTTGTTCATTTTTTAACTGGAGCTATCTGCCAATATTTCAAAATCCAAACAATTCATGTAAAAAAAAAAAAAACACATCTACCTGAGTTAATGACTTCTAATTTTTCTTAATGTTTATTTATTTTTGAGAGAGAGAGAGAGAGAGAATGCAAGCAGGGGAGGGGCAGGGAGAGAGGGAGACACAGAATCCGAAGTATCTCCAGGCTCTGAGCTGTCAGCACAGAGCCCGACGCAGGGCTCGAACCCATGAACCGTGAGATCATGACCTGAGCCGGAGTCAGACGCTCAACCGACTGAGCCCCCCAGGCGCCCCGAGTTTCTGACTTCTAAAAATACCGGAAGTGTTAGCAGGTGTGGTCAGATCCACCCCCACCCCCACCCCACCCCCACCCCCTTGCATAATGGCACCTGCTGGGCTGGGTCTGCAGCGGGGAACCCCCACCAGCATCCTCAGAACACGTGCAGTTATGTTTCTCACATTATGAGCACATTTCCCACCAAGCATCCTTCCTCGGAGCTTGTGAATAGAAGAGTGCAGACCAGGAAATCTGTTTCTTGCGTCTGTGTGCTCTCTGTTATAGTCTTTGAATGAAGATACTTCTGTCTGTTTTCCTCTCATACAGCAAAATCCGAGATGGTTAGGCTTTTTCCACTGAAGATAACAAAACGTATTTTTAAGCCTGTGTCTATTCATATGCAAAGGATCCGCTAAGCCTTGGGCTTCTCTAACATGACTTCGCATAGCTGATTTTCAGGCCAAAAAACGGGGGAACGTCTCCTGACTCCAGTTCCGTGCGTTGTGTAGAAACACCCACTCTTGAGCTATTGGTGTAAATTCCAGTTGTAACATAGAGACCAGAGGCAGACTGTTTCCTCACTACCCTAGTTTATGACTTTGTTAGTGGACTTAGTATAATGTCAATTGAAGGTCTATGCTTCATCCTAACACTGGCTGCAGAAATTGCTTTCCAGCAGTTTCCATTTGGAGGCCTTGGGACGTAATAAAACCCAACAGAAGCAATCCTGAGCCGGCAACAAGATGAGGGAGATTACATGGCTCCCCGCTGCACCAGGGAAATGAATGCCTGGGTTACTCTCTCACGTCAACCCCGGAACGGGGAGGATTCAAGACGTGGCTGCCTCATTAGCCGTTGCCAACTTGGCTCTCAGTAACTCTCTTCCTGATGCCAGGGGGGATCGCTGAGAAAAACACGATCTCGGAAAACTGCGCAAGCTGCTTCCCGGTCCGAAACCTTTTTCTTGTTCTTCTTCTTCTCAGTAAACAGACAAGAGAAACTCACTTTTTTTAAGAAATAACCATTTGAGTCGCTAAGCAGGAGGTTTCTACCAAGAAAGACCTAATCTCTCCCTTCTATCTCCTTCGTCCTACTGAGTAACTTTATTGTGTTGTCGGTGCCTCCGGTCTTCCTGTGACAAGGCCAAAGACACTCATGTCTTATGTGGCAGCCACCGTGGACAGAATCACTGGCTGGTCGCCCCCCCCAGTGGTTGGCCACCACCCAAGAACCATCAGACTAAAGAGCACACTCATCTTGGACACCAAAGAAGACGAGAAGTCTGACTCATTTCGCTGCGCTGTGACATTAAGAATTTGGATGTGAGTCACAGATACAGTCTGGAATATGAAGGGTGGGGTAGAATGTAAACTGAGGCAGCATGCTGGAATACCTTCCTGATCTCAGTGATTTCTGGTCTGCCACCCGTGCCACTACTTTGTGGCATGATCTCCGCATCCTGTCTTTGTAGGCAAAATACGGTGGCCGGTTTAAAATTATGTATCTTAATTTTTTTTTTTTACATTTATTTTATTTTTGAGAGTCAGAGCACAAGTGGGGGAGGGGCAGAGAGAGGGGGACACAGAATCCGAAACAGGCTCCAGGCTCCAAGCTGTCAGCACAGAGCCCAACGCGGGGCTCGAACTCACAGACCATGAGATCATGACCTGAGCAGAAGTCAGACGCTCAACCGACTGAGCCACCCAGGCGCCCCTAAAATTATGTATCTTATTTCAATGCCTTTTACTTATTATGTCTCTTATTTCAATGCCTTTTACTTATTATGTATCTTACTCCAATGCCTTATTTTATTTTCATTGCCACAGTGGAAGCTAAGAGTTTGATCTCCTGCCTATCAGACCTCAGGATGTTTTCGAACAAGCTTTCTATCTCTTCCACGACACTGCCCTGAGGATACCATCTCAGACCCTTCTTGGGATCCATGCTGCTCTGGCCCATGCGACCTCTTGGACTTGGCTCTAATCAGCGCTCTATCCTCTTGGGATAGCAGCTCTCGGTTGGCAGGGTGTGGGTGGGCTATTTCTCAAAGGACCTTGGCAAAATTGAGCGGGTACCAATGGTTCTGCTAAAGTATCTCTAAGAAAACGCACATCTGTGCCAGTAGTTTCATTTCCCCCCTCATCAAACAGTCTAGCAAACTTGTAAGAAATGCTAGTAGAATACATTTTATTCAGTGCCCATCGCCATCTGGGGGAGGACAGGCCAATCCAAACAAAATCCAAAATTTCCTCTCATGTACAGACTGAGCTGGCACCTGTGCCCCTCCTGGGGGCTGATGTGACAATAGTTCCTAAATTAGCGTGAGCACTTGGGACTTATCATTGGTCTGCAGCTACAATGATGAGCGAGCACAGCATACTATGACAGCAAAGCCATTCAAGTGCCCCTTGAAACAACGTGTAGCTATAATTTACATTTGGACAAGGGTAAGAGAAAGAGGATAAGTAAGCATGTTTATCCCAAGTGGGGCAGAACGTCTGTGTCTCGACTGCCACTTCTGCACGACGCCCGTGAACGCGCTGCACCTCTGAGTCTGACTCCTAGAGACCTCCAACTTGCCCCCGTCGAAAGTTTCAGCATAAAAGGCACTCAGAGAGCAAAGCAAGGGTGTTCAGAGGCTTCTCAAAACGAAAACAAAGACCCAGGAACATTTGTATCTGGATAATGGTAACAATGATCTCATAGAAAAGATGAAGATAGGCTGAAAATTTTAAACTCAGATTAAAGTAATTCTGAAAAATATCTGTGCCATAGTTAATTGTATTGTGTCAATGTCAACTTTTGGTAAGTGGGCCACAGTTATGAAGGATGTATGTAGTCTCTGGGATAAGCTGGGTAAAGGGTACACAGGAGCTCACCACTATTTTTGTGATGCCTACGTGAGCCTAAGCTTATTCCAAAACAAGTCTTTAAAAATTAAACTACAAAACACCAGACAGGACATGGGCTGTTCTCTGCCAGTTAGTCCCTGATTTAACAAATACGCATGGTTCTCCTACTGTTCCGAAGGTAAGATACTAAGTTCTGTGGGAGATACTAAAAGACGTGAGAGGTAGCCTGTGTCCTCAAGGAGCTTATGGTCTACTTGGAAAAACAGAGTCCACAAATACAGGTAACATTTTAAGTGATATGTATGGAACATAAGTGACATTACAAGGCTGCATATGAGTCATTGGTGAGATGACAAGTGGATGTAGCTCGTTCAATGGAAAGAAAACGTGTGTGCACACGCTAAAAGTGACAGCTTGCTGTGCTGTGACCATCCGGAGGTTGTGTTTATGTGCTGTTCATTTCCGACCTTTACCTTGCCTGACCCACAAAAATCACTGAGGCCATCTTTATTAAGTGAGTGACTGGATATGAATCAGGAGTGACAAAAAAGGGGGGACCTGAGGGGCAACTCCAGGTGTGGAAACTCAAGCCACACCTGGGAAACAGAGTCTCTGCCGGAGTGCCTGCCACATCACATTTGCAGAGGTGAGTGGGACTATGCCAGCAGCAGAGGAGAGAGGGGCTGGAATCCCGGGAAGAAAATTTATATAATTGTGCCATCTCCCCAGAGCCTCACAATATGTTTCCCATGGCTTAATTCATATGAAATATTTCTCACTTCATCTCTCCTGTGTTCACGTGTACGTGTTCACAGGCATTCAAATGCGGCGTGAAGAAATGTTAATTTAAAAAATAAACAACTTTTGCTTAGCTTGTTATTTAAAAAAGTAATAGAATACAAATAATGATAATCCTGTCCTTTGTTACCAATTCTTATAATTTGTAATTGTTTTTCTTCTTTTATTGCTTTGGCAAGGGTTGCTCGGGCAACAGTGAGTTGTAAGCCTGATGAGTTATCACCGTCCAATTAATAGAAGTATGCATTCTCGGGGTGCCTGAGTGACTCAGTCAGTTAAGCAACCAGCTTTGGCTCAGGTCATGATCTCACAGGGTGAGTTTGACCCCCACATCAGGCTCTGCACTGAGTGTTCTGAGCCTGCTTGGAATTCCTTCCTTCCTTCCTTCCTCCCTCCCTCCCTTCCTTCCTCCCTTCCTCCCTTCCTTCTCTGCCTCTCCCCTACTTGCTCTCTCTCTCTCTCAAAATAAATAAACTTAAAAAAATAAGTATGTATTCTTGACAAAAGGAAATTCATACATATAGTAAGGGGAGATGGGAACTGGAGAAAACAGAGCAGGAACTCAATATGGAAGCATCCCAATGGGTCTCTCCAGTGTCGCAAAGATGCAGAGCACATTCCAGGGAAATTTCCGGGTGAAGTCAATTCTTTTCCCAAAGGGATATTCCAGTTATCCTAAGCATTGTATTCAAACATTAGCCTCCCAACATAACAAACAGTCTAGCAATTCCATTTAACATTAGAATTAAGTATGAATTACAAGCTGAAAAGAAAAGGTTCCAACTGACAGAAGGGCATTCAGGAATTTCAGATCCCACATTAACTCCATGAATCATTAAACTGCTGTTATAGTAGGTTCCAAGGCATGGCTTAAACTGAGTAATGGGTTGCTTGTGCTATTAATTGCTTCAATGCCTATAAATGTGTTCACTGACATGAGGCTAAGGCATAATGGTAAAGCAAAAATCAATAAGAGAGCTTCTGATAAATGAAAGAGAACACTTGTCTGTGTCCTTTACTGGAGAACCCATGAAGTCCACATTCTCTGGAATAATTTTGGTTAGTTGGAGATGGGGCGGGGGGTGGGAAGTCTACACAGGCTCAGTTTAAAAAGAAAAACAACACATTTTTTTTCTTTGATGCAGTAATTACCTAAACAGAGCTACCTCTGACACAAATTATCTCTTCTTTCCAAAAGTAACTTGATAAGTAAAAAAAATTCAGGAATTAAAATTAGCGTATACATATATTTTCCAAGACAACCACACAATCGCGGTAAGTTAGGACAAGATCTGTGTCCGAAACGTAAGGGGTAATAATAATGTCAATGAAAATAATGACTACAACAGTAATGAGTGTGTTCTTTTCCAAAATAATACTCTGCTAAAATATGACATCTTGAAAGCTGTTGGTGAGCTGATAAGGAAGTGGGCATCATTAGTCCTGACACTAGGAGTTAATACAGCAAGGTCATATTTTCATAACAGAACAACTTGTTGGCTCTACCAGTATAAAATCAGTAGACAAATCAGTGATTACAAAGGATCACGTTCGTTTTGTCTGAGTATGAGATTGTGCTCCCCATGCACAACAGAGCCTCGTGTGCTGTCCAAGGTGCTGATTAGACAACCAAGGCCATCCCGTTCCATGACACGAGTTACCTCAGAGTAAGTGATACAGGTCATCTTGGATTCATACAAACATTCCACAAAATAGTGGACGACATATATCTGGCCAGCTCCACACCAAAGAGGCTTTTAACAAGATATAACTCACATTAGTAAAATAATGAACACCTACAGAATGCCTCTGTGTACCACCTACTGTGTCCAACAGGTGTCCCACGTTTTTTCTTTAACATTTACAATAATCTCATAAGACAGCTAATATCATTAGCCCAATTTCCATACACAGAACTTGAGTACTAGGGGGGTCAAATAACTTGTTGAAGGAGGCTCCAGGCTCTGAGCCGTCAGCACAGAGCCCGACACGGGGCTCGAACTCATGAACCACAAGATCATGACCTGAGCCGAAGTCGGACGCTTAACTGACTGAGCCACCCAGGCGCCCCACCAAGTGGTAATTCTAAGACCTCAACTAAAAATCTCTCCCCCCCACCAAACTCTACAGCAAGATGGAGAAGCTGAGAGGAAACATACATAAATTCCCTTGGTTGGTGGTGGATCTAAGAATATTGACAATATATGGGATTTCAGGACTTCAGATTTATGAGGTCACAGTAAAACTTTCAAGAAGGAAAGGGATCAATAATCATTCGTATATCCAGCACTTATTGTGGGCCAGCTGTGTTCCAAGTATAAACAGGTGACAGTCAGTTAATGCATTGATTTGGGGCAGCAGAGAGTTGAGCCCAAACAGGGAAATATATGTAACAATAAAGAACAGGGACTCTGGGAGAAGACACAGTAATCCCGATTTCACACCCCTGATCTACCACCTACTAGCTCGGTGATCCTGGGTCAGTGAGCTTCAGTCCCCTCAATTCTTAACCACCTCATAGGCTTTTTCTGGAGCCCCAATGTCCTAATTCAGATCAAACACTTGCTACAGTGCCCAGCCACATACCAAGTACTCAGAAAAATGCTACAAGTTATTACCATTCTGTCCCATCATTCAGGTATCATTGGTGACTCTCCTGAGGTTAAAAAAAAATAGAGAAAGAATACAAACTAGGTGTGAAATCTCGTATTTGTGGATGAGATTTGTGGGAAATGTATACAATATCATGTCCTCCTAACATGCCCATATTAACATCACTGTCATGATTCAGTGACAGTTATCTAAGCTCAGGAATAAAACTGGGTGCACCTGGGTGGCTCAGTTGGTTAAATGTCTGACTCTTGGTTTCGGCTCAGGTCACGATCTCATGGTACATGAGTTCAAGCCCCATGCTGGTCTCTGCTCTGACAGTGCAGAACCTGCTTGGGATTCTCCTTCCCTCTCTCTGTCTGTCTCTTTGTCTCTGTCTCTCTTTCTGTCTCTCTCTCTCACATACACACACACAAAATTAATAAACATTTTTTAAAAAGAATAAAACTAAAAATGGGAGAAGTTGTTAGTGAAGGCACTATTGGACAGAATTCTTAAATATTTATTTTCTTCCTTTAACAAGTATTTAAATGCACTTGTCCTGTGCTGTTCTGCACATTTTATAAACATTGGTCTGGGGTGCCTGGGTGGCGCAGTCGGTTAAGCGTCCGACTTCAGCCAGGTCACGATCTCGCAGTCCATGAGTTCGAGCCCTGCGTCAGGCTCTGGGCTGATGGCTCAGAGCCTGGAGCCTGTTTCCGATTCTGTGTCTCCCTCTCTCTCTGCCCCTCCCCCATTCATGCTCTGTCTCTCTCTGTCCCAAAAATAAATAAATGTTGAAAAAAAAATTAAAAAAAAAAATATTGGTCTGTTCCAGGATCATATGAAGTAACTGCCATGTTACCTCCGTTTTATGGAGTGGAAAACGAGGCAGGATTGGCTAAATGGCTTGCCTGCGTCCCCACACTGGGACTTGAACACGGGCATATCCTAGCTCCAGGGTCTGGGCGCTCACCCACTACCCTGTTTTCAGCTGCCCTCTGCTAACACCTGCCCCTGCGGAGATAACTCAGGAAGCAGCTTCTGCCAAACACAGATTCAGCATAAAGGGTTAGCAGGAAAAAAATGCTTCCAAAAGCTGACGCCAGCTTCTGGTTCTGGGGCTGTTCGCTGAAATAAGGGATGGAATGGAGTTCACATCATGCACCACTCACCGTCTTGGACACAAATGACCTTCAACATTTCTATTTGTGCCTCTAAAGGTTATTCTGTTTAATGAAACCCAGCATCGTAAATGCAGCTCTGAACACTGCATTTCATTTGAGGGCAGACGGATGATTATATTACTGAAAGTACATGAAGTGGCAATTAATGAAACTGTAAAGATGTCTATTGCCCAGGAAAAAAAAAATCTAAACGTCTTAACATTTAACAAGGAAGCCATCTAAGAGGGCGGGGAGTGAGCTCGTCAACCAGCAGGCCCACCTCTGACTCACGAGAGGAATTCTTACGATGTTTTCATGACTTTGACCTTGGAAGGATTTCTACACAAAACAGCAAAGGCGTGAAGCGGCTCATGCAAAAAGCCGGTCACATAACCTGGAGGAGCAGTGGGGGGGGGGGGGGGGGGGGCGTTTGAGACCTTGAAAGCCATGCCCCATGTCTGGCAAAACTTAATAATCATCTGGTTCCGTTCTGAGCAATAATCATAAAAGGTAACTGTGCGGGCAGCTCACAGAAGTACGTTTCCAGGAGCCAGGCTCATTGCGACGCACAAAGAACGGGAGCACGGTGGTTGTCATGGCAACTGCATGGCACGGCAGGTGAGTCTCTGCCCCCTCGTACTTCGGGAAAGGTGGGGGGACGCGAACAGAATCAACAGCGTTGTGTTTGATTCTGACAAGGGTTCAAAGCCTGCTGTACTTTGGTTCCTGGCCTCGAGAGATTCTATTTTTAAAAAGGTGTGTGTGGCGGGGGGTGGGGGGGACCACACCTTAGCAGGACTGCCCTGATCGTGTGGCTATGCACGCTGTCCGGCCAAATCTGCGCGCACCGGCTAAGGAATAGGGAGCAGTGGAATGGAGACCTCCTCTCACTCGGCTTGTGCAGGATCCATTCGTTGCCAATGAATCAAGGTGGCTTCCAAGAGGCCCCCGGAGACCTGTAATCCATCCCAGCTCTCTGCACTGTTCCTCTTACCCTTTGTCTAAGACAAACGACTGGAACTCCGGGAGCAGCATCAATCAGGGTGCTGTCTGGGAACAGATGGCTCCCACAGGTTGGAGTGTGGAGAGTTGGGGGGGAAGCGTTTGGAGGAGGGTGGGCAGGGCGCAGCCCAGGACCACTGGCGGGGGGCCTCCTTGGTGGGAAGGGACGAGGTGGAGCTGAGGAACACCACACTCAGGAAGGACAGGGAGGGGATGAGCCCGGCCCCTCCCAGCAGCAGAGCCCAGCGGGAAGGTGCCCGGGTGGGGGGGCAGGTGCATGGGGCCAGCCCCCCCGGGGACATGGGCAGGAGGGAGAAGGATACAGAATAGTCGGGGGGGGGGGTGGTGGGGAGGTGACCGGGGCACCGTGCATAGAGTGTGAGCCAGCACTCACTCGAGGACTCGAGAGACGGGCTCAGAAGCCGTCCCTCCTCCGTGAGTCTCTGTGACCTGATCCAGATGAAGTAGCCAAATCCTGTTGTGGGTTGAATTGTATCCTCAAAATCCTTATGCAGAAGCCCTAATCCCCAGAAACCCAGAATGTGCTGCTTTTTTTTTCCTTAAAGTAGGCTTCATGCCCAGCGTGGAGCCCAACACGGGGCTTGAACTCACAACCTGCAATCAAGACCTGAGCTGGGATCAAGAGTCGGACGCTCAACCCGCGGAGCCACCAGGCGCCCCTGTGATGCTCTTTTTCAAATGGGGCCCCTACGGATATAACCAGTTCAGATGAGGTCGTGCGGGAGGAGGGGAGAACGTGAGTGAGCCCCCACCTTGTGCACCAACACACGTGCCAGCAGCCTGTCCACAGGAGCCTCGGGTCTGTGGCTCAGGGTAGGAGGCACCCACGGGAAAGCACAGGCAACATGAGCTGTATTCGTGGGCTCTGCGGGCTAAGCCGCGTCGACTGGAAGGTCTGAAGAGGGGGCGGGACACGGCCAAACGACACGGGATGTTTCCAGAGGCCCCTTTCTCCCCGATGGCAGGAGAGATGGCAGGTCCCCTTGAGCCTTCTGCTGCCGCCCTCGTCCCCCTGGAGACGCGGGACAGCGCCTGACAGGTGCTGGGCCCCTAGGTGGGTCCTGTTCTGAGCTTTTATTCTTATCTGTCAAAATCTGCAGGACACAACAAGGAGGTCACTATCATTATCCAAAGTTCATCAACAGAGAAAGCCAGACACAGAGAGAAACCCTGCCCAATGCACACACTAGCAGGTGGGGGGGAGATCTAAACCCCACAGCCTGAGCTCCTGAGGGGCCACCGGGCAGTGGCTTCCCCAGCAAAGACTCGTGATTTCTAGGAGTGCCCGCAGCCAGGTGAGGGACTGGGGGGGACCTCCTGACCCAACCACAGCCAGGTGAGCGGGCTGGAAGGCAGACGGTCCCCTATAGACACTCCAGCCCCAGTGGGCACCTTGACTACAAACTCACAGTGGACCCTGAGTCCGAGGACCCAGCTACATTGTACCCGGATGCTGGACCGTCAGAAACTATGAAACAGTAAACAGTAAATGTGTGCTGTTTTATGCCATTGATTTTAGGCACTGGGTGACTAATAAAGCTACCTTGAGAGATTGACGAAAAATAATTTCAATCATGTTTTGACCCCGGAGCTGCGGGTACACAGCACTGTGACCTTGCTCAACACCCACCTTCATTTGGGAACAAATCGTGGACGCGAGTCAGACGTGTCCCCCGTTTCTGCCTCCGCCCACCTAGTGGCTGGTCTGAGCGAGACTTTCACCCCATGATTCAGTTTCCTCACCTGAAAAGTGAGGGCGAGGACAGCATCTATCTCATCAGGTTGCTGGGAGAAGTAAGCGAACAGGTGTAGCGTGTGCAGGGGGCAGTGCCCAGACCAGGGCCCACGAGCAGGTCAGGAGGCCAACCGGGCTCACTCACCTGCTCCCAGATTACTCCTGTCACCACTGCCACTGTTAGGGGTATTTGATTCTGCCCACCAACCGAACTTCACAAGGACAGGGTGCTCCGGGTGGCTCCCGGCCAACGCCCACCCGGTCGCTCTCGTGCTGTCTTGGGAGAACAGCTCCCTAATGACACGGGAACCATTAGCACCACAGATAAATCTGAAAATAAACGTCTCCGCAGTTATGATCAGCTTGGACATATGGGCTCATAATATTTTGCGATCGCCAACAGACACACCTCTCCGTGCAAACAAACACAGCTGCCAGGGTGGGGCTCTGCTTTCGTACTCCTGAGACTCAGCACGGGCGTCTCCTCGCAGAGACGGTGGCAGAGACATCAGCCCTGGGCCCCTTCTCCCAAGGAGGGCCCCGCTCGGGAACGTGCGGGCAGCGACGTGGCCCAGAGCCAGCCCGGGACTGAGGCAGGTGCCCCAACACCCCGGCCGAGCGGGTCCCGTCCAGGATTCAGCAGGCTCTTGAATCGCTTTGTGAAAACAAAGATTCTCCTCAAGCAGGTCTTGCAAGGAGAGGCTGTGATTCTACTTTTCCAACACGCTCCCAGGTGAACATCTGTCCTTGCGGACACGACGCGAGGTTGCATTTTACTGGCAACACGGTGTTTTTTCAAATAACGTATTTACTTGGTCACAACATTGAAACTGTCAAGTAAGCCAGAACCTGGGTTTCTGCCAACCACAGCTGCTGCTTGTGGAGGGCGGACCATGGGCGGGGCACGGCGCCGAGGTCCCCGTTTACCCGGCACCTCCCAGGCCTCACACCCGTGACTCACCGACTGACCGGGATCCTGGCTTGGAAGCCACAAATCCCACCTGGTGCCGCCTTCTTTTCCCCCCAGCTCTGCTGAGATACAGTTAACCACACGAAACACTGTGTAACTTTAAGGTGCACACAGTTAACCACACGAAACACTGTGCAACTTTAAGGCGCACACAGTTAACCACACGAAACACTGTGCAACTTTAAGGCGCACACAGCGTGGTGATCTGATACATGTAAATCCCGCAATATGATTACCACAATGAGCTGAGCTACCCTCACTGAGCATAAGGTCAAGGTCCAGCCGTGTTGCTGCAAACGGCAGGCTCTCCTCTCTCGCGGCTGGACGCTATTCCATCACGTACAGACACCGATCCCTTCGTCGGCGGGCAGACGCTCGGCGACTCCGCTGCTTTCTAACTAGATGGCCTCAAGCAGGCGACCTAACCGCTCCGTGCCTCAGACTTGCCAACTGTAAAGTGAGGGATGATAATACTCCTCTGAAGAGGTTGTTTACCGACCCCCCGTGTGTGCACGTCTATGCAGAGCTCTTAGCAATACTTTGCGTAAGAGCAAAGGGCTGGCACACGGCAGACGTGGAATTCAAATACGACCCTATGCCAAAGCCTGGGGTCTTGTTTAATACAAGACGTGGGAATCACGACCCTCACAGACGGAGCCAGCGAGGTGCAGGGTGCTGCCGCAGGTAGAATTTCCACTTCCCCACTATGCTCGGTCAATGTGCGGAAGGGCTCCTGGGGGCCAGATTCCAGGCTCCGTCACCCTTAGCAACCGCTCTCCTCAACTAAACTTTATTTCCCTTTCTAATTTCACAGCAGATTTTTTAAAAAAATTTTAAATGTTTATTTTTGAGAGAGAGACAGACAGAGGGCGAGCGAGGGAAGGGCAGACAGAGAGGGAGACACAGAATCTGAAGCGGGCTCCAGGATCCGAGCCGTCAGCACAGAGCCCGACGCACGAACCGTGAGATCATGACCTGAGCCGAAGCCAGATGCTCAACCGACCGAGCCACCCAGGCACCCCTCATTGCAGATTTAATATTTTAGAGGGGAGCATCTAACTCTGGGTTTCTTGACCTCGGCGTTGCTGGCACCTGGGCTGGGTGAGTCTCTGCTGGGAGCGACTGTGGGGTGCAGCCCAGGACCTTTCACACCATCCCTGGTCTTCCTCTACTCGGTGCACGGTACCCCTCCCCCACCAGCGGCGACAACCAAACTGTCTCTAGACAGACAGCCTCCCCACCCCCACCTCGAGAACCCCGGGACACATCTAGAGCCACTGTCCCCATTACCAGACTTGTCTTTTCTGTGATCCACTTTAACGAGTTAGGGGAGCAACTCATAAATTACGTTCGTCTAAACCAAGTGTAACCCTACGTCCACGAGAAGTGCTCGACTGCGATACGTCAGTCTTTCAGACAGCCCAGAAATTCTCGTCGCTTTCCCACCCCTGAAGAAAACAGACTGGAATTTCTTTGGAATCTGGTGTTCCAGGTTGAGTGGTGTCCTCCCAAAAACCGCACGTTGAAATCCGTTGAAATCCTCACTAGCCCTCAGAGCCTCAGAATGGGACCTTATTACCTGGAAACAGGGCCCCCGCAGGGGTAATCGAAAGTCACACTGGTGTAGGGCAAACCCGAATCCAACGTGACTGCTGTCTCATAAAAGGGGAACAGTGGGGAGGTGCCTGGGTGGCTCAGTCGGTTCAGCGTCCGACTTCAGCTCAGGTCATGATCTCGCGGTCCTTGAGTTCAAGCCCCGCGTCGGGCTCTGTGCTGACAGCTTGGAGCCTGGAGCCTGTTTCAGATTCTGTGTCTCCCTCTCTCTCTCTGACCCTCCCCCGTTCATGCTCTGTCTCTCTCTGTCTCAAAAATAAATAAACGTTAAAATAAAAAAATAAAAAATAAATTAAAAAAAGGGGGAACAGTGGGTGCAGACACAAGGGCAGGGACACGAGGCAGATTTCGGGATGTGCTTCTACAAGCCCCGGAACATTAGGGGCGGCCAGCGGACCCTCAGACACGGGAGAGAAACAAGGGTGAATCCTCCACGACCCCAGAAGGAACCCAACCAGACCCAGCCTTCCAGCCTTCCAGCCTCAGGAACCGTGAGAGAAAACTGGACCCGCGCAGCTCACAGGAGTTTGTGCTGCGGCAGCCCCAGGACACCGGTGGACGGGGACCCTGCTGGCCCGGGGCCCGGCATGCTGTGATCTTCACCGACGTCTCTCGCCGCCAACCAGGGCACACCTGAACACAGGTAGGGACGCCCCGGGCCCGCATCAAGGCGGTCAGACAGCAGGGTGGGATGAACTGGGAATCCGACCGAAGGGTACAAGCCATCCCGACCCTGATCAACACGTTCTCCTCCGGAGCGGACGCTTGAGCCCCTACTCTCTCGGGGCCCAGAGCTGGTCTCTCCCAGCTGTGATTTTTCTAGTAAACTGAACGCAGACAGGAAAATGAGGAGCTCAGCTAACAAGCAGTGGGAGATGCGGCGGCCTTCAGGGCCGGCCTGATCCAGGGCCCCACGCTCTGAAGGCCTGCGTCTCTGCTCTCCTGAGTCCCAAACCCGCCCTGATCTGAAATCAGGACGGGCTCTGTCCAGTCCACTTGCCCACACGGCGTCCAAGGGAAGCCAGAGGGAGGCGACCTCTCGAAGCTCGCTCAGGAGAAAGGAAAATCTCTTCCAGAAGCCACCTGTAGGCCTTTCTTGACCTCAGACACCCCACCCGCCATCCGGGGCGTGCTGTCCCAGGGCGGAGGGCGTCTCCGAGTCCGGTGGAGCTGCGCCCCGGCTGCAGGCCACCGGGAAAGCAGTGGCTACCTAAACAACACCGGGCCTGCGTCTGGCGGGAGCAAGATGGATGTTCCTAGACGGCCAACTGTCCCCTCGACTCTGCAGCAGTTGTCTGTGTCTGACAGCTTGACAGAATTCCGCGGGGCACCTTGGAGAGTGACGGGGGCTGAGCAGGAGTGACTCACGGGGCATTAAATAAAGTCTAAACAGAAATCTCTGAAAGCATAACACGGTGTGACTGATGGCTGGGGGAGACAGCTTTTGACTGATCTACTCTTTCTCTCCAGCTGAGGACCACGCCAGACGCCGAGAGCCCACACTCGCCACGGAGAATGAGTGTATCTGGTGGGAAACGGTTACCCCGCTATTGGTTCTAGGTCTACGAGGCCTTCTCAAGAACCGTTTAAAAGTCTTGGGTGCAAGGGCCACCTAAGGGCCTGTTTGCCTCGTCCTTTCAGCCAGTCGACCTTTTCCTCCCGCAAATGGATGAGTTGCCAGACATTTGAAACACCTTCCCGTGTCCTGCTGAGCCCCTCTCCCCCACGAGACGCTCGGGTGGCCGGCATCCCCACCTCGAAGTCCTGTAATCAGCTCGAACGTGAGGAAGGTAGATTGGTTCAAACACAAAGTAGAAGAGAACGTCAAATGCACGTCTGAATGTCAGGGAGGCTGAATTTCCAGATCCAAAGTTAACGGGGAAAGTTCGGGTTTCGTCTCCAGTTAGTAATGAAGTTGCCGCGAGTGATGAGCGCGAGAACTCGAAAAGGGAGACTCCTGGTTGAGACTCCAATGGACTCACACTTTAATGCCAGCATCCTTTGAAAGGATAAACAAATACACCCTATTGCGGCAAGGGCTTTATTGACGTGCAATTATTTTTTTTCCATGATGTTGTCTTTTTTTTTCTTTTTTAATGTTTGTTTATTTTGAGAGAGATTGAGAGAAGCAGGGGAGCGGCATAGAGAGAGGGAGAGACAGAATTCCAAGCAGGCTCCGCACTCACAGTCAGCGAAGAGCCTGGCACGGGGCTTGAACCCACGAACCCTGAGATCACGACCTGAGCCAAAGTCAAGAGTTGGACGCTCAACCGACTGAGCCCCCCAGGAGCCCTTCTGTGATGTTTTCTTACGCCAGCTCGCCGTTGCAAACCGCTGGCTAAGTGACCTTGCACGCAAGCTGACGGGGTTCTCAGCTCACACACCACTGTCTCTCCCTCCACGGCTCAGTCTCCAGAGGGACCTTGTGAGACAGAAGTCAGCTTATGTCCCTCTTGCATTTATAACCCTGCAATGGTTTTCTGTTGCAATTATACAAAAAAAGCCAAAGTCCTTCCTAGGCCTCCAAGGCGTCATGTGATCCATCCGACTCCTCATTTCCTATTACTTCTCTCCCAGCTCACCGGTGCAGCTGCACTCCTCTCACTGTTCTCAAAGTGAGCCTGTGGTCCCTACCTCAGGGCCTTTGCACTGCTGTCCCCGCCCCCGGGAAGTTCCTCCCCAGATACCTACTCAGTGCGCTCGCCCACCCTTCAAGACTTTTGCTCAAATTTCATCCTTCATGGAGGCCACTCTGACCCCCTTTTACAAAATTTTAAACCTCCCAGGCACACCCCCCCCTTCTTAACACTATATTTTTTCCCAAAGCATCTCACGTTGAAACATGCAACATCTTTTACTTTGTTAACACTTTTTAATCATTGAGATGAGGGGACGCCTGAGTAACTCAGTCCCTTAAGCATCTGACTCAGATCTTTTAGCGTATTGGAGCCACACTTGTCCACACAGCAGCATAAAAGCTAAGGCGAAAATTAACAGTCAGTGAATCGAAACCATTTATTTCCAAGTCGTAGCCATACAGCATTCCGACTTTGCTGGAAAAGTGGGAGTGGGGACATTCAATTGTCTTTTGGATAATATTGTTTTTACTCTGAAAAAGGAGAGAGAAAAACCTGAAAACCCACATTGGAGATGATGCACTTTCTGTCCAGCAGTCTTTTTTTTTTTAACGTTTATTTATTTTTGAGAGAGAGAAACAGAGAGACAGAGAGACAAAGTGCGAGCAGGGGAGAAGCAGAGAGAGAGGAAGACACAGAATCCGAAGCAGCTCCAGGCTCTGAGCTGTCAGCGCAGTGCCCGATGCGGGGCTCAAACTCACGAACTGTGAGATCATGACCTGAGCCGAAGTCGGACGCTCAACCGACTGAGCCCCCCAGGCGCCCCATGTCCAGCAGTCTTATTAAAGCTCTCGGTGAGAACCACGCGATAGAAATTCGTCATCAACAGAAAGGGTTGCCTCTGTGAATGGCCTGAGCTGCGGCCACACCCACGAGGTGGGTGGTTGGGGTGGGTGAAGAGTATAGGACAGAAAAGAATAAAGTCTCTCTAAAGGCAGAGAGTGAGGGATGTGTAAAGACAGCACAAGTGAGAAAGTTGGTAAATACAGCAGAGGCCAGATTGAACCGGCTTATGTGAACAGTGGTTCCCTCTGGGGAAGCCCGAAACACAGAACATAGTCCAGGAAAACTAAAATTCTCTAGAGCAAAGGGCACTTTTGAAATATCTAAACTGCTGAAAATTTCAGAAGCATATATTCAGCTTGTTAAGCGTCGGACTCTTGGTCTCAACTCAGGTCATGATCTTGTGGTTCGTGAGTTCAGGTCCCACATCGGGCTCCGTGCTGACAACGTGGAGGCTGCTTGGGATTCTCTCTCTCCCTCTCTCTCTCTCTCTGACCCTCCCCAGCTCACGCTCTCTCTCTAGCTCTCTCAAAATAAATAAACAAACTTTAAAAAAAATGAATGTATTGGTATAATTATTCCCTGCAGATTCATACAAAACAGTAGTGATTTAAAAATACAAAAAAGCAGGCTTGAGATGTGAGGTTTTCAGGCGTGGGTTCTGAAATACAAGAGCATGAAAACGGTCACCGCCCCACAGAAGCTCTGTTTCTACCGATTAAATGGGCTAATGTTTATCGACTTGTTTCTTATAAATTGGGTTCTATAACGTCACTGTTTTGTGACTACCCCTCATTGGTCTTCCGATGTCCCCTGGTGAGGGGGGGGATATCACCTCTTACCCAAACCCCCCCAGTCTGTCCTCGGCCCCCTCTCTGACTCTGCCAGGGGGGACACTAGGGCACGGGAAGGATGGAGGGAGGGGCCACCCCTTGAGTTTCCTGTCACCCAGGTCCCTGCAGGGCACAACCGGGAAGGGGCAGAGAGCCCAGTGGCCGCAGCTGACTCCCATGTGCATTTCCCCCCCATTCTTCCCGGGGCGGCCAGCATCCCGCTCACGGACCCACCCACCATGTGTGTGGGCCCTGACAACCCAGCACTGGGGGGGGCTAACCATTGAGCACCCCCTGTGCCGTCTGAGTAGCAGTTCTGCGTATACACGTGACGTTCTCTCTGCGGAAGGACTGGCGTGGTCTCAGTCTCCTGCCTTGGCCCCAGGGACGCACCTGTGTCTCTCAAACAAGCCTCAGTCTCTCCTACCCTCTCCGAGGGTGCCTCGGAGCTATCTTGTCAACACCGCCTGCCACACGTCAAGGAGGAAAGACGGGAGCGGCCGTCACAGAGCCATCATGTGTCATGTTTCCTCCCGAAGATTTCCCAGGGATCTGAAATCTAACATCGGGCTCTCCCTGCCTGGTGCGTCAGGTGAGGCTCTGAGGGTTGTAGGCAACAGAAATGGCCGTGGGCGATCTCATGCTGCAGGCAAGTTCCCTGCAGGCTGGCGGGGCCTCTCCTAACAGCCGAAGCAGAGTTCAGCAGCCAACCTGGCGACAGGGGAAACCCGGGATATCTCAGGGGCTCACCGGACGAGTTTGAGAACTTTCCAGAAGGCTGCAATTCTTGCGCTTCAGCTCCTGAACACCTTCGGTTCTCAACAGTAAATTCCCAGGAGCCCAAATCGGGTGGCCAGGCTCAGATCTGTGGCGTCTCTGCTCAAATCAGCCCCTACAAGTGGGCGGGGTCTCATGGTGACCACAGGACCCTGGAGCAAGCGCCAGAGAATGGAAACCAGATACTCGGCCCTTTGATCCTGATTCCTAATACCAGGTAAAGACGTCACGCCCTCTGCGGGAAGCTGGGGAGCAGCAAGGAGACTGCTCAGCGGCCCCCCAGACTCCAGGGCCACTCAGAGTACCTGTCACACGCACAGACTCTCAGGCTTTGTGCACCTGCCCCTCCCCAGTGCTTACAGCTAAACGCTTTGCTTGGAAACAAACATTTCTGTTCTCCAACCCCAGAGTCAAATCCCATGCAAATGATCTGCTGCAGGGGCGCCTGGGGGGCTCATTCGGTTAAGCATCTGATGCTTGATTTCAGCTCAGGTCTTGATCTCACAGTTCATGAGACTGAGCCCCACGCGGGGCTCTGTGCTGACAGTGTGGAGCCTGCTTGGGGTTCTCTCTCTCTCTCTCTCTCTCTCTCTCTCTCTCTCTCTCTGCCCCTCCCCCTCTCACACTGTGTCTCTCTCAAAGATAAATAAATATACTTAAATCAAGAAATGTAGGGGCGCCTGGGTGGCTCAGTCGGTTAAACGTCCGACTTCGGCTCAGGTCATGATCTCGCGGTCCGTGAGTTTGAGCCCTGCATTGGGCTCTGTGCTGACATCTCAGAGCCCGGAACCTGTTTCGGATTCTGTGTCTCCCACTCTCTCTGACCCTCCCCCATTCATGCTCTGTCTCTCTCTGGGTCAAAAATAAACGTTAAAAAAATTTTTTTAATGTATAAAATGATTTGATACATGCTCTTTCGCGACCTCTTTCTTTCAGCGAGATCCTACGAGGCGGGAAGATCATCCCGAATATCATACAGGCGTTTACAGAGGGGTAAAAACTACTTCTGGACGGGAGGGTGTCATCCAATGAGAAAAACCGTAGAAATCCCTAGGGTTGGTTTCTAAAGTGCATATATCCCTCCCTGCACCGCCAGCCCCAACACCTGAGCTGCTGATCAGCGACGGGAACCTCCGGTGGCCATCCCCTGCCAGCGGCCGGCACCGAGCAGCTCGGGCAGGTGTCCCTGCACATCTCTGACCGCAGGTCCGGGTGGGACGCCTCGCGCACACGGAGAACCACTGGGAACAGGGACAGGCGGTCGGGATCAGGAACCCAACACACAAAGAGGCCACTGCAAGGGCCCTCCCGCAGGGGAGGGGACGTCTGTCATCTTAGCCCCTCAGCCACCTAACAGACTAAATCCTTGTTCTGCACAAAGCCCGCCCCGTTCCGTCCACTCTCCTGAACGAGCCACGGCCAGGCCACAGAACCTGCAGGCCTGGTTCCCAGCGTGCACAGAAATCCAATCTGTGTAGACCGGGCATGGCTGGCGTTCAGAAGGCATCGACGGAAGCATTTCTATAAGTAACAACCTCAAAGAACGCCAGTCTCGCCACATAAATCCACTTGGGGCACAACTGAACAGGAAAGGACCGCCGCTCTGTTAGCCTCAAAATGATGCCTCTCGGTCACTCCTACAATTATGGATGCTGTGGGAGGGAAGGCATGGGACACCTCCTGTCCGTCCCCCACGTGTGACTAAAACTTGATGTCTTAAGCCTCCCGTTGGCATGAACACGGGGAAGGAGAGAAAGGTTGGCGTGTCAGCACCTGAAGGACAGCAGCGGGGGCCGGGATGCAGCGTAAGGCCGTGCGTGGGGGGCCGGGACCCCCCGATTTGTGAGAGGCTCCACCAAGGTGCCAGCTCCCGCTGTCGTCCCGGGAGGGGCCTCGGAAGCCCGTCTGAGCACCCACGTCCTTGTATCTGCCCTGACGGTGCCCACCACTGGCGTCGTGAGACCCCGCGAGGTGACGGGCGGCGCTGGGCAGGGCGGCTCGCCCCTGAGCGCGTGGGGACAGCGATGACCACGTGCTAGCGGCCACAGCGGTTACGTGGGAGCAGTAGCAGCAAATAGCAGACGGGTGTGGTCAAGTCCAGAGAAAAGGTGATGATCCACTCGGCAAACACTTGCTGAGTGCCCACTGGGTGCCGGCCACCGTCAGACTCACCAGGAACCAAACGTGGGGGCAAACAGGCCGAGCCCCCGCCTTTGTGCAGCCTGGGGCTGAACGTGTGGCAAAGACAGAGAACAAAAACACTGCCTGAAGTGAAAATCGACTGTGGTCACTTCCACAGGCCGGGAGAGCGGCCAGCAGCCTGTCTGTGAACCTGGGGCAATCGGAAGGGAGGGGGGAGCGGGCGGGACCGGGAGGGCGGTGTGGAAGCCCCAGGGCAGGAAATACACCTGCCGTTGCACCTTGGCCATGCACTCGGGCTCCCGTGGCCACTCCGCGCCTCCCAGACACGAGGTGAGGACCAGCACCCGAGGGCCAGCCAGACGGCAACTTGGGTGCTCGGGGCCATGGCCTCGTCAGGAAAAGCAAATCATAACAAATATACACGTATAAAAATATCTGTTTTTGTAACACATACTATATAACTTTATTATTTTGTAATATATAAATACATTAAAATATGAATATATAGATTGGGGCAGGGTCAGAAGTTACTACGCTCCTGTATTTAAAAATGTCCTCAGGGGTGCCTGGGTGGCTCAGTCAGTTGAGCGTCCGACTTCGGCTCAGGTCATGATCTCACGGTTCGTGGGTTCGAGCCCCACGTCGGGCTCTGTGCTGACAGCTCAGAGCCTGGAACCTGCTTCGGACTCTGTGTCTCCCTCTCTCTCAGCCCCTCCCCTGCTCACTCTCTGTCTCAAAAGTAAATAAGACATTAAAAAAAAAGTTTAAAAAAAATATATATATATATATATAATAATAGGGGCGCCTGGGTGGCTGAGTTGGTTGAGCATCTGACTTTGGCTCAGGTCATGACCTCACGGTTCGTGGGTTCGAGCCCCACATGGGGCTCTGTGCTGACAGCTTGGAGTCTGGAGCCTGCTTCGGATTCTGTGTCTCCTTCTCTCTGCCCCTCCCCCACTTGTGCTCTGTCTCTCTCTCAAAAAAAAATAAATAAAATGTGTAAAGAAATCATTTAAAATGTCCTTTATCGGGCCCCTGGGTGGCTCAATCCAGTAAAGTGTCTGACTCTTAATTCAGCTCAGGTCATGATCCCAGGGTCGTGGGATCAAGCCCCGCGTGGGGCTCTGTGCTGAGTGCGGAACCTGCTCGGGATTCTCTGTCTCCCTCTTCCCCTCTCCCTGTTCACTCTCTCTCTCTCTAAGTTAATACTAAAAACCATTTTTAGTCACTGTTCTTTCTCATCAGTAGGATCACGCAGAGGCCCGTGCGTGCACATGTGTGATGTCCACAGGTGATGCAGGTGAGTCCAGGGCACGAGCCACAGACTGGTGCTTGACCCTGAGGATCTGGGTCCCGACCCGTGTCCTCCCGGCTCCCTGGCAGAGGCGTGAGGGGGCCTCGCGGTGCGGAGGGGGCTCATGCAGCGAGAACGGGCAGGGAGATCCAGGCGGCTCCTCGAGCCCACAGGCCTCTGAGACGTGAGTGGTGCTGACGCCTCCCACGGCCGCTCCAGGCCTCAGGGCCAACTGTCCCGTGCAGAGACCCCCACGCACACGCGCACTCCCTCTCGGCTCTCCTTCCAGCCACGCCCACGCCCCTGCAGGCCCAGGACAGGATTCACACGTCCCAGAGGAAGCGGGGCTGCTGTTCCTGAAGGGAATTAAAAGTCGCAAGCAGGGAGCTAAGCCACTGGGGCTGCGGCCTCCTCGCGAATTTTCTTTCATGTGGATTTTCCTCCCACTGAGGGGGTGCTCGTGCAACACGGCCGGGCTTTCATTTTTCTCCCTTCAAGAGGATTTCTAGTGAAACGTAACCAGCTAACAAGGAAATCGCCAAAATGAGGTCTAAAAACCTCCATCAGAAAGTTTAACATAAAATCCCATCACACACAGCACGTGGTTTCAGGCCGTAGAAAGACAAGCTCAAGGCGCGGCCCCGGCGGGCGGCCGTCACACACACAAGCCTCTGCCCCGCGTCACCCGAGGGAACGCGCCACGCGGGAGAGCCACCAACACCCAGAAACGCAGACGGGGAGGGGGACGCCCTCGGCCCCAGTCAGCGTCAGAAAATCCTCACGCGAGAGCGCCCGGGGCACATCTGTTCTGCTCCCAGAGAGAGAAGGGGCTTCCGCGGCAAAGTATTTCCTTTAACGGAATTTCTGCTCTGTCACTGTATCTTTTGCACAGACACCATTCTGAGTGTGTGCGCGTGAGGACGTCTGTGCCACTCCGCCTGGGACGCTCCTCGCAGGTGCGCCCTCGGAGGCCAGACCGCGGGGGTCCAAGCTGCAGCCCACAGACAACTGCACATTCCCAGAGTTCTGGGGACACAGAGGCTCGTGGGCTGGACCATCTGTGGCGCATGGGGAGGGACACGCCTGGGCACACGCAGGGTGTGGCCTGTGGCTTCCCGCCTGGATGCTAGGAAGGACACCCGGGGGCCGCCCCACCCGACACGCAGGCCTCCCGCATCATTCTGATGCCACTTCCTGGGCACGGCCTTCTCTCAGCCATGCCACACACGGCTCTCCGCTCCTTCCACTCACAGGGAAGACGGACACCCACACACGTACACACACACCCGCCCAGGTCCCTGCATCCGGTGGCAGTGTGTGACCAGCTCTGACCAATGAGCTGCGAGCAGAGGCACCTCTGGGCCCGAGGACTTCATGGCTGGTGCTCCACACTCACACGCCTCCGGTGAGGCAGCCGGCAAGCGTCGGCGTCTGGTTAGCAGACTTGCCAGGCCCCAAGGTGCCGCAGGGAGCAGAGAGCGCTGCGAACCCAGGACGGCCGTGCAGCTTGAGCAGGAGATCAGCCGCCGAGATCGGGAAACACCTGTTCCTGCAGTGTGATCTCAGCTTTCCAGCCTGAGATTTCTACTACCCCGAAGTCGCAACAACACGCGTGTGAAGTTTCGGTCACAGCCACATCCTCTATCCATAAAAACCCAAGATGTTCCCAGGTGCGGTTTTGTTTTCTCGCTGTTACAAACAATGCTGCACTGTATGTATTTACGTGTAACAGCTACCTATTATCTTTCCAAGAATGCCTTCCACTGGAAGCCGGCAGTAGTCAGAGGGTAAACAAAGAAAAGAAAGGCAAGGCAGCAGGAGAGGATAACGTGGTTTCAGGTCCAGGGACACGAGCATTTCCTGGGCTCCGCCCTGCCGGAGAGACGAACCGGGCTCCTGTGTCTGGGGGCCCAGCAGGGTGGCCCACGACCCCCCCCCCCCCTGAGCCCCCAGCCGTGCGCCTCCAGTGCAGCCCAGCAGCCGGTGCCTCCGCCCTGAGCAGCGCCCCGGGGAGGCGCGTCCTCCAGAGGCAGCAGACGGTCCCCGCGTGTGCACGTGCCTGCACGCTTGCTCATATCCAGGACCGCAGCCATCGCCCAAAAAAGAGAATCGAACCAAACTGTTCCTGCGTCCTTGCCAAGTGGTGGGCAAGCCTTCGTCTCACTGGGCCTGGAAAACAGAGCGAGCTGGGGATTAAGAGAGAGCTGGCAGGGCGGGAGTGACGTCCCAGAGCCACACGTGGGAGCCCGGCCGGGGAGCCAAGAGGCATATGCATGCGCCACCATATGCGGGGCTGTCTGGTGGCCCCGCGTCCTGAACGACACACGCCAGGAGGGAGATGGCAGGATGGCCTGTTTCCATCCCAGTGAGGGGAGGCGCGGAGCCCGGGGGCCAAGAGCCTCTTGTCGAAACAGCCTAAAAACCACGGCTGGGTGTGGACGGGCCACACAGCAGCCTGAGGACAACAACGAACAGAGGGCAGCGAAGGGCGGCCCACACCTCGCGGGAGGCTGAAGGGAGGCCCAGCCCTGCGTTGGCCCACCTGGTCGGGACGGGCCAGGCGACCTGGGAGGATGACCCACCCCGTCGCTGTCTCCGGAGCTGGGTCCACACCCTCGGGTTGAGGAGATGCAGCGACACCAGGCCAGCCGAGTCCCGTGGTGGCCCCAGCGGGCCCCTCTCCCCCTGTCCCGCCAGCGCTGCCCGGGCCGCTCGTTACCACCCGGCCCCCGCAGGCCTGTGAGTCTGCAAGGCCTGACATCACAAAACCCATGTCAGTAAGAAAAGACCGAGAGGAGAGGGGGGAGGAGGGCACCTGCTGGGACGAGCACTGGGTGTTGCACGGAAACCAACTTGACAATAAATTTCATACTAAAAAAAAAAAGACCGAGAGGAAACGGACCACGGTAAAGAGTGTGGGCGCGGCTAATTGTTTTTCTGCTATTGATTTCCTCACTCTTTGTGAGATGTGTTTCAGTCGCTTAAAAGTATTGGGAAAGTAGTTATTAAAATGACCACGAGCGCTTTCAGCCGGGGAATATGCAATTAGCCTGTCTCTTCCAAAATCGTTATTTTTCATAACCCCGTCTGGCCCTGAGGGGAATTCGTAAATTAAGACGGGGAAGGGTCGGGGGCACTGGTGCCCTACAGTGTCTCACACCTGGAGGGCTGGCGGCTGCCCACGTGGATCGCAGCGCGCCATGGGTGATCCCACGTGACCGGCCTTCCCCCCCCCCCCCCATTCTCGCCTCTGCAAGCTTCAAAACCCAGCACGAGCCCCACCTCCTCCAGGAAGCCCTTCTGTCCCCGCTAAGCCTCCAGTCCCTCCTCGTGCCCCGAGCTCCGGTGAAGGTTCCCCTTCACCCCCTGTGCCACAGACACATATCATCTACTCCGTTCATATGAAAGTGGTTTTCATCCAAATCGAGTTACTTGGTTTTAACGCTTCTGCAAACAAACCCACCTCAAGAAGACAGGCTCTCACGGCACTGAAATGGAGAATCTTGGACTCTCAACGGTGACCAGAAACACACACACCAGCTACACCTCAGGTCAATCTCAGCTAACCTTATTCCGCCCCAGTCCCTGCACCCGGGACCTCCCCTCACACAAGAGCCACAGGGAGAGGAACCCTGTACAGACGCGTCAGCACCCACCCCAGACGCCCCCATTTTCAGAAACAGAAAGGTTGCGGGAGACTAGATGCCATGTGACCGAATGTCACCCAGAGTGTCTGGGGCCACGTCCATAGCCTCACCTGGTACACACCATTTTATTCTGTCACCTGTTTAACATATGGATGTCTTGTTTCGTTCCCAAATGAAACCGATAGCACCACGAACAACGGCTTCCCCCCCCCACCCGGCGTCCTCCAAGGCGACCGCACGGTTGAGCCCTCAGAAGATACTCAATACCGTGTACACTTTGATGACACGGGCGTCCCAAACACGATTAAAATTCATCTCTGGTACCTGCAAGCCCCAGGGGGCATTTGCCACGAAGGGATCGGGGACTCGTCTGAAATGAATCCCCTCCGACTTTTGTGCAGAGCGACCTGGGCTCAACACTGTGCAGACTGGCCTTGAGTCCTACGCCCTCCCTGAGAAGGTCGGTGACCTACGGAGCTCAGACTTGCTCACCAGTGACGGAAAAGCAATGTTCTCGTCCCCAGCAACTGTACCGTGCTGTTCAGCCACCATCAACCACCGGAGCCGTGAAACACACGATCCCTCTCAGGAAGTCCCTGGCGGGGGTCACCAACCCCATCAACCCCAGCAAGGTGAGGCGGACTCACACGCACCTTCACAAGCCTACAAGCACACACTTCTTTGCTCTGTTTTGCGTTGCTTTCTGCTAAAACGAGTAGGAACAGACTTGTGTTTTAAAAAGAAAGCTCCCGGTGAAAAGCCCTCATTTACGCTTCAAGGAATCAGGTTTCTTTCTGCAAACAAAGCTCCCCAGCTGCCCCAACGAGGGTCCTCTGAAATGTCAGCTGGAGGAAAGCCCCGAGACCAGGGCAAGCTGTGCGTTTCAGCCCCTTGTTCACAGGCAAGTCATTCCCGACGGCCCGGGACCCGACGGGGCACGCGTTAACCACCCAGCTCCCCGACCCCCACCATGTGCTCCAGCAGGCCCCTGCGCACCGCCCTGCTTCGCCTGGGACTGAGGGGGGCCCTCCCTGTTGGGAAACAACACGAACCTCCCCCCCCCCGCCGAGCTCCTGCCTCTGCGGGAGCTGCTTCCCCCCGAAACACCCTCTGTGCCCCCGCCCTGCATTTACTGGGCCTCACCGACCGCACCCCCCGCCCCACCCCACAAACCAGCCCTCCTACCAGCGGGCGCTCCCTGCTCTGCCTTGGCCTGTGGCCCCTTCTTTCACGGCTCTACAATCCGCCTCCCAGGGACTTTGGGAAGTCAGACCCGCGTGGTCCCCCGTCCTGCCTGCACGCGACAGAGGGCCCACGCACGGCACCGAGCGCCCCCCCCCCGCCCCCCCACAACTCTCCTCCTGTTACAAAACATGCAGACAGCACCCACTCTCCTCTCTGGAAAAAGTCCCTGCGAAGTCTTCCAGCATTTTTATAGGTTTAGAGATTTATTTTGTAGCATCAGACCTTTAGTCCATCTGGAACTTGTTTTGCTGTGAGGTCTGGAGAAGGAATGTGACAGCACGTGTTGTTCAGATCGGTTACACAGGTGCTCACGCCCAGCTCCGTGCAGGGAGCCGCGTTCGTCTCACCACCGATCTGAAATGAAACAGTCCCAGGGACCAAATTCGTCCGTGAGCTAATACTAACAACAGGCAGCCTTTACTGAACACGTGCTCTGTGCCAGGCTGTGGTGGGCATATACACGGTTATGCATGGTTCACCCCGTTTTATCGGCAGGGACACTGAAGTGGAGACCGTTCAAAGCAGCAGATCTCAACCCGGGGCCCCCAAAGGGGAGGGAAGGCCCGGGGGGGGGGGGGGGGGAAGGTCTGGGGGAGAGTAGGCTGGGACAGGGGTGGATGGGCGCTCCAGAGGGAAGGTGAGTCTGGTCTGAGCCCACGAGGCTCTGTCGTCTCCGTGAAGAAATGTCCTCCCTGTGGACACCCCAGACTTGCCCTCACGGTGGAATTACGGGGGGCCCCGGCCACACCCCAGCCCAGCTCAGTCGGGCTGCGGGGGGAGGGACGGGCCTGCTCAGGAACGCCGTTCTCAAGTCGCCTTCCGTGAAGGATTGGGGCTCTGACACTGTGACACAGCCCACTGGGCCTTCCTGTCTTTACGGGAAACTCATGGAAAGATGTTCCACGTAGAAGCACCTGCACCGGGATGGCAGACCCCACACCGAAAAACAAGGGAGGCTCACCGCTGACTCGCCCAGTAAGAAACCGTCTCGGTAATGAGGGCTCTCAGCGACACCGAGCACCCGGGAGACAGACGCCCGACTGAAGAGCGTCGTCCTGACCTCGGCTGAAGCCTCGGTCATTCTCATTCGCCGGCGGAGAAGACGCATAATTGTTCCTAATTAGCAGCCACCATCCCCCCCCCCCCCCCCCCCCCCCCGAGACCGGGTGATAGACTCCCCTGCGAGGACGCACAGAGGCCAGACAGCCCAGAGCAACCGCCCGTCCCCTGCGCTTCAGCCCCTGCCGGGGAAATAATCCCCTCGAGGCACCACAGAGGCTCCCTGCAGCCCTTGGCCGGCAGGGGAAAGTGTGCGTCTTTGGGCTACAGACAGACATGAAAGGTCCGCATCCACGCCAAGCTTCCACACGGAGGGGCTTGCGATGCTCCCGGACAGAGACCCGGTCCGCACTCCTGGTGGAGACCGCCTCCTGCTGGGGGAACAGCCAGAAGATTCCACCTTCCAGTTTGTCTCTGATACTTTTCAAGCAATGCAGCTCGAAAACGTCATCCTGGAAAGGCCGCGATCGCAAGGGCTCCAGCTTCCGTTTTACCAGCAAGACGTCCCTCACCCCGTGAGCCGCAGCCCTGGGCGCCAGGCGCACGAGCCCCCCACGTGGGGGGCAGGCTCCCACCCCAAGGAAACAGGGCCGCAGGTCCCCGCACGCGGCGTCCGCACGGAGTCGTGGCCGAAGCCTGATGCGCCAGGGTCCTGAGTACAGACAGACACTCGCTCTAGGTTAACAGACAGCGCGCCGAAACCCTCAGCGACTCCTGCCGGCTCTCACACGGACAGAGCATACGTGAACCAGAGACGGCCCGTCCCCGTGCCGAGCAGGGTCGGCAAGCTTTCCCTGTAAACGGCGGGCGACGTACGTGCTCCCAGATCTCGCACACTAGACTGAACGCCACCGTTGCCCGGCGAATGCCGCTGTGGATGGTCCGTGGGCAGACAGGCGTGGCTGTGTTTCGATAAAACTCTATTGGCACAGGTGGCGGGCTGGATTTGGCTCGCGGTTTGCCCACTCTTCTGAACCGTTGAGAAGTGGAAAACAGAGAACATCGGAGCTCCCACAACCGGAGCATTCGGGGGGACGTCTGAGAATAAAAATCCTGTGCCTGGGTGGCTCAGTCGGTTGAGCGTCCGACTTTGGCTCGGGTCATGACCTCACGGTTCGTGGGTTCGAGCCCCGCGTGGGGCTCTGTGCTGACCGCTCAGAGCCCAGAGCCTACTTCACATTCTGTGTCTCCCTCTGTCTCGGCCCTCCCCACCCCTCTGTCTCTCAAAAATAAACAAACATTTAAAAAAATTGTTTTTAAATCGTGTCCTAACCCAAGATTAAGGTCACTTCTCTGTGAGGGTACAGGGCTGCCGTAGCAAATTACCACTAACGTAGTGGCTGAAAAAAGTCAGCAATTTATTCTCTCCCCATTCAGGAGGCCAGGAGCCTGAGATCCAGGCGGGGCAGGGCCACGCTCCCTCCAGAGGCCCCAGGGGAGAGTCATTCCTGCCTCGTCCCACGGCTGGGATCTGCCAGAACTCCAGCCTCTGCCTGTGTCCTTCTCTTCATCTCTTACCAGGACATCGTCACTGGATCGAGGGCCCGCCCAGATGTTCCAGGGTGAGCTCATCTAGAGCCATGACTCAATTATATCTGCAAAGACCCTCTTCCCAGACGAGGTAAATTCACGAGTTCTGGGGGTTCGGTCATGGACACAGATTTGGGGAAGCCATCATTCAGCCCACTGCAGACATATGAAAATTATCTGTTGTTCTAAAATTCAGATTCAGCTGGGCTCCTACGGAGGTGATGAGTCTCGGCATTTCCCAGGGGCCGAGCGGCGGAGAAGCAGGGAGAAGGCTGTGTTTGCCCGGCGGCCAACACCACGCGCAGGAACTCGCCACCGTGTCTGCAGGTGAACTCGGTCGGCACTGGGCCAGGGGCTGTGGGGCTGGCTGTCAGCTGTGTCTCCGCCAGCAGGACGTGAGGGGTGCCGTGCCGTCACGCGACTGCGTCACAAGAGGGGGCAGATCTGGGTGTGTCGGTGACCTGCTGCACCTGCAAAGCGGAGCCGGCACAGGCTCCTCCCTTCCCACCTGCCACCGTCAGCCTGCGGGGTTATCTGGAAAGTCCCCATCGTCCCTGAGTCTCGGTGAGCACAGGGAAGGAAGCAGAAGGGAACAGAATTCCCCCCTCTGTTCTCACCCCAGCCTCTCTGGCCCCCATCTGTTCCGCGGTGAGCGTGCCCTCCGGCCGCCACAGAGGCGGCATGGAGAACAGGGCCGTGGCCGACGTGCCAGCCCGTCGGGCACATCTGTGAGAAGGGCCCATCCGGGGAGCAGAGTCGCCGGGATGCCGCGTTGCCTGGAGCAAGGCCCACGGCTGCTACCCGGGTCCCCTCGTCTCTGCAGCCGGAGGGAACGTCACAAGCCAGCCCCGGCCACCTCACCCTCCGGCCTAGCCCTCCACACCCGCTTCTGTCAGCACTGAGTACAGGTGCCGTCGGGGCCCCGGCCCCTGGAGTGCACCTGTCCTGTCAAGTCCCTCCGCCTGGACGATTCCCACCCGTGCCTGATGTGCGAGCCCAGGGGGTACCTCCTAAGGAGGGTTCGTTTATGGAATTAACAAGTAAACACCGTATACATTCGGGGTGGACAGCGTGATGTTTTGACACGTGTGTACGTCGTGAAATGATCACCAGATCGGGCATCGCCACCACCTCACCGTTACCTTTTTGTGCAGCTGGTGAAATCACGTAAGGTCTATCCTCCCTAAGGAGGGGGGTTTTCCCCTGTTAAAGTGATCTCTCGCGTCTCGCTCGCTCAGGGCGGCCTGAGATGCCCAGCATCACAGAGCCGACCACGTCCATATGACGGGGCTGCGCTGACACCGCTCAGCCACCAGAAACCCAGAAGAGCTGAGCGGACCATGGCTGTGTCTGCTCGGGCCCCCAGGGCATCCCACGGCGGCGGGCACAGAGGCGGGCACACTGCAGGTGCTGGATGAACACACCGGAATTCAGAGACCGAGCCCATTCTCCCAGATCGCCCAGAGCACGGACCACTCGACGGCCACCTCGCCCGGCTGCAGCGGGGAGACTGGGAAGCCGTCCTCAGCAGGCAGCGGAGCCCGGTGGGTGGTGACGGGCAGGTGCACCGTGATGTGTGTGCACCCGTCTACGGCACGTGTCAGATCTTCTCACTTCTTGAGGAAATCCGGAAATGCTGACGTTTCTGTGAAGTCTCTCGACGTGCAAATGTGAGCATTCTTTCTCTTTCAAGCGCTGCGCGTGTCAAGGACAGCACCACTGTCGGAGGGCAGGACCCCGCTCACGGACGGCTGGATGGGAGTCCCTGGTGCTTGTGGTGGGTAGGACAAGCAGCCACAGGCGCAGGCTCGTCACGAGCCGCTCCATCCGGCCGGCGTCTCCAGAGCGCCTCCTGCTTTCCTGCCCCAACCTCTACGTTTGGGGTTCCCACTTATGGTACTTTTCCCGTGGCAGGTTCGCAGCGTGGCTGGCGTGGACTCCTGCGGGGTCCACACCCCACCTGCATGGCACTGTGGTTGCGATAATCCGTAACACTGAAAACCTGTGTCTGTAATCCACAAAGCCCCCGACAGCAACAATACCCTTGTATCCCTGAAACAGCTTGGGGGGGCGGCAGTGAAGAAAGCATGGGTGTCCGTCGTGGACCCTCAGACACGCGTGATCTGTTCCTTCCCTCACCTAGCAAGCGGAGCGAGCATCTGTCAGGGGCAGGGCCCGGGACCAAAGTGCCAGCTCTTTGGTGGCCAGGCCTCGGCGAAGGGGCCCGACCCTCAGTCCCAGCTTCTCACCACGCGACCGATACCACAGGGGGCTCCTCCAAGTGAGGAAAACATGGCCCATCGGGGCCAGCTGTATCAGCTGAGGGGTCGTGAGCAGCGTTTTGCAGACAAACAAGGAGAGAACAGAACAGAGTGGAACAGAGGCTGCAGACGCAAATGCACCGAGCAGGGCAGACGGGGGACTTGCCTTCCAAGGTGTGCGTGCACGTGAAATGCCACCTCCCTGCACCCCCTGTGTGCGTCTTCCATGACTCAGGGGCCAAAATGCCTGAAAAATCACTGCTGAAGTTACAAATCCCGAGAACTTTTGGATTCACCTCTTCCCTCTCATTTGGGTGGGAGATAATGTCCCAAGAAAGCTACTGTTCCCCAATAGTCACACGACTCGTACACGAGGACGCTCCCCAGTAGTAACACGGCCGATACACGACGTTCCCCAGTAGTAACACAACTGATACATGACGTTCCCCAGTACTAACGCGACCAACTGATACACGACGTTCGTCAGTAGTAACACGGGCTGATCCACGGCCCCAGTGGTTACAATGACGACAGCAGCCGCAGCTAGGAAAACTCTGGGCACCACAGGGGCTGCTGTAATGCTTCCGTGGAGTCAGCAGGGCCTTTGCACCTGTTACTATCCTATGAGGCACACGCAGGCATACCTGTGAGCCGCTGCAAACACAGCGAAGTTCAATAATGCACTGGGTGGCACCTGGGGGGCTCAGGCGGTTAATTAAGCGTCCTGATCTCGGCTCAGGTCACGACCTCACGGTTTGTGGGATTGAGCCCCGCACTGGGCTCTGTGCTGACAGTGCAGAGCCTTTTTGGGATTCCCTCTCCCTGTCTGTACCTTCCCCTCCTCGCATGAGATCCCTCCCCTCTCTCTCTCTCTCTCTCTCTCTCTCTCTCTCTCTCTCTCTCAAAATTTATAATAAGTAAACATTAAAAATAATAATAATGCGCCCAAAGGCTTGTGGCTAGTTGGGGTCAGGGCCTGGACTCGGCCCCAGGAAGCCCAGCTGCACAGCCCGACCGCACGACCAGCTCTCACAGCCTCTCGAGACAAACCCAGCCAGAGCCCCCATCTGTGCCCTGCAGCTAAACTGAGCCTATTAAAATCACAGCCTTTAACAAACTTTTCGAGTTGCCTTGAAGAGTTAACAGCTGTGATCGCTTTGGAATTGGCAGAGAGGCTTGTGTTAGAGACAGGTGTACGTGCTCATACACCAGAGGAAGGAAATGAAAATACCACCTTCGAGACTGTGGCTCCGGGGCATCCCGGGGGCTCAGTCAGTCAAGCATCCGACTCTTGGTTTGGGCTCAGGTCAGCATCTCACAGTTTGTGAGTTCAAGCCCCGCATCAGGCTCTGCGCTGACAGTGTGGAGCCTGCTTGGGATTCTCTCTCCCTCTCTGTCCTGCTGGCTCGCTCTCTCTCTGAAAATAAACTAAAAACAAAAAAAAAAAACAAGACTGTGGCTCCAACCAGGCTCCCTGCTACTGAGGAGGGCAGACACCCTTGCAGCTAAGGCTCCCAGAGGCTGGAGTTCTAGAAAGAAAGAGCACAAGAGGTTTCAGAACAGATGGGCTGGCGTACAGGTACGGAAAACTTGGTGGCATTTACCGACCCAGACAGACACCTGACACCTCCCCCGTGCCTCACACCTCCCCTCTCGGAAAACCTGTCTCAGAGCGACCTTACCTCTCCCGAATACGCTGCTCTGGCCGAGAAGGCGGCCAGAAGTCCCTCTGCGTCACCAGAGCAGAAGTTGCAAAGCTGTGCCCCGACTGCGTTCAGCGTGTGCTCCTGAGGACCCCCTCAGACCCTCCCTCGGGACCTGCTCACTCTTAACCTACACACAGTCCTACCTACTCCGCTGATTCAGTTTGAATTCATGGCCGACTGCAGGCAGCGGGGGCAGCAGTAAACAGACACGCGGGAATCTGTTTGCAAAGAAGCCAAGGACGATAACGCCAACGAGCACATTTATTGAGCACTTATTGTGTGCTGGTCACCATGCCACGGGCACCGCCTGCATTGCCTCGCAGAATACTCACAGGTCCAGGTCGGCCCCCATGTCTCGGGCGAGGGAACCAGGCTCGGGGGACCCCCCCCCCCGCAATGCCACACAGTTGCAAGACTGGGATGGGAGCCCAAACCATGGGGCTCTAGACTCCCGTTCACAACCACGGCTCCGTAGCAGACCCTCGCCCTGCAGGAGACCTACCGAGAGGGACCCCACGGGGACAGGGGCTGGCACGTCGGCCGGAGGCACCAGCAGATCACAGGTGGACACACACAGGGCGGAGGACCCATTTCCCGCGCCCGCTCTGCCTGGGCACCGTCCTGCTTTCTCGCTTCTGCGGCCACGGCTCTGTTGCATCACGCCCTGTCCTCAGCTCCACGGTCAACAGCCTGAGCCTTCACCCTTGCTTCCCCTTCCCTTCAGGGACGGTGGCGGCCTCCAGCCGCCAGAGCCGGGTTGCATCAGCAGCCACCACTGGTTCTCCTAACGGAGCCCACACGTCCGTCGAAAAATCGATGCCCTGGCCGCTGGGCGGGCGTGTGGGGGGGTGAGGCTGGCTCTCGTGCCGAGGCCCACTCGCCGTGAGATTTGACCAACTCCAAGAACAACCAGCAGCAATATTAAGGCCACTGACCAAACGGAGCCGGTCCAGGTGGCCAGGGCCCTTGACCTGCGTGAAACCAGACACACCCCATCAACGGCTAGGGGTGGGGGGGGGGGGCCGGGCGAGGGGCAGGAAGCAAACTCACTGGCAAATGTGATTGTGTCTTTTTATTTCTCGTTGGGTTGGCCGCCCCTGGGTTGCAGCACATCCATCAGGCTGAAAAGCAAGCTACGTCCATGGGTTAAAAATTCATTTACCATCCAGCCTGGCTTCCAGCTTTCATGCCTTAATTGAATTTTGTTGTGACAGCGGAGCTGAGCTCCGAGGCGTAGCTTTAGTCCGGCCTCCAGGCCCCGGTGTCTGGGGCGAGCTTGATGAGCTCTGTGACGCGATTATCCCCCGGCATGCACAGAAAGTTTCTCTCCAGGGTCACTCTGAACTCGCCCTGGGTCCTCACACATATGGAGCCGGAATACAGTTAACTGATCTTCAAAGACGCGCTCGGTCAACGTGTCTCCAAAGGGGAAGACGGGGAGCCCGGTCCTATCGTGGGACAGCCGGTCTCTGGAGAAACACGGTCACGAAGTGAAACATTTAATTCAGCAGCTACTGCAGGCTCAGTTCGCAAACGAGCGCGGCACGTCCCCCGGAAAACGAGCAGTGGTCCGCCAAGCTGAGGGGCGCCAGTGAGCTGGGTTATTACTCCCGCGTAGCCTCTGGCCAAGGGAGGTCCTGCTTGCTTTCTTTAGGCCACGTTTACACGAGCTAACAGCCACGTCCTCACTGCTAACTCCCATCGTACTGGGTGTCGTACTGGTCTCATCCTGCACCTGACAAGACGGGGACTGTCTTGCCCATCTCCCTCCACAACCGCATCTACCCTAGTCACCTACTGCTGTCAGGGGGCGTTCTGCGTCGTGAACCGGGCTCCTCGCATTCCAGACACAGCGTTGGAGACGTGAGGGAGGTCCCTTAACGTCCTCTTTCCATTCTGGGGAGCAGACTCAGGCTCAGGACTCCCGCTAACTTTTCTTTGCTTTTGGCAAACATGATGCTTTGTGACCGCTGAGTCGGGCGTGGACACCTAACGGCCACGGGAGAAACAAACGAGGGAGACGGCCACGAGAGAAGACTTCCCAGACGGTCTCATGGTGATGGACAGTGGTAAGGACTTGTGTCCACTTTTAATAGGATTCGGTGTTCTCTGAGCACCGATGGGGAAGTGTTATCTGGCACATCAAAAATGGAATGATTGCAATTATATGTTTTTATCTATGAGAATATAAGAATCCCCCCCTCCCCCGCCAAGGGTGGTTGGTCGGGAGCAATTTACCTCCCGAGGAAGGGGAAGGACGTGGTTCTCACTTACACAGACGAGGTCTCCAGCTGTGGCATCGTTCAGCTGACACAACAGTCACTTGTCTATCTTGTCATTACTTTAAAGCCAAAATTGACACCGTGATTCATATTCAGAGTCTATCAAAACATCTTCCACATAGAAACGGAAATCGATGGGCACAAGTCAACTTCAGATTACTAATAAATGCATGAAGACGTTCACCCTCACCCGTGCATCTCCTCAAGGATCTGCAAATGCACCTCCCATCGGATGTGCAAAAACACACAAATCTGACTGCGTCGGGTGCTGCGAGGTGGGGAGCTTGTCCACTCACAGGGTGCTGGTGGGAGAGGAGACTGGTCCACTCACGAGAGGGCCGGGGGCAGAATCTGCTAGACAAGACGTGTGCAGGCCCTGTGACGGTCCCCGGATGTTTCAGCCGGACTCACACACACGTGTGCTCAAGGAGGCGGGTGTGAGAAGGTCCGTCACAGAGAAAGGGAGAAGCCCCAGTACGAAGCCCATCAGCCCAACTCCATCTCAAAGACACAGTGAGAGGAAGAACAGCTAGCTATGGGATCTTGGAGCCAGTACGTTACAGTTACAAAAAAACCTACGTGAAAACACCCCATATTTTCTAACGAGACAGGTGGACACAGGCTTGTAAGTATATAGATACAGGCAAAGATACATTTTAAAATATGGAAACAATATCCTAATAATACAATGGACGCTTCTGGGCTCTGAGGCTGGTATAGGGATAGATTCCATAAACTAAAGAGGAATTTAGCTTTTTTTATAATGCTGCATTACTTTTTTTTTTTATTTTTTTCATGTTTGCTTATTTTTGAGAGAGAGAGACAGAGCGTAAGCCGAGGAGGGGCAGAGAGAAAGGGAGACACAGAATCCGAAGCAGGCTCCAGGCTCCGAGCTGTCAGCAAAGAGCCCGACGCGGGGCTCGAACCCACGAACCATGAGATCATGACCTGAGCTGAAGTGGGACGCTTAACTGGCTGAGCCCCCCAGGTGCCCCAAACATGACGAATTTTTTAAATGATCGAGTCCAGGAGGTGTGTGCGTGAAGGTTCTTTGTACTATGGTTTCACTTTCTCAATATATTTGGCATCTTCTACAAGAAAAAGTTACAAGGTAAAGGCAACGTGTCACTTTTTGAAAGCACAATCAAAATGACTGGGAGCAGACACAGCAAAATCCCGGCCCTGTGATTCTGTGTGATGGGAAACGCACGTGTGCTCTTTTCTTCTCTATACATTCCTTTTTCAAAAAAAACAAAAGCCGACCTAAAAACAGCACCGAGAACCTTGCATTCCTGGGAACACCACCTCACCACTTTTCCACCACTCACCGCACAAGGGAAGCCCCGCGTTTCTGCAGAAGCAAGGCTCGTGGGAAGGAATTCACTCATCCTCTTAGCTCCCCAACTGCATGGAACCTGGGGTTGGGGAGACGTGCGGGCGGACAGACAGGCAGAAGCTGGAAGTACCCGCTCCGGAGCGGACCCCGCCAAGCGTCTCTTTATTCTTCTTCCAAAGCAAGGAGGGTCTCAGCTCCCGCCCAAACCTCATCTCAAAGCCTGCACTTGGTGACAGGCACATTTCCAGAGCCCTCGACGGACCACAGACGTAAGATACTCTAGAACTTTCTTCCCGTTTCCAAATCACGACCTGCGCGGGTCTTGGTCCTGCTACCAGACGATGGCTTTTGTTTAAGCAAAGTCAAAACATAACGTGAAATGTGGAAAGGCCACAAGAGATCGTCCAGCCAAACACAGCAGACGACTGATGTAAACACGCCTGTCCCGACTCAGGAGATGCGGGAAGTTTAACTTCGGTCTGTAGGCGCAGTTTAAATCCCGCGATCGGCACGTGCACAGCATTCAGCCATGAGCCCGAGCACCCGAAAAACTCTGATGGGGTGTTGGACGCCGTCCCCGCGTGCGCTCACATCACAAGACCTCCGTTCCGTGGCTTTCCGGAGATGTGCCCACACGGCCCAGCTAAGCGTCCCTGTTTGAGCGCCTGTGACTTCCTCCCCAGGATTCCTGCAACGTCTCCATACCCAGGACCACATTTCTACACACTCCACGTGGACGCCCGGCTCATTCGTGGCCTGTGAGTTTCTTTGACAGAGCTGTGGACACACCGCCTCCTTACACCCTTCGCGGGCACACGCCTCTCCCAGGTTCCGCACACGCCTGTCTGCAGGCCCCCGCAGGAGGGACAGCTGGCCCCCTGAACCCTCACTGGCTGCCTTCTGCTGCTGACGAGGTTCAGGAAACACCAGATCTGGGCCCCCTTCTTCCCTCGGGTGGGGGGACATGAAATGCCCTCCACTCCCGGGGCCCCACCCAGCCCCGCTTCCTCCTCCTCCTTTCGGGGTCCCGCTCTGCTTCCCTCTGGCTTCCTCTCTGGGGTTTCTAGTTGTACGTAGTGGGTTAGGGTCTACACCGTCTTGTGTGAACCCAAAGTCGGATGTTTTAAAACCTCACCATGCTCACCTATACTTAATACAATTTTTAAATCCGTGAACACCTGCCTCTTTGATAAGCAAAAACAAAAGGGTCAAAACCAAGTAATATTTCCTTGCAATCTACCAGAGATGAACACTCTGGGACTCATAAACCATAAATGGTATCATCATCAACCATAGTTAATAATAGTGTTTTGCATATTTGAAAGTTGCCGAGTGGGTCTTAAAAGTTCTCATCACAGAGGTGCCTAGGGGGCTCAGTCGGCTGAGGGTCCAACTTTGGCTCAGGACACAACCTCACGGTTCGTGGGTTCGAGCCCAGCATCGGGCTCTGTGCCAACAGCTCAGAGCCTGGAGCTGCTTCGGATTCTGTGTCTCCCTCTCTCTCTGCCCCTCCCTCACTTGCACTTGGTCTCTATCTCTCTCAAAAATAAATAACCATTTTAAAAAAAGTGAGGGAGAGGGGCACCTGGGTGGCTCAGTTGGTTGAGCATCCAACTTCAGCTCAGGTCATATCTCCTGGTTCGTGGGTTCGAGCCCCGCATCGGGCTCTGTGCTAATGGCTCAGAGCCGGGATCCTGCTTCTGATTCTGCGTCTCCCTCGCTCTCTGCCCCTCCCCCACTCATGCTCTGTCTCTGTCTCTCAAAAATGAATAAATGTTAAAAAAAATTTTTTTTTAAAGTTCTCATCACAAGAGGGGCACCTGGGGGGGCTCAGTCTCCTGATTTCGGCTCACATAATGATCTCAGTTCCTGAGGTCGAGCCCTGAGTCCGGCTCTGCACTGACAGCATGGAGCCTGCTTGGGATTCTCTCTCTCTCCCTCTCTCTGCCCCTCCCCTGTGCACATGCTCTCTCTCTCGCTCTCAAAATAAATAATTTTTTTTAAAAAAAAGAAAGAAAGAAGTCTCAGTCAACCCATGACTGGGGGCTCACTTATTCCTAAAGCCTCTGCCACGGTGGGCTCATAGAAGATTCAAGCAAAGCACAGTCAGAATCAGCTAATCCAAGCACTCACTCACTGAGGCCAGTGGGGCAGTGATGTGCCCAGGCACACGGGGGCCCAGAGACGCCAGACTTCCTGGAACTCGCTCCCCTCCCCTCACCCGGGGAGCATCAAGGAGGCGGTCAGCACTGGGCTCTGATGGAGCTTCTCCCCTCGGCCCGTCTGGCCACAGCCCCGACACGCATAAACCCCGGGGCCGGCTCCACGGTCCCTGCATCCCCCAGAACACCAGGAGACTGAGCGTCCAGGTGCTTTATTCATCCCCAGCGCTGCCCTCTGGTCCTCAGCTGGCAGACGTGGCTGTGGGTCCCAGGCCTCCCCTGCAGGTGTTAAGTTGCAGATACTAACGGTGCTGGGAGTGGAGCCACCCAGAGAGGCAGGACTTACTGCTGGGAGGGCGGGGAGGGGGCAGGCTGTGGAAAGTTCTGAGGTTTACACCGGCGTGATTTTAGAAGGCCCTTAGTCTGCAAACGCATCGACCACCGTGTCCTCAGACGGCTCTGTTCCAACCCGGCACACACGAGACGAGGTCCTGGATTCTTGCTCAAAATGCCACGAACTGCACACTTGATGAACAGCTCGTGCCTGGCAAACAGGAGCCAGGAGGCGTGTCTGCCCACTGCCTACCCACAGCCTCCTTAAATGCTCTGATTGAGAGGCTCTCTGTCCTTCAGGGCACCTCCGAGGGGCGACTCCAGACCAGAGGAAGTAGGGAGCCAGGGAAGATGGAAGGGCTGGCCTCTGACGCCCAAAACAGGCGCAGGGTGTCCTCTGAGAAGCCCAGTCCCGGAGGGTTCGGGGAGTCACGGGCCTCCGGCCACAAGAGGCCGTGGGGCCTGCAGCAAAGCAGACTCACACCCAAGCCTTCCCTAGTCGGCTCAAGGGGGCGGAGGCAGCTCACGCCTGTGGACTGAAGACGGCAAACAGGGTCCAGCCTGCAGGCCAGGCGGTCACCTTCCCGTGGACTGATGCCTGAGTGTGGCCCAAGGGGTATCTCAGTCGGCCGGGGGGGGGGGGGGGGAGGGAGGTTTTCTTCTCATCTGCACTTAAATGACTTTTTAACAATTATTTGGATTTCTTATAAAGTGCCACCTTTTCTCCTGTTCCTTTGTTTACTGGCTTCTGACGAACCCTAGGGCACAGAGTGAGGGTCTCCGGATGCCAGCTTCTCTGCTGCGTACCAATCTCTGCTCCAGAAGAGGCTCGGGCCAACTTCTCCACAGATGGAAAGCAGCCCTGTGTCAGGGTCCCTGAGGCCACCCTGGGGTACAGGGAACCCCCACAGGGCTCACAGGACTCCGCACACAGCCATGCTCGTGGCTGTGAGTTCCCGCCGCAAAGGGACCCAAATCAAAGTCAACAAAGGGCAAAGGTGTGGGGGCAGGTCCGAGCGAGACCAGAGCAAGCTTCCAGAGTCTTACAGAGTCACACGTGAAGCTGTGACAACACGCATGAGAAGCCGCCACCGGGGACGCCCACGGACACGGCCCAGGGTGTCTGTGGGGCGGTCACGTAGGCACCTGCTGCTGGCACATCCGGGACTCCAGACTGCCCAGCGGGAGGCAGGTGGTCGGCATAAACCACGGTCGTGCAGCCTGGATGCGGCGGGCCCTCTTCTCTCTTAGGGAATGGGGGGCTCCCAGAATCCAAGTTCCAGCTGCCAGCCACGGGCCGGCCTCACCGGCAGGCCTGTCTGCTCAGGACTGACAGCTTCGGGCCTAGCGGGGAGCTCGCCTGTGCACAGGCCCCTCCCTGCCCTGGCAGAGCTCCTAGAGGAGAGATGCGCACTCCCGTGTCCCGCACGCCACGCCCACCGCGAGCTACACGAGGAAGCAAAGCCTCGCAGCACGTGTCCTGCTTGTGAGAACGGCCGCCTTGGCAACCAGCTCTGGGCACTCAGGGACCCTTCCTGTGTCCCCTCTATGCGAGTTTAATAAACACACTGTTGTCTCAGACTCTGATTGTCACCTCGTTCTCTACAGCAACGAGAGCCCAGTGTCTAGGGGAGAACACGCGCCCCGCAGTCTGCAAAGGACCCCGCCCCCTCCGGCCCCAGGCGCACCTGGACGGGGCGGGTGATCTGTATGCACCAGGTATCCCCTGCTCCCTCCGGGACTCGTTCCGTCCCCCCCACAACGGACCCACAGCGGGCCAGAAGCAGGACTGAGGGCCGCCCGGGGCACGTCGTGAGAAAGGGGCGTTTTGACAATAGTTTTCACGTCTCCGTGTTCACGGGACAGTTCGGACAACGAGGGAAAGACGCGGCGGCGTGAGGACAAGGTCTGGGGAGGGCCGTCCGGGAGGGGCCGGGGCTCGGCCAGGCTAGCTCTCCTGCCCCCCGCCCCCCTGCAGCCCAGAGGCCCGCCTTCGCCCCTCACCCAAGCCCAGAACTTACCGCCAACCCCGGATGAGGACACGAGCCCGTGACTTGGTCGGTGGGGCCTGCAGCCCGGCCTGCTCGGTCTGACCCCATCCCCACGCCCACGTGCCAGCTCCCTGCGGGCAAGCGAGGCTCCCACGTTCCCGACCCACAGGTGCAGTAACCCTTCACGCGGCTGCACCTGTCAGCACCCGGGTCAAAACAAGCCGTCAGAGGCAACTGGGGAGAATTTGGAGGTCACGGCGCCACGGGGCGGGGGGCGGGGACCAACACGGAGGCGCGAGGGCCAGTGGGGCGGCCGGAAATGCCCCACCTCCCGGTCTACATAGTCCGCACAGCGTATTCCATAATCCCCATGAAAAAACACAGCGAGTCTTATTTTTAATACACAAAGCAACAAAACCCCACAGGGCCCGAATGAACCACAGGTGTCGCATCTGCTTACATAAGGGGGGGGGGGGGAAGGCGTAGAGGAAGATTCGCGGGTCACCTGAGGGTAAGGAGTCAGAGGGAAGAATTCCGACGGGGAACTAGGAAGACAGGCCTCAGAAACACAAGGAGCAGCATTCTTCGCGAACAGAAACAGGCGTCCCCCTGTGGCGAGACGCAAAGGTGTCAAACCTCCGCCAGCACGCCTGCAAGGCCCCAGGCCCCTCGGCCCCCCTACCCCCTGCTCCAGACAAAGGCGTCGGCTTCCTCCCCTTCCACAGACATGCATCTTACTGCCCAACAGCAGAACACTCACACGAACACGTTAATTGTTTTTTAAGTTACCTTATTTACTTAGAGAGGGAGACCATCCCAAGCAGGTTCCGCACTGTCGGCACAGAGCCCGACGTGGGGCTCGAACTCACGAACGGTGAGGTCATGACCTGAGCGGAAATCAAGAGTCGGACGCTTAACCGACTGAGCCCCCAGGCGCCCCTGAAACATGTCAATTTTTAAACGAAACTACAGGCTGTATTCTGTCGCCAAGAGCAGAGACTATGTACTGTTACAGACTAGATACTCTGCACACGCCCTGCGGGACATCCAGGGTGTCCTGTTCCATACTAGACGCCTGAAGGGGGCCAGACACACGCACATGCACACACGTGCACGTACACACAAGCACGTGCCCTCACACATGCACGTACATGCATGCACACGCACGTGCACATGCGCAAGCACATGCACACACAAGCACATGAACGCACACACATGCACACGTGCACGTACACACGAGCACATGCCCTCACACATGCACGTACATGCATGCACACGCGCAAGCACATGCACACACGAGCACATGAACGCACACACATGCACACGTGCACGTACACACAAGCACATGCCCTCACACATGCACGTACATGCATGCACACGCACGTGCACACACGCAAGCACATGCACACACATGCACATGAACGCACACACATGCACACGTGCACGTACACCCACGTGCACACACAAGCACATGCATGCACAAACATTCGGTCTCTGGCACTGGCCGCCCCTTCTCCTCCTTCCTCCCTCCCCCTTCCCTCACTGCCATTTCTGGTTCTTGCACCGTCAGTGGCCCTCACACCTGAAGCTGGTGCAGAATCACCGGAATACCAGCACGGCAGCGTCTACTGAGTGTCACTCTTTTGTTCTCAAGCCTTCTGAGATGAGCACTATTGTTAAATCCCTAGACCTGCGCTGTTAACATCCAAGGAAACGGACGCAGGAAAAACCCATTAGCCAGTCACTACATGCCTAGGGGAAGCGCCCACTCTGTGCCAGATGCTATTCTAGGCAGCAGCAAACAAGACCCACAGAGGCCAAGGACCGGCCGTGCTCGGTTCATACAGGGCCGAGCCCGCGGGGGCGGGAAAACACAACAAGGTTGTTCTCGAGTGAAGAGCTGGGCAGGAAACAGGAACCGAAGAAGGAGAAGCAAAGAAATGGTGGTCTTTTTTCCCAGAGTGGAAGCCACACCGAGCTTGACAGAAACCCCGCCCAGTACGGAAGGACCGTAGGGCCAGCCGCCATGGACTCTGGTCCCCAGACCTGCGGTCGGCTGCCAGCCCACACCCGGGGGCAGTTCCGGGCTCTGTGGCGTCCACCTCCTCCGAGAGAAGAAGGAAACCCTGCCCGTAAACACGCAGGGGTTGGTAAACATGCAGGTGTGAGGTTCGGGGACGCTGGGGCACAAGCCCACGTCCCTGAGCTGGTGAGAGCTGCAAGCAGGGTTTAAACCCAGGTCTGTCCACACCCAAATGGCATGTCTCCCCCTTCACCGGACTGCACTGTTTTCCTCACAAACACCGCCCTGGGGTGTGAGCTGGGAGTTCAGTAAAAGCTCTGGTCACGCTGGCTCTAAGGACATGCCAGTTCCATCTGTGGGCCAAAGTGACGGGCTTCATCCTGCGTCAGCTTCACTTAATGCTAGAGGCGGCCTCGAGCGCAGCGTTGGGGACTCGGGGGCTGAGGCCAGGCTTGGCAGGAAAGGGCACACGGAGAATCAGTGACGTGGGCCGTGGGCCAGGGGTCGAGTAGCGTCATGTGTATCGGTTAGGGTATCTTAGGTTGCAAAGGGCAGTGCAAAGGGCTTCAGGCAGGGCTAGATCAAGTCGCTCAGATGACGCTGCTCAGTGTCTCCCCATGGTTCTGGGCTGCCTTCCTCAGAGTGGGCTTCGGTACCTGACTCCCCACAGGATTGCAGGCTAGCTGCTGATAGGTCCATGTGTTTTCAGCTTTCTTATCCACATCCAGACGGAGATGGAGAATACCTTTATGGGGTGGTAGCGATCCCCAGAGCCACTCTGATTGCACTGACTTAGGCCACATGTATGGCTCTGACAGTGTCTACAGAGGCAGAAGGCACCTCATAGCCAGCCCAGGCCACATGTTCTATCCCTAGACTCGGGGTAAAGTCGGCTTCCCGCCTCGTGAATCGAGAAACCACAGGGAGCCATGGGAAGACTAACGGGGTGTGAACAGGCACCACCCCCAGCATGTGACACCGCTCCCCTGGAGGCTTATCCATCCAGCCCAGGAGAATGTGGGCGTGAGCCACGGCGCCTCCCCACCCCCATCCCCATGCATGAAATGGGCTGGTGGGGGCAGAACCCAGGAGACCCTCCTCTGTGGCTCTTGGCTCCTTTACTCCATATCTCTACCTCTGCAGACAGAGGGGGTGAACGTGAGGAAGGAGGTTGACATCCCTACATGGTTGGTCTCCATGTTCGTCATCGGCGCGGGACCCAGCCCGTGGAGGCACGGAGGCAGTAATAGAGGGATCCCGGCCCGTGGAGGAAGACAAAATGCCCTACGATAGACCCAACCTCTATATGTCCTTTCTCAAAGGGTAATTGTCATTAACGTTTAACCCGGTTTTTCTCTGAGAAGGTCTCACATTGACCTGATCCCACGAGCAGTGAATGTGATTAAGGGAAACACTGAGTGCCGATTACAAAAGAGGCACAGATGATTGTTTAGTCGCTGGATTAAGCCCCATCACGGCATGGGCAAACTGTTAACTCAGGGCCCCGGGGAACATCCTTAACTCTTCATCTGCAAAATAGCTTTAGGGATCCCACGAGCTTCTCGGGGTTCGGGAAAGACCCAGAGATCCACTGAGAAGTTCACATCTTTCTGACCATCGGACAACATCTCCAAGCCGCCCAGACAGCTAAGCTGGGGTCCGCTCCGCTGACATGACTGAATGTGTGCACCTCCCATTCGCTGGGAATTTGGGTCTCTCTGTAGACCTTGGAAGACTGAAAGCGCCTGTTACGACCGGCAGAGCGTAGAACCCAACCTGAAGGTGTGATGTGCAGCCCCCTCCGCCTCCGTCACCAAACCTCTGGTGGGCACAGGATGGCCCTTCGTGACCCAAGGTTGTTTTCAGGTGCACACCCAGCAGATACTTCATCGATCATCGGTTTATAGAGCATATGACCACCAACATCTTGATATTCTCTCTCCTATTTATTTACTTTTTTCAATGACGAGGGCTCTGTTGGTGCTGACGCACTTGATACCCATAATATTTGGTGCTGTGTCCTTTGGGGTGTAAGCCGGTCCCCAGAATCCGGCGGGATCCGAGTAACAGTGTCGCCTTCCCTGTGTTGCCTTCTCCTACTATGTTTTACCTTCTGTTTCCAGCAGGATTTCCTACTTAATCTAGTGACAGACTATTTCTTTTCCAAGTAGATTTAAGCGGTGCGCTAATGCGGAGAACGTAGAACAGTATCGTAAGTGGGGGGGGGGGGGGAGTTTGGGGGCAGACAGGGCTGCCTCCAGGGAGGCGGTGGTTCTCACAGATAAGTATCTGGGGGCCAAGTGAACACAGGATCTGTCCTCCAAGCCCACAGGCTCCCAGCCCCCTGCTCCAAGGGTCCTGCACGATCATGCTGGCTTCCCACCTTCGTGCACGGGCAGCGTGTCTGGTCACCGCTTTTCTGAACCCACGCTGCCTTCCTACAATTTCAGATTCACTCAGCAGCTGGTGATGCCTCCCCCGTTCCTAAATCTTCCCCAGTACACAGAGCAGGTGCACCAGGTAACGTGGGATAATTCAGTCGCTCCATCCACCCTTGCGAATTCAACCTCCTCCCGAGGGCCTCTGCTCTTCCTCCTCCTCCAGGAAGCCCTCCTTGATCACCCGGACCCATAACATCTCTATCGCCATGAAGAATCTATCTTGGTTTGCTCCGCACACACTCCCCTTCCTTCCAGCTCTAATATCCCAAAGTCCCTCCGGGAAATTACCACGCTTCTGTTCCATCCACAGTGGGCACCTGACCCCGGCCTGGCCAAAGTGCCATCTGCCCTCAGCCAAATAACTGTTCAAGGAACAGACTGTGTCTCGTGTTGATGGGCACACTCGTCCCATCAGGGACGATCTTGGGGCTTCTGCTGGCCTACCAGTAAGAGGCAGCTCTTCTCTTCTTCCCACGGAAGTTGCTAGAAAGAGAGGTGCTGGTGGCAGCCACATGGAAAGAGCCTGCTGAGGTGAAGCTGGGGCAAGAAAAAGGGGGTCAAGAAAAGGAAAACGACCACCTCCTGATGGCATCACTTCAGCCTCTGGATGCAACCGTGCCTGAAAGCCTCCCTGCAACAAATGCCTGTTTTGCCAAAGCCAGAATGGGCTGACTGTTCGTCACCTTGAAAGCAAACCAGTTGTGGCTAACCACCTCTGAACCCCGAAAGTCCATCTTGTCTGTCCTTAACCATGTGAACGGAGACGGCCACTCTGTCTTCACACGGCCGTCTTAGAGGGATAGCAGTCTCCGGATCTGGGGCCCACCCGACCTTATCTTAACTCGCATCGTCATTATATCAGCAAGGACTCTATTTCTCAATAAGGTTACATTCACGGGTCCCGGGGTTCAGATTTGAATATATCTTTATTTGGGGATAGAGGTGTATGAAATTCAACGGCTTACAGCTGCCATCTTGTGATTACTGGGACCGTAAGTCTCAGGGCAAAGCCAGCACCTTGCAAGGGGAAGGAGACACCTGGACTTCCCTTGCCTTTGCCCCCCAAAGTGGTCGTTCTTATTGACGCCAATTTGAATGTGTTTTCTATTATTTTTAGCAAAAAGCACTGCAACTAAAATGGGCATGGAGTTTCCCAAGGTACAGATCTCAGGAGGGTAGGAAGGCAGCCCCAAAGCAGGACGGGTTCTGGGCACAGTGACAGGGACCCCAAGGCCACCTGCCTTCTCCTCTCAGTGAGACACGCAGACCAGGTCCTCTTTGAGCTTAGCTTTTCCATCCTGCACTTGTCTGGTGTGGGGTGTGGGGTCTGCTCAGCCCCGGAAGGGGGCGGAGGGGGAGCGTGAGCTGACTGCTTTCTCCCAGAGCTCTCCCCCCACCCCTCCCCAGGGGGCTCTCCCACCCCTCCCCAGGGGGCTCTCCCCACCCTTCCCCAGGGGGCTCTCTCCACCCCTCCACAGGGGTGAACAAACATCCTGAAGGTGATAGAGTTTCAAAAAGGGAGTTCAGGTAAACATCCTTCTTCAACAGCGTTGAGATGGGACTATTTTCTATAGCTTTGTAATGTAAATATGTAAATAACCTGGAAGGGACAATCCCAGCAACACAAAGCAAGGAGAAGGCTGGGGGTGGGGGGGAACGTGGGGGAGACCCTTGGGCACAGGCAGTCCCAAGGTCACTGTGCAGCCCGCCTGGGGACGGGGAAGCAGCCATCTGAACCTCCACCCAGACTTCCATCAGAGAGGAGTCTGTCTAAAATCCGCAGGTTAGCAGACTTCTTGCTGATGCAGCTGCTACGTTTGAAACAACAATTACCTTTGTAGGAAGCTACCTGCAAATTATGGCATATCAAGTTGGCCAAACTGGAAAAAGAAACATGTTTGCCACTAGGTTACAGTCGACCGTGGGAGTACGGAACCGGCTTCCTGGGTGTCAGAGAAACATCCCAGTTGCGGGAGATACGGTGTAATAAGGCTAAACCCCTGCCCTCATGGGGGTTACATCCCAGCGGGTCCCACACACCAGACGGACAGGCGGACAGACGGACGTGGTTTGGGGCAGCACAGAGGGCGTGAAGTGAGCCAACGGCTCCGTGAAACCAATCGCCGTGGCCCACGACCGAGGGCCTTTGTCGGCTTCTCTTCCGGGACTGGAACAGGGCCCTTTGCCCACTGTGTCCCTACTGGTTTCTTAGTTCCCCAGGAAACACACCCGCCAAGTCCTAAGAACCCCAGCCCTGCCCGGTTTGGGGAGTGGTCCCCTCCGCCGGGCCAGCGGGGAACGAGATCGAGGGGAGGCTGTAGAGAGCCACGGTTCCGCGCTAAGGAGCCCGGGAGGCCCTCATGTGACGTGGGAAGTGCGCTTGTCCTTGCGGTGACTGATTAGCCAGGATCCTGAATCTAACAAAGCCGTGTCGCCATGGGAACCAGACATATTCTGCGGCCACGGGTTAAAAATTAAGCTCCACCTGTGCTAATGCTCCCTTATCAATCTCCTCTCGAAACCAAAGCCCCTCCGTTCGGCTGCACTCTGCTGCGGTGACAAATGTCCTGTTGCCTGGTTACTAATTGGTGACAGGGACAAGCCCTGACCGGACGGCCGGTCCAAAACCCCCGAAGGCCGGACACGGTGACCGGACGCTGTCACTAAGAGGTGGCCCTGCGCGAGCTCGCTGTCCTTGGCCCTTTGTTCCCAGGAGCAAACAAAGGGCCACGTGGGACAGAACTGTCAGCGCCGTGGGCTCTGGGATGCGCCACGGGCTGGCTCACGGAGACGCACGGTGTGGCCGCGTTCCTCTGGAACCTGCACCCACCCGGTGATTCAGTGCAGCCGAGAAGAAACAGGCTCCCGGGTGCACGCGACGGCAGGTGCACAGGACTGAGGGGGCCCTGCTCACACGCCTTCCGGCCAGACACAGCGGCTTCGCTTTGAAGCGTCTGGCGGGAGGGGCAGTCAAGGCGCCCGCCCTCGATCCTCCAGCCAAGTCAGGCGACGACGGAACAATCAGCACCTTGAATTTCAGTCTTGAGCAGAGGGACTCAAAGACCAACACCGGGGCTTGGAGCGGACTCTCCCCGGCAGGTCTCACAGAGGGGCCATCCCTGTCCACCTGCCCCGTGGATTCCCAGGGCCTTCCCCTTCCCATCGTTTCCCCTGGGAAATTGTTCTTCTTGAGCCAGAATCAGATTGGGTGTTGGTGCCCAGGGACCTGCATTCGTGCCCTGCGGCTGCTTAACAAAGCCCCAGACACGAACCGTCCCGCAGCTCTGGAGGCCCCGAGTCTGAGACGGAGACTCAGCAGGTTCTGGGGGCCACGAGGGAGGGTGTGGCCCAGGCCTCCCTCCCAGCGACAGCAGTGGCCAGCAGTCCGTGGTGTTCCGTGGTTTGTAGACGCAGCACCGCTGGCTCTCCCTTCACGTGACGCTCTCCCTGCGCACCTGTCTGGGTGGCGTTTCCCCTTTTATGAGGACACCGGTCACACTGGATTAGGTCCCCCACAAATGGCCTCGCTTTAACTCGACCCCTGTAAAGACCCGGTCTCCAAATACAGTCACGTTCTGAGGTCTCAGGCGTTAGGACTCCGACATCTTTGCGGGAACAATTCAACCCACAGCAGGCAACTGTCTGTGTGATCCAGAGCGGGGCACCCCAGACAGTCTGGTGAGCACAGGACGTCTGCGAGGGCACAAACACAGCGAGGGGAGGAAGAGGCAGCCTCACGGTAAGGAGGCCTCTTTCCCGGGGCGCCTGGTCATCCTTACACGGGGAGTAACAACCGTAGGGGAGCCTGGAATCTCTTCAGCCTGATCAGGGCTTCAGGAAACGGGACTTCTGAAAGACGAGTGTCAACGTGACCGACCCCGGGTGGATCCCTCCGTGAGTGCAAGGCAGGAAGCCCAAGCCGTGATGGTACAAAGCACACGATTAAGGGGCCCTGCTTCAAACTGAAACCAACACAGGGGAAACTGGGATTCCCAAAACGTTGTTTGATCTTCTGGATCAAGCCATTCCTGAAGTTAACACTACTCTCCCAGTCCCTTAACTCGCCCTGACAAACACAATGGCATAGGGCTGGGCTCCCCCAAAGACCTTCCTCAGCTACGTCCACAGCCTCCTTCCTCTGTAGGAAAAAAGGAGCCACGTAAACTTCATTCCAGGGCCCGGGTTTGCCAAGACACCGGAGAGAAACAGACACTACCAAGACCCGAATGCCACGGCAGAAAGTGTGAGTTCCACAGCGGTTCCCGAAGACCCTGCTAAATGCACGTGCACTCCCTTTTCGCTTTTTGTTGGTCTTGTGGGCAAGCAGAGGGCCATTACCGCGCCGGCCACGTGTGCCGATGGCACCCCAGTGTCACACGTGCCCTGACAGGCCCAGCAGCACCGAAGGGATTGTCTGACTCTAACTGGCACTAAGATTTCGAGCTCAACAGAGCCCATTCTATGTTGACTTGTCTGTTAGGAAGGAAGGAAGGAAGGAAGGAAGGAAGGAAGGAAGGAAGGAAGGAAGGAAGGAAGGAAGGAAGAAGGAAGGAAGAAGGAAGGAAGAAAGGAAAGGAAAGAGGAATTTAAAATACATAATTACTTTAGTCATGAAGCATAATGACATTAAGAGCTGTTTTAACTAGACATTTCCACACAAACAACATTACACGGAGACAGTCTGTCCTGCAGCCCTGACGGAAAGCAAGGCCCCAGAATTGGTGGGGCGGAGTCGTCTGGGGACTGACCTGGGCTCAGTCCAGGGGCCCAGGAGCGGCCTGCAGCTCACAGCGTGCATCTCTGAGGCCATAGTGAACTGGGTTTCCCCAAACTTCATGAGTTTTGCCATTTCTGTGTCCCAATTATTAACGCATTCTTTCTCCTTAAACAAACACACACGTTTTATGGACATGAAGATATTGAAAAGGAAACTTCATATTGCCACCGTGAAATCATTGGTTATGTGATAGTTACATTTTTTCTAATGGGGAGCCTGGGTGGCTCAGTCAGTTGAGTGGCTGACCTCAGCTCAGGTCATGATCTCCCGGTTCATGAGTTCAAGCCCCGCGTCGGGCTCTGTGCTGACAGCTTGGAGCCTGGAGCCTGCTTTGGATTCTCTCTCTCTCTCTCTCTCTCTCTCTCTCTCTCTCTCTCTCTCTCCCTCTCTCTCAGAAATAAACACTAAAAAATTTTTCAATCAAAACATAATAAAAATCTGTTTTCTAATACATAATCCTATTTTTTCGCAGTAAACATATGTCTGGATCTGGGTTTCATCGGCCGCTTTTGTCTATTCTGTAACCTGCAGAACGCTCTGGAAATACTGCATTGGTGGATGGATTTAGGCACCGCCTTCACCAGCCTGACAGTCAGGGCCTGTCCTGAGCCTGTCCAGACAAAATTCTCCACCAAGGCAGGGAAGACAAAGTCGCGCTCTCTCTGACCCACTCTCTGCTCTGAGAGCTCACGGCACTGAGGAAACAGGTCCTGCCCGCCAGCCCCAGGCAGAAGGAGCCACATAACTTCTCTGTGAGACGCAGTAAAAGAACAGATGCCGTGGGCCACGCTTCCAAGATACGGAGAGGTCATTTCCTTCCTGTGTCAACGGCTCGTGGTGTCTACAAATATTGACTGAACATCTATGACGTACAAAGTCAGGTGGTTGGACCACACACGCGCACGCACCTCCCCCCTTTTTAAAATTTTAACTTTTCTATGAATGTTCTAGAGTCACGTGTACACAGCTAAGCGATGCTGGTAACCTTACACGTGGTTAGGGTAGCAGCTGGTTAACTGGCCATAAACGGTTCAATGTCAGCGGGTTGTTAAACACGAGCAAGCACCATCAGGCCCTCGGCGGGAGACACGGGCCGCCCAGAGCCCCTTGCTTTCCAAGCCCACACGCAGTAAAACCGCTTACCGCCAACGCCCGCAGCAAGAGCTGACGGGATGTTCACGCACGTGTTAGAGGGACCCCCTCGGCAAACAGCGGCAGGGGGACGGCGGTGGGTAAATACCCCAGATGCTCCTCCCTCGAGTGGGGTGGGTCCAGGGGGTGCCCCACCGTCTCCAGGACAGAGGAGCCCCGCTGGCCCCAGCAGACACCGGCTAGATGGCATGCCCTTCCCTGCCTGGTCCCCCGCCACCTCCCGGAGTTTCCTGGCATCGCTTGGCAAACAGGCCACTTCGACTGGAATCCCCATGTTGGGTCTGCTCCGGGAGGATCGAGCCAAGACCCCGTGGTACAGGGACACCATCGGATAACAAGTAGAAATGTTTAAAGAATGAGGCAGTGTGCTAAAATACTCCCGTGGAAAGATCTCTACCAAATATTCCGGAAACAGAAAGATACCAATCTGCAGAAAAACCCACATGGTTTTCTTTAAAGCACGTGCAAAGTTACGATAGACTTTCTGCGGCTACACGCACACACGTCTGTCGAAAAGGGTCCAGGAGACCAAACTGTTGACAGTGGTTAGCTCGGTGCAAGGGAAGGTCAAAAGACACTTGAGTTTTTGCAAATCGGAAGTATCAGCAGACAGCTTGAGGAATGAAAAATCGATTGTGAAAGTTGCAGGACAGCGTCTGTAAGCACTTGAAACGCATGCAGACCCCACTCCGCGTGCATAGGCGTCCACACGCGTCCACAAACCAACACGCCGCGTCTGCGCATGTGTTTGTGTCCACGTGGGGGGGTGGGGGGGAATCTGAAAACTCAGAAAAGGAAACACCCAATCGTCACCGGTGTCGGCCAACCGGGTTTGGAATGGGAACGTTGTACATGGGTTTCAGCTTTTGACCTTGCACGTCCCGGTGAGATGTGACCCCAACAAGTACCGCTGCCCCTGAAACGGGACAAAGGAGTGTGATTTCCAAGATGCTGTCATTACTCGGGCCTCTGGGGAAGCGTTGTTGGTGACATCACCTCTCCAACTCGGCGTATACATAAACAGTTTGATGATTTATTGGCACAGAGAGGCCCTGACCCCTGTCGCAGGGATGGGCACAGCTGTATTGAGAATAAGGATCATCACGATTTGGGTATAAAATGCTGCCCTCGGAGAGCTTACACCCCAGTGATCGCTAAGCTGTGTTTAAGGTCGTTCCAATACCCTGTGGACCGAAGGACCTCTCAGCAAACCTCTTCCTCTGAGTCAAATACACAGCCACCACTGAGACTCACTGGCTACACCTCCCGTTTTGAAAAGCCCTGAGGATCTATTTTCTAATTGCTCTCCCTTCATGGTGAAATAATTCAAACGTTCCATTCCCTTTCAAAGTGACAAGAAGAGCTAAATTTAAATGCAATAACTTAATGATGCATCTGCAATTCCAAGCAGCCAACAATCTATCAAAAAAAAAAAAAAAAAGATCAGCCCATTCCAAATATAGGAAAGATTCACACACATGCATATCGCTCCCCTCTGTCGCTTTCAACCCCAGAACGACCAAAATTAAAAAACATCAAAAAAGTAATAAGCTCTCGAAATAATCCACCTGTTACCCCTCAGAGAGCAGAGTAACTTCTGAGTCCCATAAGCCGTGTAGAATAAATGAACTTGACAAACTCACACACCAGTAATAACCCCCATCACTCAGTTGAGACACAGCCTCTACGAAAGTGTTCTCAATGACACAATGTGTCTCTTGAGGCCATGCAGATAAGTATCTCTCACTATAAATGACGTCAATTGAAGAAACAGACACCGTTATATTGATAATGATGAAAGAAAAGGTTGGGGAATGTTTTCCAGGCACATTCCCACATGCCAGGGCCCTGCATTCACTAACTGAGTGACAAAATGTTTTTGGCTCTGTAGTAACGAGAACAAATGGTTACCAAGCACGTAGCCTGTATCTGAAACAGCAGAGTCTCACACACAGACTCTTTCTGCCTCCTGCCAGGAAAATGAACACATAAAATAGAGAGCAGAGGACTGGGTGTGAACTTCAGTCTACCGAACACGTGCCGGCTGGGTTCGTTCCTACCACCATCATCACCAACCCCACCACAAGTGCGATTTCCACCACCATCACCATCGCCACCACCATCACCACCATCATCACCACCTTCACATCACTACCATCATCATCACCATCGCCATCAACACCATCGCCACCACCATCACCATTATCACCAACATTATCACCACCATCATGACCATCACTGTCACTGTCACCATCACCATCACCATCACCACCATCACATCACTACCATCATTATCACCATCACCATCGCCACCACCACCATCACCACCATCATCACCACCATCGTCATCACCATCACCATCAACACCATCGCCACCACCATCATCAACATTATCACCACCATCATCATCACCATCGCCATCAACACCATCGCCACCGCCATCATCACCACCATCATCATCAACACCATCGCCACCACCACCGCCACCACCATCATCACTACCATCATCATCACCATCACCATCACCACCATCATCACCACCATCATCACCACCATCACCATCAACACCATCGCCACCACCATCATCACCACCATCATCGTCACCATCGCCATCAACACCATCGCCACCACCATCATCACCACCATCATCATCAACACCATCGCCACCACCACCGCCACCACCATCATCACTACCATCATCATCACCATCACCATCACCACCATCATCACCACCATCATCACCACCATCACCATCAACACCATCGCCACCACCATCATCACCACCATCATCGTCACCATCGCCATCAACACCATCGCCACCACCATCATCACCACCATCATCACCACCATCATCATCACCATCGCCATCATCATCACCAACATTATCACCACCATCACCATCGCCACCACCACCATCACCACCATCACATCACTACCATCATCGTCACCATCACCATCAACACCATCGCCACCACCACCATCACCACCATCACCATTATCACCAACATTATCACCACCATCATCATCACCATCATCATCATCACAATCATCATCACCATCACCATCAACACCATCGCCACCACCATCACCATTATCACCAACATTATCACCACCATCATCACCACCATCACATCACTACCATTACCATCACCACCATCATTACCACCATCATCACCAACATTTTCACCATCATCATCATCACCATCACCATCAACATTATCACCATCATCATCATCACCATCGTCGTCATCACAATCATCATCACCATCACCATCACCATCAACACCATCACCATCATCATCACCTTTATCACCAACATTATCACCACCATCATCACCACCATCACATCACTACCATCATCATCACCACCATCACAACACTACCATCATTATCACCATCACCATCACCACCATCACCACCATCATCACCAACATTTTCACCATCATCATCACCATCACCATCAACACCATCACCATCATCATCATCACCATCATCATCACCATCATCATCACCACCATCATCACCACCATCACCATCAACACCATCATCAACACCATCATCACCACCATCACATCACTACCATCATCACCACCATCACCATCAACACCATCACCACCATCATCATCACCAACATTTTCACCATCATCATCATCACCATCACCATCAACATTATCACCATCATCATCATCACCATCGTCATCATCACAATCATCATCACCATCACCATCACCATCAACACCATCATCATCACCATTATCACCAACATTATCACCACCATCATCACCACCATCACATCACTACCATCATCATCACCATCACCATCAACACCATCACCATCATCATCACCAACATTATCACCATCATCATCACCATCACCATCACCATCATCGCAATCATCATCACCATCACCATCAACACCATCACCATCATCATCACCATTATCACCAACATTATCACCACCATCATCACCATCACTGTCACTGTCACCATCACCTCCATCACCATCACCACCATCACATCACTTCCATCATTATCACCATCACCATCACCACCATCATCACCACCATCATCACCAACATTTTCACCATCATCATCATCACCATCACCATCAACACCATCACCACCATCATCATCACCAACATTTTCACCATCATCATCACCATCACCATCAACACCATCACCACCATCATCATCACCAACATTTTCACCATCATCATCATCACCATCACCATCAACACCATCACTACCATCATCATCATCACCATCATCATCACCACCATCATCATCACCATCACCATCAACACCATCATCATCACCATCACCATCAACACCATCATCACCACCATCACATCACTACCATCATCATCACCACCACTATCATCACCACCATCATCATCACCACCATTTTCACCACCATCATCACCACCATCATCACCACCATCATCACCACCATCATATCACTACCATCATCATCACCATCACCATTAACACCATCACCACCATCATCCTCACCAACATTTTCACCATCATCATCATCACCATCATCATCACCATCACCATCAACAGCATCACCATCAGCACCATCACCATCACTGTCACTGTCACCATCACCTCCATCACCATCACCGTCATCACCACCACCACCATCAACACCACCATTATCACCATCAACACCATCGCCACCATCATCACCAACATTATCACCATCATCATCACCACCATCATCACCATCACTGTCACTGTCACCATCACCTCCATCACCATCACCATCATCACCACCATCACCATCACCCCCATCATCACCATGTCCACCATCACCATCACCCCTACCATCCTGTTTACTGGAATATGAGACCCAGACCCACTTTTTTTATCAGGACCAACCCCAATACAAAGCCTACCCAGGCTCACGCACGATTCACCTGGTTCACCTTCTGCTTCGTGCTCAAAATGCGTGACTAACACCCACAGCGACCAGTGCCCAGACAGCCACTTGCAGCACGGAAGCCTTTTGCAGAAAGAACCAGCTGTTATTCTTACCGCCCAAAATCATCTCATGATGACACGACGTGAATTACTGCCCGGTGTTTAGATCATGCCTCCACATGGGAACAACGAAGAAAAGAATGAGCAAGCCAGCCCAGATTTTTCTCCTGAACTCTGGACCTGGCCATCTGCTAATTTCCCCGTGTTTAGGTGTAACCCAAGCCCAAAGCTGAGCCTCGGTGCAACACTGAATCCGAATCTGACCCGTAAACATGCTTCGTTTTCAGTCTTTCTCATCTGAGGAAATGGGACTCCCCCTCCGCTGTGTTGTCTCCACTCGAAATCCGAAAGCCGTGCTCGTCACCACTTCTCACGCCTCTTCCTTTCCAGCCCAACACAACGGCGGGCCGCCCCTGCTGCCCCAATCCATCTAGAAGCTCTGCAGTGTCCCTCACCTCCGCCACGAACACCCTAGGCCAAGCCACCACTGCCCCCCCCCGTCCGGACTACACGGTAGCCTCCAGATGCTCCTTGCTTCCACGCTGCCTCCACCCCCACCCAGATCTGGTGTGACCCTTTGAGAAGGCAGATTTGAGTACATCACTCTCTCCCTGAAATCTGTCACTGCCACCTGACCACTGCTCATGAGATGTGAACTCCATACCCAGAGCCCATAAGGTCACCGATGGGCTGCCCCTGCCACCTCTCCCCAGCCTGTGGCTGGATGACCACTTTTCACGCATACAGCGCTTCCGTGCCTCTGGGCCTCTGCACTGCTCTTCCCTGGTGAGACCGCTAGCCTCCACGAAGGTACACATGTTTGCTTTGCTCGGCATTCGGCCCTCCCCAACTAACCGACATATCGCTGGCATTGATAAACACGTCTTGAATAGACCATTAAACAAGGAAGCAACGGACACAGCCGCCGACTGGCACGGGGGGATAGAGCCTCAGCAGGAAGAAAGGGCAACTCACCACAAAGTCCCCACCACTGGGCTCCTAGTCTCAGGACACAAAGTGGGAAATTCCCAAGCGGACCCTCCAAAGGCTGGGTCTTATCAACTGTGTCTTCCGGACCCACGGGCTTCAGGAACGATGGGCCGTTTCTGAACTGTAAAAAAATAAAAATTAAATTAAAATATAAATAAATAAATGTCCATGATCTTCCATCCCAAAAGGATGGCTTGTAAATTAGCTTTTCTGCCTCATTCAGACCCCTCTCTGCCAAAGACGCAGGGAAACTCAGGGAACACGCTATCACGTTCCAGCCCACAGCACTGAGGGCTAAGTAAGCGAGACTGAACACACAGCCTTTCCAGCCCGACACTTTGCTTCCCCTTCAACCAAAGGTCCTGGGGTAGAACAACACACAGCTACATGCACACCCTGACACAAAGCTTCCATGAGGCTCTGAGTAAAATTCCAAGCTCCCAAAGGTGCCCAGAGAAATGGTGGCGAGGGCTAATCGTCCTCCTTGTGTAAGTGGGGCACGGATGGCGACGGGGCACAGAATGGAGACCACGAGCCATGCAGGCTTGCTCTAGACACATCCTTAATTATATAAACGTGACTGATGCCCTGTGGGTTAGAAGTGTTACCAGAAGTCAAATTCATGAATAAAAATCAGTATAAAAACCAACGAGCGCACTGCTTGTGTCAGACTCTCTACAAATTCCCATCTTTTTTTTAATTAATTTTTTTTATTACATTTCTTTATTTTTGAGAAGCAGAGAGAGACAGAGTGTGACCAGGGGAGGGGCAGAGAGGGAGGGAGACACAGAATCTGAAGCGGGCTCCAGGCTCTGAGCTCTCAGCAAGGAGCCCGACGCGGGGCTCGAACCCACGAACCGTGAGATCACGACCTGAGCCGAAGTCAGACACTCAACCGACTGCGCCACCCAGGCGCCCCTCTAGGAATTCCCATCTTACCACCAAATATTTAAAAATTGAAATTCTCATATTTCAGTAGACCTTCAATTGACATAAGCCATCAAAATATCAGAAGTTCTTTTACTTCTCTCTTGCTTTGTTAATGTTTTCAAACCTCCTAGAATCACAGAATAAAATGAGAGGTTGAATTAGCTTAGGTTTTATCCAAAAGTATGTAAGTGTCCAGTGTTCAGAGTAACCATATGGATGGGGGGAGAACACTTGGAAGTAATTTGGGCTTCAGCCTACAATTTGGAACCGGAAAACAGTCTGTATGAGCAAAATTCAATTTATTTCAAAGTAGCAAGCATTTTCTAAGTACCTATCAAGTTCCTGGCCCTTGTTAGACCCCAAAGTAAATAAGATCGAGTCTTTCCAGGACCCACAGTCTGACAGCAGAGGCTGGAACATGCATGTATAACTTTATTCAAGCTAGACCCTAATAAGATTTAGGATGATGTGCAGACGAGATACGAGGGGAAGATGTCTAGACAGGAGATTGGAGTCTTATTTCCTGAGGCAGCTAATGAGACAGTCAGGACACAGAGGCAGCAGGTAGGGCTCAGAGCAGTGAAGCACCATAATGAGCATCTGCTTGTGTAGACCCTTTCCCAGCCCACATGCATAGTGCAGGTGGTTGGACATACCCTCCCCCCCGCCCCACGACCCTCAAACTTGGCAGGAGACTGGAAATTTCATTTTGGTAGGAAATAATCACAAGCAAAAACCTTCATACGACAACATTAGGAACATCCACCACAAAATGCTCAGTTCCCTGCAATTAGTGGCGAGTAAGCCTACCACAAAGAAGCCCCGCTGGCGTCCCCCAAGCCATCGAGACCTTCCTGCTAAACCAAATACCAACCAAAGATTACTCACTACATTACAAAACCTCCAATATGGAAGAGTATTATCGACGTGTACAAGAATAAAACCCAGAAGAAGGAAATGGTGCAGGCAACCAAACGAAGCTTTACAAACAGAAAGAGAACAAGATGCCACGGAAAGGGCAGTGAAGGATAAAAAGGGTTCTTGCAGATGAAAAAAGATGGTTGCTAAAACGGAATTTAACTTAAATGGGAGATGTGGAAGATAAGGTCTCACACCAAAGAGCATCATGAGATTTGAGAAGATAAATGATAAAGCAAAGATCTTAAATACGAGGGGAGAGAGAAAGAGAGAGAGAGAGAGACAGAGAGAGACAGAGACAGAGACAGAGAGAGAGAGAGAGATGAAATTTTTAAAAGGAACCAAAAATAGGTTAGGGCATCAAACTTCTCAGCAGCAATCTTGGAAGCCAGCAGGATGCCTTTAAAAGTCTGATTGAATATCATTTCCAATTTAAGATTCTTTTTTTTTTTTTAAGAGAGAGAGAGAGCATGAGCAGGGGAGAGGGGCAAAGAGACAGAGAGAGAGAAGCAGTTGATCAAGTGGGAGGGGAAAGGAGATATTGCCATATATGTAAAGGATCATAAAATTTACTTCCAATGTGTTCTTTCTTAGGAAATTACTAGAGGATATGCTGCAGTAAAATAAGTGGGGAAAACCTAAAAGAAAAAGCCATAGAATCTGAGAAACAGTAGATCCTACTGAACAGTGACAAAGAGAAACTCCAGGGTGACAGTTGAGTCTCAGAGCTTGAGTAATCAGTTTGGAGCAAGTAGACAGAGGTTTTTTACACGTAAAGTATCATGTGAAAAAGGAGAGTTGAAAACACTTTTCGATATGTCAAAGAACTGGGAAAGAATTTTCAGTATGTGGATTACAAATCGCACCATTAAAAATGAGGCAATTAATAACTCCAGGAAAAGCAAAAAGCTACACAAGGAAAGAAATGTAATCACAGTCACTAATCGGTCCTAGTTAACAATATATATAGGGTCACCTGGGTGGTCCAGTTAGTTAAGTGTCCAACTCTTGATTTCAGCTTGGGTCATGATCTTACGGTTCACGGGATGGAACCCTGAGTCAGGCTCTGCACTGAGCACAGAGCCTGCTTGGGATTATCTCTCTCTCTCCATCTCTCTCTGCCCCTCCCCTGCTCATGTTATCTCCCTTTCTCTCTCTCTCTCCCTTTCTCAAAATATAAATAAACTTAAAAAAATAATAAACTCTCATTAAGAAAAAACAAACTATATATGTGTGTATGTATACATATACACACACATATATATGTATATACACGTACATAATAACAATGTAAACACTCATTATTGACTTAACTAAAGTAGCAATGTAACTGTATGTGTATGTTGTGGGTGGGGTCTAAAAGAACTAAACCCTCATCTACCACAGGACTTCTGAACCTCAGCACTATAGATATTTGGGACTAGATAATGCTTTAGTGGGGGCATCCTGAGCATTGTGGGATGTTTAGCAGCATCCCTGGCCTCCACCCACCAGATGTCAGTAGCATAACCCCCACCTCCAAGTTGTGACAAATAAAAATATCTCAGCCATGACCTCTGGGGGAAAAATCCCCCCTGCTTGCGAACCACTTATCTACCGTAACAGAAAGTGCTACTTTTGACTTATGAAAATTGATAAGTCAACAACAGCAGAGGAGGCATATTACTTAGGAATACTGAAGTAACTTAAAGAAAAAATTAATGCAAGTATTAAAAGGAGAGTGAAGGGGGGTGTGCCTAGGTGGCTCATTCAGTTAAGCATCCGACTTCGGCTCAGGTCATGATCTCACAGTTTGTGGGTTTGAGCCCCACGTCAGGCTCTGTGCTGACGGCTCCGAGCCTGGAGCCTGCTTCGGATTCTGTGTCTCCCTCTGTCTCTGCTCCTCCCCCGCTCGTGCTCTGTCTCACTCTCTTTCAAAAATAAATAAACATTTTTTTTAAAAAATTGTTAAAGAAGGAAAAGGAGAGTGAAGGAACCGGGCAATGAACAGGTGACAAGATGGGAAATTTGGCCAGCATTAACTTTTTAAATTGTGTGTGTGCACTTTAAATTTTAACATGCAGTTGAAGCTACAAAGCAAACAAACAAACAAACAAACAAACAAAAACCGGCAAGCTTACGCCTACTTCGGGACAGCACTGAAGTCTTTGTGTAAGGAAATCTTATACTCTTACATGAACTTACTCGATATGCTTATGTCTTTTCTCTAAATTACCTGAAACGCATTTATCAAATAACATCTTTTTATAAAATATCAAGACATCTTCTAACATCAGTTGATGTAACATTTTTGATCCACTGACTACACTGTGGGAATGAATAAGCCACGAGAGCGTAGGGAGGTCTCGGCACAAAAGCAGATGGAACGAGTGGAAAGTGAGTCAAGGCACAGAGGCCTCCCGTGGGAGCCCCCCACCCCCCGGCCGAAGAACCCTACACACGTGTGACTGCCTCCTTCTGACACGAATCCCCCGCGGCCTTACGGCCACCCACCCACACCCTGTCTTGTCCCTCCAGGGAATCGTGTTCTCTCGGGGAAATAGTTAAGGATGGCGTTTAAAAATAAGAATGCGGACAAGTGTGATAACTTGCAACTTACGAAAAATATTTCCTAATTCCATAAAAAAGAAACACATTTTTAGTGTTTCTAAACGACAGTAGCCGTCGCCCTCTCTTGGCATTTAGTGAATTTCGGTGCTCTTGGCGGAGACCGAGTCCGTCCTCCTCTTTTTCTCCGTTCGTCTTTCCGGGCCCGGGGGCTCCGTTGCTTTAACCGCCCTCCACCCGTCGCTCTCTGGCCCTCCTCCGGAGCCCCCCCGTCAAAGGGACCGGGGAGCTCCCCCCCCGCCCTGCATCTGAGCAGCCTGACCGGAGAACGCGTTAACGGTCCCAAAGCATGAAGAACCCCCCTCTCCGGTTACACGTGAAGTATGATTATTATTAATTCAAAAGTGGTCCAGCAAGATGATGCCTTCGAGGGACCGTGCGTGACCGATGCTAGGGACTCTGAAGGAAAACTGAACGGAGGGTTCAACCGTCACATCGTACAAAGTTTTAATTAACAGTGCTGTTTGGGCAGAGGGGAAAGAAAGGCAATGATTTTACTGATGCACCCTGGGCCGCAGGCTCAGACACACTCCTCATGGAGCACAAAATAAACGCTTGTGCCGCGAGGGAAGATCCAGCTTGCGCTATAGAACGTTAGGAATAAACTCAGTTCGCATCAACCATTTCCTACGAGGCTCTCTACGTGGAACAGTTGAAAAGGAATTCGGCAAACATGGGCTTAGTGACACGTTCACAGGTTTTATTTTGACAAATGTTGGACATCTCCACGCTGAAAATGCCACAACGGTGTCCATCATCATCACCTAAGGGTTTCACGACGCCAACTAAACCTGGTCTCATTGGCTGGGCTTAAAGAATTGGAAAACACTGCCCCGAGATCTTAAGCGAAGCCAGAGCGAAAACTGTCACTGGAGACATCATAACTTTGAAAACGTGCGGTTTCGAACGTCGGTTATGGGGTGGTTAACCGGGCAAAAAGCGAACTCGGTTTCGAGGGGCACAGGCTTCTGGAGGGAGCGAGGTTGAGCCCGGGGGGCGGGGGGGCGCCCAAGCCTGTGGCAAGGGAACCTCGCTCTGTGCTCTGTCCTGCTCCGCTCCCTCAGGGGAGTGACCCTTGGAGCAGAGACTCCTTCCGGACCTGAAATCGGGCCGGGACAGGTTTGGAACAAAGCCCCCACGGGGAACAGCGGCCATCTGAGCCACCCTTCAGACCCAGCAGCTCTCAGGCCGGGACTCTGTCACACAGTCCGAGGCCTCGCAGTGCGTGAGGACACTTGTCCGTTCTCCAGCCGGCTGCCTCCAGGAGGCTGGCTTCCCCGCCTCGCTGTCTAAGCCGTGTCTCGCGAACCCCTCAGATTCTCCCCGCCGCCCCCCTCCAGCCCAACGGCGGTACTCACAAGACGCCGGGACGGGACGCTCGAGCGGGTCAGATGCCGTAGCTGGGGCCACCCACACGGAGACGCCACCAGCCTCTACACCCCCGGATGCCAGCCCCTCGGCACCTCCGAGGCTTGGGCTCGCCGTGAAGCTGGAAGGCTATTACTTATTCATGGGCTGCCCGAGCCGGCCAGGAACTGCTTTGTGTCAGCTGAATAGGACGGTAATTCAATCTCCAAATGGGACCCGTTCAGCACAGGGCCTATCTGTCATAATGAGTCACGCAGATAAAAAGAACACGGCTTTCGGAGCCACCGGTGAAAGTTATGTTCTGACAGCAGGTAGTGTTAGAGGGCACCACCTTCTCTGTCTCGACGTCTCCCCCCGAGTCCCCCCCACCCCGAACACTCCCCATGAGACGCGTGACGGAGAGGGAATCACCTACCGGGTGTACCGTCGGGGGAAGGAGCAAGGGGGCCGCACAGGCGCCCCGTTCCCGTGCCAGAAGTGGGCACGTCTAGAGAGACAGAAGGCAGAGACGCCGGGGAATCGGCAAGAAAAAACTCCGGGACGAGGACGCCAGAGGAAAGGGTCCAGCCCTGCCCAGGGTTTATGTAGTTCAGGGCTTCACGGGCGAGATCACGGTAACAGCGGGGGCTCGGGCGCCAGGAAATGATGGCGCTAACTAAGCCCTCGACTCCAAAGAAAGGCCTGAGAACCAGGCCGGGAGGGGGGCCGGCAGCTCTGGCTCCCCGCACATCCCACCTGGTGGAGGCTCCGGCCTCTTGGCAACATTTTCTCGGGATTATAAAACGGGCATTTCATCCGATGGCCTTGTCTCTCAGCCACGTGAAGCCTCATTGCTAATCATCCCCCGCTCTCCTCCGCTCAGCCCCTGCGACACGCCCCTTCCTCTCTTCGCTCCCTCACCCCTGCAGCTTGGACCCGGCCCCGGGAACCACACTCCCGCGGGTATATCCCCTGGTTCTCGGGCCCCAGCGGCCCAGAGGGTCCGGCACTGAGGCAGGCCAGTCCACTGGCCACTGACGTGCCGCTGTCCCCCGGCTCCAGGGGGCGGGGGCCACGCCTCTAATGTTCTGTGTTGTATTCTAAGCACCGGCACAGGGTCCAGCCAGAGTAGCTCCTCAAACAATTGCGGAAATACCAAATGATTGAAGCCTGCAACGTCACGTGCCTTGGAATACGCATCAGTCAGGGTGGGCTGGGTTATGCTGTAGTAACAAATAACCCTCAAATTTCCGTGGCCTACAATGACGGGGCTCTATTTCTTACTCATCCTCTATCTGTGGGGCATCGGCTGTGGCTCTGCTCACACCATTCTCACTCTGGGCCCCAGACTGACGGAGCCAGAAATAGAAAATAGGACAGAGTTTGGAGTGGTATAAATAAAACTCCCACAGCACACAGACATCGGAGTTCTGCACTGGGATGTTCCGCTGAACGAAGCTTCCCATTTTGCCCACCCCGATCCTTTCCTGTCGTCCGGTCCTGGTGCCAACATCACTTCTCCGAGGAGGCTGTGCCCACCCCTACCCTCACCTTTTTAAAATGCTCACCATCAGATGCCCATTAGAAAGCGAGGTCTCTGAGGGCAGGGCTCCCATCCGTCTCACTGCCCGCTGTGCCCCCAGGGACAGAGGAAGTGCTCCATAAACATTTGTCCAATAAAAGGATAAATGAATAAAATAGCATTTTATGGGGCACCTGGGTGGCTCAGTCAGTTAAGTGTCCGACTCTTGATTTTAGCTCAGATCATGATCTCCTGGTTCGTGAGTTTGAGCCCCACATCAGGCTCTGTGCTGACATCTCAGAGCCTGGAGCCTGCTTCAGATTCCCTCTCCCTCTCTCTCTCTCTCTCTCTCTCCCCCTTCCCTCCTTGCTCTCTCAAAAGAAATAAACTTTTAAAAAACAGCGTATTACACTGGAGGAACCACAATATTTTGGTGTAATTAATTATAAAATTAGGGGCACTTGGGTGGCGCAGTCGGTTGAGCGTCCGACTTCGGCTCGGGTCACGATCTCGCGGTCCGGGAGTTCGAGCCCCGCGTCGGGCTCTGTGCGGACGGCTCGGAGCCTGGAGCCCGCTTCGGATTCTGGGTCTCCCTCTCTCTCTGCCCCTCCCCCACTCGTGCTCTGTCTCTCTCTGTCTCAAAAATAAATAAGAAAAAAAAATTTTTTTTAATTATAAAATGAGCACGTTCAAGAAGCAGTCCCACCGAATGTGAAGCACTATGATACAATCCCTGCTCTGAGATCACGTAGTAAGAGTAACACAATTATAACAGAAGCTTTGGGGCTCGGAGAAGGAATCCTGAAATTAATGACAATGAGGATTTGTCAAAGTCTTCTCTGCACTCTTTGCTGGGAGAAAATATTTATCACACTTGATCAGAACCAATTCTCACTAATAACAGAGCAAACCCCCCAAAGAGATCTGTGTCTGTTCTCGTATTCGTGGTCTATCCCGCAAACTTCCCACCCAGACCGGGGCCTCTCAGTGCACAGCTCACAAGAAGGGGGAGAGTGAGCATAAACATTATCAGTGCCCTGTGTCATGTCAGCTCTACTGACTCTGGCTATTAGTATTTCCTGAAAATGTTTTGATTATCTGGTGAATCTGGCTAATGTGTTAGCATGGGATGGACAGGTTGAGAAAATCGAGTCTGTGGTAAGAAAACGACCATAAGTTACGATGACCCCTGAAATGTACCCCTGCCTTCCTTGGTATAACGACATAACCCGTGTCTATTTGCTACAAGATGGCATTTGATGAGTAACATGCAAGTTATTCACCTTGTGTCTAGGAGCATAGACACCCCAGCGACTCCCCCTCCTGATTTCTCCAGGGTCTCCCTGGATCCCTACTTATGAATTGCCCACTTGGGAAAATCCCCACTGGTTGGGATCTGCTGAAAAGTACCTTCACAAGCAGCCAAGGAGCCTTCCAGGAGGCAGACAGATAAACAGACTGGGGTCCACCAGACGGTGGAATCTCATTCAGCACCAAGATGAGCCGTCAACCATGAGGGATGAGCACAGGGGATTTGGGGGGCGCTGAGCCACTTTCTCGATACTGTGATGGAGGATACATGTCATTATACATTTGTCCAACCCCCCAGAATGGATAACACTGAGTGAGCCCTACTTAGCAACAATGTGTCAACAGTGGCTCATCAATTGTAGCAAATGCACTCAGGTCCCACCAGCTGTGAGCAGTGGGGAAACCCTGTGGGGAAGGGACAGGAAGCACGTGGGGAGTCTCACTCTCTGATCAACTTTTCTGTAACTCTAAAACTTGTCTTTTTAAAAAAGGAATTTTTAAAAACCGGACCCCAGGGGCCCCTGGGTGGCTCAGTCAGTTCCGGCTCTTGGTTTTGGCTCAGGTCCTGATCTCACAGTTTGTGGGTTTGAGCCCCACGTCTGGCTCTGAGCTGACAGCATGCAGCCTGCTTGGGATCCCCTCTCTCTCTCCCTCTGTTCCTCGTCCCTCTCCCCTGCTCACGTGTGCACGTGCACTCTCTCAAAAATAAACACTTAAAAAGTAAATTAAGTTAAAAAGTTAAAACTGACCCCAAAGTACCCCACCACCTTCACTGCTATCCTTGTGTAGACAACACGCATCTACACCACCCAGGGTCCGGGGGGTCCGTGGATTTCTTCCCCTTTGCCACGTTGAGCTCGTCGGGACCTGCTGGCTGGGACCCGCTGTCTGAGGGCAGGAGTGTGGGACGACCGTGCTCATGGCCACCTCCCCAGCCCCCAGAGAGGCAGCTGGCCCCCAGACAGGGCGTCCTAACCAGCTGTCACATAAAAGACATTCATTCTCTCGTATTTCCGCTTGGCCATGAATGACAGAACATTAACAAGTTGAAAATTGAAAGCCGAGCTCAAAAACCTCCCCCAGGAAGAGTAGTGAGGTCTGCTAAGTCCTCCAGAGACGCAAGTCAATAAAAGAAATTCTAGAGAGCCGGAGACATGCAGACGGCTCTATAAATTAGCGGTGTGCAAGGGGGCCTCTGCGGCCGGCGTTTCCACCCTGGGTTCGAGGCCGTGTGCCCACCTCGCTCGCTCTGTCCCTGATGCCCGTTGGTCTGAATGGTTAACCCCACCGTGAGCACCTGCTGTTTCTGTGGGCTGATCACACACCCCCGTGCTGCCCCCCTCGTGCGGGCTTTCTCGCCGTTTCTCCCAGATCCTAACCTCTCAGCCGCGAGGGAAGAGGGGGCAGGAACCACCATCCGAAACCTCACCGTCGCCCAGAGACAAAGGCTCTGAGGGGCAAGACAGCAGGCCCCCCACACCCCGGGGACCGCGTGTACCAGCGATCGGGGCCCCGGGGCGGGGCCTTGCCTCGAATTAAACACATTTACTGTTCACGAGCAATCTCACCGGAGTAATCACCTTCCGTGAAAACCGATTTTGCTCTCGCTAAAGGCCCCAGACGAGCCACCCGTGGAAACCTCGGTCACGGACGCGGCCCTCCTTCAGCCTTGCCTCGTCTTTATCTCCAAACCAAACTTTAAAGTATGGAGTGACTTTCTAAAACGAAATTGCTTCAGGAATTCGCTGTTTGTGTGTTAATTACCAATTACTGGCATTAAGAGCAGCCGCTCGCCTCCAAGCGCCCATTCCATACCCAGCCCTGCTCCAAGCGTCTGACGCGGAGCGATGGCTGGATCTCGGAAGCCCCCGACCCGTGAGGAAGCCCCCCCCCCCATGGAAGCCACTCGCCCGGCGCGTCCCACAGTCTGGGGGGCGAGGGGTCCGGGTTCGAGGCCGCGGCCTGGGGGTTCAGCAACCCCCCGAACGCCAGACGGTCCGTGGAGACCGACGGAAAAGGGTATCACGCCCACGGCCAGTGTCTTCAGGGAAAAATCAAATTTCCTTTCCGATACGTGAGAAATACCCGCATGGGCCCTGGGAACCGCTACCCTGAGAACGTTCCGGACCAGCTCCCGGGAACGTGGCGAGCAGGGGTGGGGAGACGCCCCCGAGGCTGTGGCCCCTCCAGGCCTCAGAGGTTCTGCCACAAGCTGGGAAGACCCTCTGTGTCAACCGGCTGCAGCACGGCCCTCGTGGTTTGTCCCGAGCCACGGAAAGATGCCGCGTCATCAGTACAGGATCACAGAGTGGGTCAAGCAGTCCCGCTTCCCGCTCTGTGGTCTGCCGTGTCCGACAGAAAGCTAAGTCATCAGCCAGATCAGGCCTCGCGGCCCGCGCCTCGGGGACAGGCCTCCCAGGGGCTGAGGACGCTTCCTCCCGACAGACGACTTCCCGACCTCACGCCACCTCGTGTTTGGCCCGGACCCCGGCCGCCTCTCCTTCCCTCTGCACCGTGATTGCGGCCCTCAGCTCTTCTCTTACAATCAGCCTCATGGGCTGGGAGGCGCCCATTAGCGCCTGGGAATTCACTGGAGCATAAAACAGAAAAACAAACTGGGCTCTGTTGGTCCTGGAGTCGTGGGGAACAAAGAGGGTGACCCTGCTGGGGGAGCACTGGAAAATGAGTCACGCGTGAGGACGCTCACTCGGCATGCCAGCTCCATGGCGGGGAGGGAGCCTCCCAGGAGCCCCGGGGGGAGCGGTCCGCACTGCGAGGGTTGTTCGGAGGGGCCGCACCAGACCCGGGCCCTCCCACCACCACGGCTGACGACTCTGGCAGCGGCCAGCGTTCCCCGGGCCCGCTCCCATCAGGCCACACGTGCTGCTCTGTTCCCGTCCCCACGGCTGAGACACCGAGGCTCTCGGACAGAGCAGAGCCCAGAGTCGGAGCCGCATCTGACCACTGCACCCCACAGCCCCCGCCTTGGTGCCCCGGCAACGGCCGAGCCCGACGCCATGGAGTTTCCCCGTTTGCCTCCAGGACTCCGACGGCTCTCGGTCTCGCGTCGCACCGTCCCATGCATTTTGAGTCAGTCTTGACACGTGGGATCTGGTTTTGCCAACATTTGTGGAAGGAAGGGCTGCCCCTCCCCCATCGCGTAGCCCGGGCCCCCTCGTCAAAGACCAGCCGGCCGTGCGTGCGTGCCTTCATGTCTGGACCCTGCCTGTGTCCGCCGTGCAGGGTGAGTGAGTCCCAGAGGCCTGCTGCGGACACACTGCCCCTGGCGTGGACGACTGAGCTGTGTGCTAGAAATTTTGTTCAGACAGTAGATCTCGTGTTTGGTGTTCTTACAGTGAAAGAAACGTGTTGTAAATAAATTAAAAATAAAGTCTGATCGTAAGAGAGAAGATGGCCCCCTGTCCAGGTGCCCCAAGGGAGCCCCGAACTTCAGGGAGGCCATTGCTCTGCCCGGAGCTCTGAGGTCAGTCCTGGCAGCCAGACTGTCCCTGGGCGAATGGTGACATGTGTCTCTTTAACAGCCAACATCAGCTGACATCTACAGACGTGTTCTGAGTGCCAGGCCCCACTGAACATGTTTACTCCTGGGGGCGACGGCCCAACGAGTGAGTCCTGTGATCACGGCCATTTTTTGGCCTTGCTGGAGACCACACGGCTGAGCCCGGCAGCCTCCCTCGGCCGGACGGTGCTGGGACCACCACGGGAGCCACGCAGCCTCCCCCTGCGGGTGGGGGGCCGGCAGGAAGCCAGCAGCCTCCTCAGGGGACCACCAGTGACGCTCGCAGACCCTGCTCGACCTCACACATCCACAGCCCTCGCCTGACCCTCGCTTCTGAGTGTGAGGCATGGACCAGATCCGCCCCCAAATCCCCCGTTCTCTAGACCTCTGTGACCTGCATGCCTGCGGACCGGCCAGTGGTCTTGAAGATGAAGCGGTCCCCTGGTGGCCGCCTGCTGCCGGCACCAAACTCGTGCTCCGAGCGGACGGCAGAGCTCCTGCCTGGGCGCTCGACCACGTGGGATTCGTGGCGCCCACGCTCTCACTGGCCACGGCCACAGAGGCCACAGCAGCACCTCCCCAATGGCCGTGAGGGCCACGCGGCTGGTGGGAACACGAAGTAAGGGCCCGGGCGGCCGGCAGACAATGATGGAGCCTGTGGGAACGGTCAAGGTGCACAACAAGGAAGCCCGGGGACCGTCCCACGAGCTGCGCGGAAGAAAGTGGGTCTCTACCGAAATCGTCTCACAGACGGGAAACCACACCCCTTAAACGTGGATGGAAGGAGAGCCCGCCCAGGTCACATCCTGGAAGTGGATGTCTGCTGCCCTCCACACTCAGGTGCTCGGCCCCAGACTGATGGAACCCACAGCGGGAACCCTCCCGAGGTCACACTCCGGTGGGCAAGATGGAGACAACAAATATTCCCACAAACAGGACCATGCCAGCTCGCACATGCGCTGGGAGGAAAATAGCGTAAGAGGGTATGAGAGGAAGGGGAGGGGTGGGCAGGGCAGGCCTCTCGGAGGAGGTGTCCCATGACGAAGGCTGAAGTGATGAGTGAGGAGCAGTTGGCTAAGACACAGAGAAAGTCCCAGGCAGAGAGCACAGCATGTGCAAAGGCCCTGAGGCAGACTCTCCCACTGAAGATTCCACCTCTCACTGCCAGAGGAGCTGGGCTGTGGGACTGAGGGGTCTGTTGCCTCCTCCTTTTAGACAAAGGAGAGGAAGTGCAGAGGCCGACTTCACTCTGAGGGCCTCTAAGTGGCTCAAAGTCCTTGCTCGGGATGGGAAACCCAAGAAGGCGGGGAGGAGAGGCCCCGTCCCTCCAATGCAGCCTCACAGCTGCCGGCGTCTGAGCTATGGGGCAGACACGTGTAACCTCGGTGAGGAGGGCAGTAAACCCAGCCCTGGGTTGACACTGACCCAGATCCGCCAGTCGCCCTACTCATCATCCAGTCCAGGAGGTTGAGCCGTCGGACAGGATCTCCGCACGTGGGGTGGGTAGATGAACAGTATCGCTTCCAAGGGGCCTTAACACCAAGTGCAAATTAATGTGTGCAAAGCGCCCCACCCGCACCCCACCTAACACCTGTGGGTGGCGCCCAGGAGTCACAGAAGGGACTTCCGCCCACGGACGGCCACGGTCAGCGCGCACAGAAAAGCGTTCGCCGAGGTGTGGGGGAAGCTGCCTGCACGTCTGGCCCGACCCAAACCCTGACTGACCCGCGGGTTGCAGGTTGGCCAGTAGAGCAGCTGACGTGGGACAGACTCTCCCGGGGGTGTACCTGGGCCAGCCGCCAGCACGCGGGGGTGAAACCCGCAGGAGCGAGCCCGCCGTTGGCCGGGGGGGCCTGGGATCTGCCGTGCTGGGGGTCCCACCCCACGGGACCAGGAGAGACCACACAGCAGTGGTTTGCTTCTCTCCCAGCCAGCTGGTCCACCGGCACACCACCCTCCTAGCCCACTTGTGCAATGGGGACAAGACGATAGGCAAAAATTAGGAATCCTGCAGCAGTATGTTGTGGGGTCTCTGCCTCCGCACCCCGAAGTCACCGCTGCCTCCTCCGACACCGCAACGTGGTGGACCAAATGTCTGTGTCCCTCCAAAATTCCTGTGTTGCAGTCCTAACCCCCAAGGTGGTGGTGCCACAAGGCGAGGCCTTTTGGGAAGTGACTGGGTGTGAGGGCGGGGCCTCGTGAACGGGGGATTTGTGCTTTTCTAAAAGACACTGCAGAGGGGCGCCTGGGGGGCTCAGTTGGTGGAGTGTCTGACTTGGGCTCAGGTCACGATCTCACGGTTCAGATTCAGGCCCCACGTCGGGCTCTGTGCTGACAGCTCGGAGCCTGGAGCTGCTTCAGATTCTGTGTCTCCCTGTCTCTCGGCCCCTCCCCTGCTCTGTCTCATGCTCTGTCTCTGTCTCAAGAATAAATAAACATTAAAAAAAAATTTTAAACATTAAATGGGGAGGGGCAGAGAGAGAGGCAGAGAGAGAATCCCAAGCAGGGTCCACCCACAGAGCCTGACGCGGGGCTCGAACTCATGAACGGTGAGATCGTGACCTGAGCTGAAATCAAGAGACGGACGCTTCACCGGGTGACGCCCCACCCCCCAGGTGCCCTGAGCTTGGGCTCTAAACAAGGGGCGTGGGCATGATAGGAGGGTTCAAAACAGAAACAGGCTCCAGGATGGAACGAGTCACTGGACAGTCACACAACTCGAATGCCCCGAGCCGGGCCCGGGGCCTCCTGACTCCAGGGCCTGAGGGCAGCCCAACCCAGGTGCTCCCACCCCCAGAACAGTGAAATCAGGGTTTGGGTTTGCCAACAGCACCCACTGCCACCTCCGGGTCCGGGGACCGGTCTTAGCCCTTGCGACTCTCACGGGACTCACGCCCGTGCACACACACACACACACACACACACACACACACACAGCTCTGTGTTCGTGTGGACCCGAGGGCACCGTCCACAGGCCGGCAGAAGTGAGCACAGAGTGCATGCGTCACTAATCATTATGTCCTGAGTTTGGACACATGTTGCCTTTCTAACTTTTCTATAATAAGTAATGACAGATATCACACTTTGTGTCCTCAAGGGTCTCAAGAGAAGAGTCGAGAAAGCACATTTCGTTCCCTCCAACAGGAGAGAGAACGGCTCCGTGCGAGGCACCCGGCCCGTTTATCACCAACGCCACAACAACGGGTGTTTGACCCAGAAAGGCCACTTCTGTAAGTTTATCTGGAAGGGTAATAATGGAGGTGTCAGCAGGACTCCTGGGTGGCTCAGTCGGTTAAGCGTCCGACTTCGGCTCAGGTCATGATCTCACAGTTCGTGGGTTCAAGCCCCGCGTCGGGCTCTGTACTGACAGCTCAGAGCCCAGAACCTGCTTCGGATTCTGTGTCTCCCTCTCTCTCTGGCCCTCCCCCGCTCATGCTCTGTCTCTCTCTGTCTCTCAAAAAATAAGTAAACATTAAAAAAATAATTAATTTAAAAAATAACAATAACAGATGTGACGGAATCCACACCTCTTGCAGAATGGGGTACGTCCTGCAGGCATTGTTTACAGAAAGAAAACATATAAAGCATAACAAAGAGAACAGAACCGATCTAATACCCCCCCCAAAACACGGTCAGCCTTTTAAACCACATTTCCCAACTGTCTCCACAACACGAGAGTCAAGCTTACGAACACTGAATGTTACCCTTGACGGCTTTGATGGGATGTCTCTATGGGTGATTTAAGTTTCTTCTGAATTATTTCCTACGCTTTAAAATAATTTCTACGATGGGTAAATGTTACTCTACTCGTCAAGTGAAAACAGCCTAGAATTACCGTAATTACACAGAGAAACAGAACGTGCGTGGTAATTTTTGCTGCTTAAAGAGTTAAACAGTGAGGACGCTGCATCTGTTTTTAACGCTGAGGGCACAGCAGTGTGGACCCCGTGGTTCTCCGTGGATGTACGGCCTCCTGGTTTTCCGCCCGCACAGCGGCCGTGAGCTGTAGGCTGGCGGACAAGGGCGTAATGGGAGACAGACGGGGCTAAGGAAGCACCACGCCAGCTCCTGGCCCCTGTCAGGCACTGAGTGTGGGGTGGGATGAAATGAGCGTTTATTTCTTACAAAACCGATCGATGCAGGTGCTCCCAGTTGGGTGCAGGTCCCCCCCCACCCCTCCCCAGGGCTGCAACTCAGAGGGCCAGGTCCCCGCCATCGGCTCCCCATCCCCAGGAGCCCGCAGGCCTCAGCACTCCCATCTCCTGGACCGGGAGGTACAGCCACCACGTCCCTCCTCTCAGCCCACGGGATCAGGGCTGCCGGGAAAGGAGCTCCCACCTGACAAGCAGCTTCCTGCCACCATCTGACGCCACGGAGAAAACGTCCACCCCCAGCGGTGGACAACTGGTGGCGACCGGGAGTCCCTTCCACCCAGGGGAAACGAGGGGAGTGAGTGGTGCTCCCGTCCTCGTGGCACGAACGAGACGACGGCCTCGACGGGGAGGGTCTGAGGCCCAGCTGCCCGCCCCCCCCAGACGAGGAACAGGGGTCGTGGGAGCATGCCACGATTCCACGCGGGGGCTCCACAGCGGCAGGTGCAGCCGACCCCCACCCCCACCCCCGCCACCACTTTTGCCCCTGGGCTCGGGATGACCCAAAGTCGGGTACGGAGCAGGACCGAGTCAAAGCCCGTGCAGAGATGGGGCTGCACAGGAGCCAAGCATGTGGGCGGTGTGGGCAAACCCTCGGTGGGTGTGATCACTGGCTCGGGGAGACTGGGGGGCCGGGAGGGGAGACAGGCAGAAAAGAGCGTCTGCCCCTCTGCACCAGACATGAGGGGCGATTCCTGGCAAGCTATCCCCGGGCTGTGTTTCACCCCTCCCGTGCTGCGTGCTCTCTGGGCCCATGTCGCGCCCGCCGCCCCCCACAGTTGCCGATTCCATCCTTAAACCCCCGCCCGCCCTGGGCACGTGGGAGCATCCCGCAGCTGCGTGTCGCCAGCTCACTGTCCGGGCTCCACACAGAACTGCCTTCGACGCCACCTCTGTGCTCTTTCTAGTGGACGCAGCCCTCTGCTAAGTGTGAGCATTTGCTCCCACGGAGACTGGCCCGGGCGGGGACCTGCCACCAGCACATTCAGACCCGTGCGCCCAAGTGCCCCCCTCCGCACCGTCTTGGCACCCAAAATCCAAAGCATCGCTCTCTCAAACATCCACACTAACAGCAACCCTTTGCCCAGGAAAGCCCAGAGTTACCCAGCTGTCTGAAGACCCCTCTCCCGCAGCCCAGGAACCCAGGGAGGGCTTGTTTTCTGAACCCATCACTGCTTTCTGGGGCGCAGCATCGGGGGGGGGGGGAGCAGGGGGAGTGACGGGGAGAGATAGTTCCCTTCAAAACAAGCAATTTGCTCCTGTAATTTATAATTCAGGCCTGCGCCCCAAAAGGAAATTGCCGTGAATAAATGCGAGCCTCCTGACCCTGCAGGAAAATATCAGAGAGATTTCAAGCAGTGTTTTCTTGAACAAAATTTACACAGCCTTGTTAAAAAAAAAAAAAAAAAATCCCCACCGGCTTTGTAAATGTCACAGGGCGGCTGCCAGGGGGAGGTTGGGAAGGTTGGGTGGAGCCCGGCTGCTTCTGAGAGCAGAGAGGAGTCCCCGCCTGGGTCTGGGCTGTGGCTCCAGCCCTGGCCTCTCACTTAAGAGTGTCACAGCCGAGTGAGGCTTTCTGGGGGGGGATCATTGCCTTCACGCGTCCCACAAAGACCTTCCGTGTACCTCCGCGTGCAGTGCCGCTGGGCAGGGCGCAGAGGGGTTGGTCACACTGGCTGCCCCAGGGGGGCCCCCAGGGCTCAGAAAGTCAGGCCCAAATGAGGGCATCGCTGGGGCAAAGTGCAAGACGGGGTGTGATGGTGGCCGCGGGCGACACCCAGTTCTCCGGGGACAGCCTGGAGCTGGGTCTCTCTCCGTCACAGACCCTCTGGGACCAGCGTGTGTGACGCGCCTCAGGCACCCCCACCCAAATCAGGCCCTGCAGGGAGAGAGAACAGGCCTCCAGCTTACGTGAGGTTAGACAGGGGCCGTCTGGGAAAAACCCACGGCAGCCACCCACAGGCTCCCCACCCGCAACCCCGGGACCGGGAAGAAGGACCCAGAGGAGAGGGTGTGGCCTCTCTCATTGTCTTTAACAGAGAATATGATCTCCAGTCTCTGATGTTCCTTTGAAGGAGCTACCAATATGCTGCTTTTTAAATGTCCCTTTCAGGGGCTCCTGGGTGGCTCAGTCCATTGAGAGTCCGACTTTGGCTCAGGCCATGATCTCACAGTCTGTGCGTTCGAGCCCCGCATTGGGCTCTGTGCTGACAGCTCGGACCCTGAAGCCTCCTTCGGATTCTGTGTCTCCCTCTCTCTTTACCCCTCCCCCGCTCATGCTCTGCCTCTCAATAATAAATAAAACGTTAACAAATTTTAAATTAAACGTCCCTATCGGTATCTGTTTTACCTCGCTTCAAATACGCCCATGCTGAGAATATTCAAAACCAGAGAATGAAGAGCTGGTCATAAGCCAGACCATATTTCGAACGCGGATATCTTTAGGAGCAGAGAGCGTTACCATGGGATGCCTAGCCCAGGGTGCTTGCTCTATTCCCCTCTCTCTACTATTGCACCGGACCCCCCAGCGCTTGGAAAGACCACACTAACGGCTCAAGAGACTTTGCAAGAGGAAGGAGCCGAGGTCCCCGGGGCGCAGGGGGGCCCGGTGAGGCCAGGCTGGGTGTGGGCACAGCCGGCACGGCGAGGGCTCGCCTTGTGACTTCAGCCCCCCCCCCCCCGCCCATCCCCCTTCAGCAAATTCTACAACCTTCTGCTGGCTGCACCAGGTGCCAGCCAGATGCCTCCGGTTCTGAAACGCCACGCGGTCCCTGAGGCGTGACCAGCGTCTCGCTCGTGCGGGCGGGCATGGGAATTTTCTTATCTGCGTTGATATATTTCTAAGAGGCATGAAAACTCTCGAATCTTCTCTGCTCTGCCTTTGGAGAAAACACGGCCCCTTTCAACTATGAAAAAAGGAGTCAACCTTTTGGAAAAAACAGACACAGGGAGGATCATGTTTCACTGAGTAAATTGACGAAAGGTCAAAAAGCTTGATCTTTACCACTGATGCACTTTGTCTGAAAGCTGAGCCACCGTTTAAATATTTATGGGCAAGCGCTGTAAGGGCCCCTTGCGGTGGCCTAGTCCAACAGGGGCCAGGCTGCGACCATCTGACAGGAAGGAACCCAGTTCACCTCCCGGGAGGGTCTGTGCAGGGAGAGGCCCGCGTCCCTGCTTGGGAGGGTCCCTCATGGGCACCCTGAGCTCGCGGCTTCCCACAGGAGGGAAGAGCATCGCGGACAGGAGGGAACATCACGACATTCTCCGCTCTGTCTGCTGGGACACCAGAAGCAGCGAGGCCCCAGCCACTGTGCTCACACCCAGCACCCAGGTCTTGGCGGCTAAACGTCGTTCTCCACCAGAGGAAACGAGGGTCCGTCACGAAGTGGCTAATTCTGGGACCGGGGCAGGGAAAGTAGCAGATGAGCCTCCAGCATCGTATTAGCCCAGAACTCTGAGCCTCACGGAGCGCCTGGACCTGGAGGGAGGCCCCCTCAGCCCTTTCCTCCGGGCATTGAAATCCGTGACGGTAATACGTCTAACCGCTGCAAACAAAGCAACAGTCTATTAATCGATACTAACAAAAGTAAATATAAATATAAATATATAAATGGGAAGAAAGAGGAAAGCTTTTCCTCGACGAGAAAAACCAACCAACAACGATGGAAGGACTCACACAAAAATCGCCACGTTGTAACTGTCGTAAGAGTAATTGATACAAATAACAGCAATCGAGGCTACAACCAGGCGGAGCTTGATGCAAAACAGCTATTTCCTGCCACGTGGCCTCCGTGGTCCTCCCCACAAGCTACTTGCCAATCACAAAGGGGACCTTGGCGATCTTACTGCAAAGAACTTGGTGGCGACCCCTCAGTCAAGTGACCCGTGCACACGCGTCCTCCACGATGGGACAAACCCGCGGCCTGCGTTCGCGAGGACTGGCGCCCCAGGAGGCAACGTCACCCGAACGTCATTCCTGCCAGGACGCAAAACCTGAATGCGATTGCATCAGTGCTAAATTTCCTGAGCTTGAACCCACGAACCGTGAGATCATGACCCGAGCCCAAGTCGGATGCTTCACCGACTGAGCCACCCAGGCGTCCCTATACTAGAGGCTTTAAAACAAACAGAAGTGAGGGCTCGGCAGGAGCATGAGGGCAGGGGCATCTGGACGGGAGGTCCTGCCATGGGGCTCCCCTGTCCGTCCCCACCGGCCGCAGGGCACTGCTGGCCACAAGCATCCCGCTCTTTAGTTGTCCTCACGTTCCAAGAGGCAGGACTTTTGTAAGAAGAGTTTGGATCTAAGATCCCAGAATATCGATCACACCCCATCGGCCCATCTCTGTTTCCCTGGTGCCTGCCTGGGCTCAGCCTGAGGCCTGCAGGGAAGAGGAAGGTCCCTGCATCAGGGACAGAGCCCCCCCCCACACACATACATTGGTTATCAGATGAAGGGGGAGGGGAGAAGGAGAAGGGAAGGAGGGGGAGGGAAGAGGGAGGGAAGGGAGAGGAAAGGGAGGGAAAGGAAGGGGAAGGAGGGGAGAGGGAAAAGGAGGGATGGGGAGGGAGAGGGAGGAAGGGGGGAGAGAAGGAGGAAGGAGGAAGGGAGGGAGAGGGAGGGGAGGGAGGGAGAAGGAGGGGGAGCTTCCACGGGGTCTCTGTTTCCCACGAGTTTCACCCCACAGACCGCGTGTGGGGAGCTGCCCCGTGGCGCCCCGACCTCCAGACCTGTGGCGAGGAGGCTGTGTCTCCGACAGAGGGCCATCTGGGATTCGAACCCACCCAGCACACAAGGCGGAGACGGGAAGACGGCCTCGCGGTGGCCAGGAGGGACACGAGGGGGCAGAGACAACGGGGAGGACCACCCTCCGCGGGGAAGGGCCCAGAGCCTGGCGCGGAGCTGAGAGGCGGCCTGTCTGGAGCGAGACAGCAGCCTGGGCCGAGGCCGGGGATCCGGGCTGACCGGCGCGTGGGCCGCAGAACGCGCACAGCAAGCGCGGGCAGATGGTCCCGACCCGGTTTGACACCCGAGACACTGGGCTGGACGTCAGCGGGTGGGATCCGAGGGCACACGCGTCGGGAGTGCCGGCAGTCTGCCCCGGGGCCCTGTGGTCAGAGTAACGAGGGATTCGTGGACCGCGACCACCATCCGGAAGTAGCAAGTGGTTCTTCAGACACCTGCTCCCGGACCTACCGGCTGGAAAGCTGGCCCTCAAATACGCGTATCTGCGTCCTGATCCATGGAATAACCACGAACGTGATGCTGTTTAGGGAAAGGTCTTGGCAGATACTTGGGGTTCTTGAGACAACGTCACGTCGAATTACCCAGGTGAACCCTACCTCTAATGACTGCCGTCCCTGGGACAGACACACAGACAGAGGAGGAGGGGACTCGTTGCAGGGATGTGGCCACGAGTCCAGAAGCTGGGGGTGGCCGGGAACAGTCTCCCGAGAGCCTCCGGAGGGAGGCCTGTCCTCCCGGCACCGTGATCGAAGGCCACAGACGCCTGCCCAAGTTTTCAGACGGCTGGCTGTCCACCAATGCCAGCTCAGCTCAGTGTCACCGGTGGCCTGCCCCCCTGGGGGCCTTCCTCCCACACCTGCCTCCACTGAAGAGGCTACAAAGGATCACTGGCCTTATATCTGCCCACCAGCTCATAAGAAGAGGTCTGTTGAGGGAGCTTTTATGACAGCTTTTACCTCCCGGACAGGAGAGCTACAAGGGGCTGGTGCCATTTTTCCCAGCGTGAGCACAGATGTGGTGGCTGGAGCCACAACCGCCATTTTGTGACCTAGAGGGGGAAAAAAAAAACCCCAAGAGAATGACAGAGACCCCAGCCCTGAATCACTGCCATTAGCTCCCTACTTTCGGGCTTCTTGATGAAAAATGAACCCCACCCCACCTCCACCCATTCATTTAAGCCACGGCAAGTCACATTTTCTTACTTTTACATGACGGAATTCCCAGCTGATACATTTCCTCACCAAAGAGGACTTCCAAAACACTCCGATAACGTTGTGCCCTCCAGATATCTCTACCACGTTACCTTCACTCATTCCCCTTGGTGCGTGAACTAAAGTTACATTGTTAAGTTACTATCTGCGATCCTCTCCCCCCACCAGTGGAATATAGGTTCCCTGAGGACAAGGACATCCTCCCTCCTATTCACCACCTTGTCCCCGATGCCTAGACCAGCGCCCGCCCGTGGAAAAGGACACACTCAATGAGGATTTGTTTGCTATTCAACCTCAGCACCATCAAAATTTGAGGCTGGGTAATTACCTGTTGCTCGGGGCTACCGTGTGCACTGCAGGACCCTTGTCAGCAACACTGGCCTCTACCAAATAAATGCCAGCAGCATGCCATCCCCAGTGACAGCCAGTGTCCCCTGGTGGCAAACCCCCTGGTTGAGAGCTGCGGGCTTGCCAAACACATGGTTGCACGAATGGATGGATGGATGGATGGATGGATGGATGGATGGATGGATGGAAAAATGGATGGATGGATGGATGGATGGATGGAAAGATGGATGGATGGATGGATGGATGGATGGATGGATGGATGGATGGAAAGATGGATGGATGGATGGATGGATGGATGGATGGATGGATGGATGGAAAGATGGATGGATGGATGGATGGATGGATGGATGGATGGATGGATGGATGGATGGATGGATGGAAAGATGGATGGATGGATGGATGGATGGATGGATGGATGGATGGATGGAAGATGGATGGATGGAAGATGGATGATGGATGGATGGATGGATGGATGGATGGATGGAAGATGGATGGAAAGATGGATGGATGGATAGATGGATGGATGGATGGATGGATGGATAGATGGATGGATGGATGGATGATGGATGGATGGATGGATGGATAGATGGATGGATGGAAAGATGGATGGATGGAAAGATGGATGGATGGATGGATGGATGGATGGATGGATGGAAAGATGGATGGATGGATGGATGGATGGATGGAAAAATGGATGGATGGATGGATGGATGGATGGATGGATGGATGGAAAGATGGATGGATGGACAGAAAGATGGATGGATGGACAGATGGATGGATGGAAAGATGGATGGATGGGTGGAAAGATGGATGGAAAGATTGAGGGAAGGAAGGAGGAGGGAGGGAGGGAGGGATGATAAGTGGGTGGGTGGACGGATGAGTGGATGGATGGATGGCCCTCTTCTAAGTGCACATAGTGATGACCTCATTCTGAGAGATGATGACAGAAAATCTCAAGAGAAAATGCCACGAAGGAGACAGCCATTTATTGTCAAGTGCATCCGATGAGAAACAACCATCGGGCCAGCATCTGTGTTCGCTCGCCCTGGCACGTAATTTGGGACGTGACATGATGCGGCCTCGGGCTGGAAGAGGGTCGCGTTTTCAGATCCTGCACGTCCAATGGGATTTCCACAGCTGCTCGCTCAGAACCGGTCTCCACCTCTCTGTCCACGCTCCGAGGGTGCTGAGGCAACTTCAGTCAAAGGCCCAGATCCCGCACTAAGGCCACGATGCTCCGGTCCCCAGGAAATTTCCACCGAGGGAGATGGAAATAAACACACACCCTCAGCCAGACCCGACTCCCGCAGCACGACTCATTAAACCAATTACATCACTTGCCTGGCAGGATTATTTATGGAAATAGGAAATCACGTCCTATCAGCTAAACACCGTCTCCGAACCGGCGGGTGAGCTGAGTTCATGGTCACACGGTTTGGGCGGACTGAAGCATCTCTCACTTCTGCCAGCGCCCTCAGGTCTGTCCAGCACGCCACACATCCCCTCACGGTCTCGCCTATCTCCTTTTCTAGGCCGGGAAGGGAAGCCAAGGGGGCTTCCACAGCTCGGCTAAGTCACCAAATGAGTGATTTAACAAAAACGTGAGAGTTTAACGGCAAATCCTATGCCGGGTCAAAAACACAGAGGCCAGCATGGCGGGCCAGGAGCGAAGATGAACAAAGCAGGAAGGGGAGGCTGTGGAGAACTGAAGAGAGGACAGCCGGCCGTCAGTGCAGGGTGACTATGACCACACAGAAGCAGAGATGGTGGTGCGAGAACCTCCGATTTCTTTCAAGAAGACTGCCAGAAAGCTGGAATATTGTGGGAAATTTGTGCACTTTGCTTTTAAACGCTAGTGACGAACTCAAAACCGAAAACACAACATGTTTGCAGACCTTATCAGGGCGTTTAGACCAACACATTGTGACTTTCACCCTGTTTCTCCCTGCACTCCTACATTCCTCAAGAGCGTCTTCGAGGGACTGTCTGCTTCTCACCTAGGGATGTGTTCCGCCCTCAGGAAAACAAAGAAGTCCCCCAAGGAAAGGACAGCCTGTATTAGAAAAGGAACACGAGATTCCCGAGAGGCACGGCACCCACTTGGGAATCTGAGAACCAGTGCCTGTTCTGATCTTCACGGGGGGACACGGTTTGGGCCAAACTGCTAGCACATCCACAGAATGACTCCCTGTGCAGGTTCCCAGCAAACGCAGGCACTGTGGTCAGCGGAGGGGCTGGGTACCAGCCTGGCAGGCCATCTGGGTGCCACCCGCCTCCCCGGTCCTGTGTCCGGGGCTGGCCAGCCAGTTCTGCAGACGGTGCCACCCCCCTCGACCTAGAGCAGGTGCCCCTCCTTCTGTCTTAGGCACGAACAGCCCAGAAGCCCACTCGGGGGAGCCCTCAACATGCGATCAGCACCCCAAAACCCAACGCCAAGCAAAGTGAGGACGCGAGCCACCACTCTCACTGTGCTACATTCCTGGGCAGTTCACCTGCCCTCTGACCTGCAGGGGCAAAGCGTGGGGGCCATACAGGGGCAGGGAGGGCAGGGCAACACCCCTGCAGGCCGGGGAACCCCGCTCTAAGCCGCAAGGCCGGGTTAGACAGAATGGGGGTGGTGTCTCCCCCGAGTCACCAGACCTGCCCCCCACGTGTATTTGGTGTCATTACTCCAGGGGTCTTTTTTTTTTTTTAATTTTTTTTTCAACGTTTTTATTTATTTTTGGGACAGAGAGAGACAGAGCATGAACGGGGGAGGGGCAGAGAGAGAGGGAGACACAGAATCGGAAACAGGCTCCAGGCTCCGAGCCATCAGCCCAGAGCCTGACGTGGGGCTCGAACTCACGGACCGCGAGATCGTGACCTGGCTGAAGTCGGACGCTTAACCGACTGCACCACCCAGGAGCCAGGGGTCTTTTTTTAATTAGGGCAAAACACACACGACGTGGAAGCGACCACCTGAACCATTTCAGTGTGTGTCACGCGGCTCACGCTGCTTGGCGGGCGTCACTGCTGTCCAGTCCCACATGCACCGGCCCAACAGACCCCCTCCCCCCGCTCAGCCCCCACAATCACCAATCTGCTTCCTGCCTCTAAGGACTCGCCCCCCTGGGCTCTTCACCTACCACGTGGCCTTTGGCGTCTGGCGTCTCTCACTGAGCGCATTTTCGAGGCTCACCCGTGTGGGGGCAGAGCTTTGTTGCTCTTTGTGGCTGAACACGGTCCACACTGCAGGAAGGAACACACTTCGTGCCCTCGGTCGGGCATGGACGGGCACCTGGTGGGCTTTGCGCTCACGCCCCGTCTGGTCCCCCCCCGTGGCTCGACCCTGTTACGCGCATTTCATAGATGCCACAGACACGGAGCAAAGTTCCGAGGGACCAGAAAGGCGGTCTGAAGACCGACCACACGGGGCGGAGCCCAGGCGTCCCTGAAACCCCACCCGGTCGGCCCCCAAATAGCCGTCGAAAGGAGACAGCGGGTCCCGCCCCGTTCTCAGCTCCATGGCGCCCGTTCCGCTGCCGTAGCCTCGGTCAGCCGGGCCTCGGGGCAGAAAGGCCAGGCTGCTCTGGACTCCCCACTCGCCTGCCACCAGCCCTGACCGTGTCAGAGGCTCCCTGTCTCCCGTGCCACGCCGCCCACCACGGTCCTGACCGGGACGTCCCCGTGCTCTCTGGGTGTGCCCTCTGCACTGACAGCCCTGGGGTCCCCGCTCCTCCCCCCACCCTGAGCCCTGGACGCCTCCATCGGACGCTCCCGAAGAACCCCACAGAGACCTGTGTCTGTTCGGCCGCACGGCACAGACAACCGGGCCTCAGAGAGGCGAGAAGAGCCGCCAGACCCGCTGATCTGGGGGAGCAAACTGCTGCTCGGCCGCCCGTCGGGCCTGCCCCCTACCCCCCCACCCTCCCGCTGGGCCTGCAGACCGCCCCCCTCCCCCGGGAACAGGCCGGCCTCCGGAGAAAACCCTGTCCGGTGTGCTATCCGGCCTTCCAGCCCACGGCCCTATGCCACGTCCTCCCAGCCTCGTGCACCCCTCCCTGGAAAGCAAGCACCGCTCTGCCCTCCCCCGGGACACCTGCACCTCGACCCAGCGCCCCCCACCGCTGCCCCCCCCAGCAGGAGTCCTGTCCAGCAAAGACCCTCCTTCAAGGCCCAGACTTGTTTCCCACTTGACACGCGTTGCAAACTCGTGCGACCGGGGATCAGGGTGTTAGCAAGCGTCTCGGCCTCCCTTTGTCCTTTGCCGAGGGGACGGCACACGCCCCACCCCTCTCCCACGGCTACGCGGAGCCCAGAACCCCGGAAACACCCTGCCCACAGAACCCGAGAGGCCACCACACCTCCGGGCCACACGAGAAGGAAACGCAAACGAGGAAGGGGGACGTCGGAGCCACGCGGCTCTGCCAGACCTGGCGGGTGGCAGTCGGGGCCGCCGACGGTTACACATTTAAATCACTGCCGAGGTTAAATGAGACGGCTGTGCCAAGAGAGGGGCTCCATCTGCCAAGACGAGGATTTGATGATGAAGCAAATCACTGGTGCAGCCGCGCTGGGCCCGGGGCCCACGGGCGCCTGCGGCCAGGCGTTTAGCGGGCCGGCTTGCACGGCAGCGGGGGGCAGAGAGGCGCTGTCGGGGCCCGGCCGCCACTTCCAGAACCACCCGCGGCCCGAGTGCACCTGCCAGCTGGCTGGACGCCACGTGAGGGGCCGGGGACCAGATGGCTGCACGAGCTCTGGGAGCAGAAACGGGAGAGGACGGGGGCACCCAGAGGGACCCTGACAGGCAGAGGGGCACCGGGGGCCAGCGCCAGCCCCCCTGCGGCACAGAACATGCGCACGCCCGCTCCAAAGCGTCTGCAGCCTGGACGCTGTCCCGACTGGAGACCAGTTTCCAGACGAAATCCTCATGCAGAGAGGACACGCTTTCTTCGGGGTGAATCTTCTAACCTTCTGAAAGCGAACACATTGTTGCAGTCTCTTTCAGGTTATTGAATAACACCTGCGTTGTCTCCTCACGGTTCAGTCTGCAGTGGTTTTTTCACAAACTAGAGGAACGTTAAGGGGACAGAGTTCCACGTGGCTCCGTGGTGTTCGTTTGACTCGTTTACTTCTTTCTCGGAAGCTCCCGGGTGTTCATTTGACTCGTTTACTTCTTTCTCGGAAGCTCCCGGGTGACCTGGGCAAACAGGTCAGGCGTCCAGATGCCCTGCACCCACATTCGCTGGTGGACACCGTGCGGGCCTTCGCCAACAGGGTGTGCAAACGGCCTGCTTTGATTCACTGATACAAGCCTTCCTCGAACCTCCAGTTAAGCGTCGGGCCTGGGGGGCTTAGGGGTTGAGGAGTCCAGCAATGAGGCCCCAAATGCGAATCCAAGGGTGAATGAAAACAGCCCTCAAAGTAAAATGCGATGCTGGAAAATCATCGCCGTGAGACCCAGTGAGAAGAGCCCAAGGACCCAAATGACCCCAGCCGACAGGTCAGGTCAGCTGCCTGACGTGACCCACGCTGAGGGGAGGAGGGACGCCCCGTGGAGTCAGGCATCGGAAGAAACCAGGCCCACCTCCATCAGGCTCTGCTGCTGTTCCAGACACTGTTCCCAGCTCCCAACTTGGACCACGACACGACTCCCACCAGGTCTCCTACGGCAGACCCCTCCGCCTCCTCCTCCCCCCAGACTTGGCGGGTCCTCCTGGTAGCAGGCTCACGGTCCCTCCAGATCTCACAGCGGCCTTCCACCCACGGCCTCCCCTCCCCCCCCCACCTCTCTCCACCACACTTTCCAGCTTCCCTTCCAACACACTGCTTGCTCCAGATACCAGGGGGCAGACGGAACATTCTAGAGCACTCGGGAGCTCTCACAGCACTCCCTCCCACTGCCCCACTCTCTGTCCAAACGCTGTTCCCCAGACCTAAGGGACCCCGCCAAGCCCCTGGAGTCACCCCCAGACATCCCTGTGCTCACAGTGGCCCCCTCGCACAGGGCCTAGCGGCAGGTGCTCAGGACAGACCCAGTGAATGCACAAATGCACGCTTCCCCGACAGTGTCCACATGACTCGGGGAACTCGCTTCCAAATGGGACTCACACTCGCCTCCTGAGCGACCACCCCTCGGGGTCCCTGACTTGGAGAGGCTGTAAAGGAAGCTGAGAAGGCCTTTCCGGTCACCCAGGAAACGTGACCGGAGGCAGGTGGCCCACAAAGGCAGGGGCAAAGAGCACCCCACATTCTAGACAAAGACCCCAAAACGGGGCTCAGACAAGCACTGAACCACCTGCTGCCCACAGACACCAGCCTTTCCCCAAACCCCGATTCCAGCTGCTTCCTTGGTCAGTCTCAGCGTCTTGAGTCGACTCAAAACGTCAACACACGTGGTACGCAGGCCCGTGAGACCCAGACAGACAAGGGTTCCGTGAGCCAGAGCATGTGCAGGGCACGTGGCCATTTTCCCGGCTCTCCCACGTTTGGAAGCATGCCGGTTCCCGACTCGGTGATGGGCTGTGGCCTAGTTTGAAAAGCCCTGGGGCCCCTGCTCCTCACTCGAGAACCAAATCCCTCCAGCCACGTCCCTGCAACCTGACACAGCCCCAGCAGACCCAGGGGCTTCCAAGAGGAGCACACGAGGCGACAGACACGCCGGGGCCAGAGCAGTGTGGGGCGTGTAGGGGGTGTAACAAAGTCACCCCGACCTCTCACAGCACCCGACGCAGAAGAAGCAGGGGCCGCGGGAGAAGAGGAAGCAGCAGCAGGACCCAGAGGGGCCCAGAGGGGCGTGAGCAAAGCAGGTGGACGTGTGGTACCACCGAGGCTGGCTCGGGGTGGGGGGGTGGGGGTCCACCTTCCAGCGATTCGAGGTTGAAACCCAGGTGCTGACGGATTCAGGGACCACAGGCCCCAACAGAGCCCATCAATCAGCCCGTCTCTGTGCCCCAGGGGGGCTCAGCAGAGAGGCTGCGTAAGCTTCCCACGCCTCGTAACGAAGGACCGTGGACGCGCCACAGCCAGCGAGCAGTCCTGGAGGCCAGACGTCCGGTCCGGGCGGCTCACCGGGTTCCCGGCCCCAAGTCCTCGGTGCAGGTGCGCGACGCCTCCCGTCAGTGCCTCATCGCCATCAACGCCCAGGTTCCGGGGAGCAGACGTGGGGTCTCACTGGGGCACATTTGGAACCCTGCCAACTGGAAGCCTGACAGACCGGGGCTCCGGGGCTGGTGGCCGTTCTGCCACCAGGGGCGGGAAGGAGACTCTTCCTTCTGGTGCCCCTGGGGGTGCTGGACACCCTCCCCTCCCAGATTTCTCCATGGCTCCAGCCCACCCCTCCCCTTTCCGCTCACTCTGGTCTGGGAAGGAAGGGCTCTCCGTCCCCTTGCGGCCACCCACCCTGAGCGAGATGACTGGACCGTTACCGCGTTCCAGGCTGGCGCCGGGGGCTCCGCCATCCAGAAGCCTCGAGGGCTGAGTGTTCCTTTGGCCAGGATGCGGCTCACACATCGGGGGCAGAGGCTGGACGCCCCAGCGGGGACTCCCAGAGCCATCAGCGGTGCATGGAGCCGTGCAAGCGGCCGTGGGCAGGTCTCCCTTGTGGCACAGACCACGTGCGGACAAGTGGGGCGTCAGCACCCTTCTGTCTGTCCCTCCTCCCACCCTTCCTAAGAGGCCGGGGGAGGGGACTTGCCAGCAGGCCTGGTTGGCCTGAGAAGCTGGTCCTCGTTCAGGCCCACGCAGCCCTCGAGGGACAAAGGCAGCTTGGCAAGCACGTGGAGGGCCCGCACACCCAGCTCGGACGTGGTAGAGAATCACTCTTTGGTAAACACCGGCTGGACACTGAAGGGTGGCTCCTTCTCCGTGCCCCCCGCCCCCTCGCTGCATCCGGAACGTCGCAGGGGGCCCGGAAAGCTTTCCTGCAGACAGACGTGGAGGTTCGCAGCTACCTGGGAGATGCGGTCAGTGGGGGCCCGGAGGGCTCCGGGCACGAAACGGGGAGCGTCCTGTCGGCAGTGGTCAGAGCGGACAGAGGCCGCCACGCCTCCCCCCACACGCCCACCCGTGAGCAGGCAGACGGGGAGGCCGCGGCCCCAGGCTCCCTCCTGCCCCTGGAGTGACGCCCTGTGGGTGCGGGCAGAGGAGACCAGCACTAGATGGATGGCCTCGAGGGGCGGGTGGGAAGGTGCACAGTCTGGCCGGGTCGGTCGGGCCCCCGGGGGTCCCCCAGGCCCAGCTCGCACCTGCCGCCTAGCCCCCTCCTCACACACCCCATCTCTGAGCCCCTCCTGCCTGCCTCCCTCTCCTCCGGCCGCCTGTCTGTAACCAGGACCTCTCAGCTGCAGCCAGACAGGAAGAAGGATTTGAAGAGTCCTTTGTTCTCCTTTTATGTGTGACATTGTGACGAGAAGCTGCTTCAAAGGCACCTGCCCTGCCGCACCAAGACCCTGGCAGTCTCCCTCGGGGTGAGGGAGGTGCCCGACGCCCGACCCGGCCACCGGCCACGTCGCCCCAGCGCCGCTACGCGTGGGATTCCAGAAATGAGTCGACCGAACTTCAAAGCCCGGTGCGTGGGATTAGTTCAGGGCTCCACACCGTTTGTAAATAAAACAGAACCGAATGGAACCGAATGGAAGGGAATGGAAGGGGATGGAAGGGAAGGGAAGGGAAGGGAAGGGAAGGGAAGGGAAGGGAAGGGAAGGGAATGGTGTCCTAGAATGACAAAGACCACACACTTACAGTAAGCGAGGAACTATCCTCCGCTTCACACGCAGGGTCCCTGAGAGTGAAGGTCACTCCGTGGGCAGGCACCTGAGACCTGATTTGAACCCGGAACCGTGTCCCGGGGCCCCCAGGCTCACCGCCACACGTACACCACAGGGCTTCTCAGAACCCGCCCCCTGCCTGCCCCTCCTGCCCGTCAGCTCCGAGCGACAGGACGCGCACTCTGGCGGGCAGCACTCGCACCACAATGTGATTAAAGGACTGGTCTAATGAATGAATGAAAAAATGTGAAGGAAAGTACAAAGTGATCTCAGCCCAACCTCCGCTTTTCTCTGGCAGCTTCAATCCTGCAACAGCGAGCAATCACAGAGCTCGGGTCCTGAGGGGACGCACATAATGATGCCTTTACATCCCCACCCAAGGCAGCAGTTTGCAGATGAAGTCACGTGAGATCAGTTTATTTACTTTAATGTTTGTTTATTTTTGCCACAGAGAGAGTGCAAGCAGGGGAGGGGCAGAGACAGAGAGAGAGGGAGACACAGAATGTGAAGCAGGCTCCAGGCTCTGAGCTGTCAGCAGAGAGCCCGACACGGGGCTCGAACCCACGAACCGGGAGATCATGACCTGAGCCGAAGTCGGACGCTCAACCGACTGAGCCACCCAGGTGCCCCTCAATCACAGTTTTTTTTAAATGCAGATCCTGGAACTTTCTTTGTAAAGATAAATAATTTGGGGGCACCTGGGTGATTCAGTCGGTTAAGCGTCCAACTTTGGCTCAGGGCACGATCTTACAGCTCATGAGTTTGAGCCCCACGTCGGGCTCTGTGCTGACAGCTCGGAGCCTGGAGCCTGCTTCCGATTCCGTGTCTCCCTCTCTCTCTGCCCCACCCCTGCTTGCGCTCTGTCTCTCTCTCAAAAATAAAATAAAACATTAAAAAAAATTTAAAGGCAGACAATTGGGAAAAGTCGGAGTGTGCACACGTGTGTGTATGTACACAACCATGTGCACATGGACACACACACAATGCGGATGCACTTTGCACGTGTGTGTGCATGCACGTGTGTGCATATATGTGCGTGGACACACTTGCACACGTGCACATACACACACTAATTCTGGGAGAATGACAAGCTGTGAGAGGGAGAGTCAACCAGAAAACCTACTTATCACAGGTGGCTCCCTTTAGACACACGGGGACCCTCTCCACCTCGGTGCCATAAAAGGCAAGAGGAGGACTGGTCTGAGGCTCTGGTTACAGCATTTGGCGGCCAAGTCCAGCCCCTTAAAGCAGCAGGACCCAAATCAGTAATTCATTTGTTTTTCCAAGGTCCTTGGGCCGCATAACAGCACATCTTTCAACAACGGATTCTCGAGCCCAGTGGGCAAGACAGGCTACAGCCGACGGCGTGACCTTAAAATAGAAGGGAGACAGAGCTGTCCCCACATGCGCCCTGTCCTGTCAGCTCTCCTTTCCCAGCCACGGAAAGGAGACGTGCCGTGCACATCCCTGGCCCCGTGAGATGCACATTGGACCCTCACCCGTGTCCTTGAAGGGGGTCGGAAGCTCTAGGATACAGCATCGCAGGCAAAGGGCCCCCACAAAACGTCACACGGGCTTCGAGAGGTCTGGAGACAACGCTGCTCTGCTGGGGCTGCAGCCGATAAGCCGGTGCAAGGAAGGTCTATGATCCCGGTGCCCAGAACGACTCTTCCCAAGAGAGGAAGGCGCCGGCAGGACCCGACCTACACAGAGCTCTCTGCAGTGTGCTTTGGGGTAAAATCCAAAGCCGCCACGAGCACAACCGACAACGAAATAAGCACGCACAGGGTGCGGGAGCGGGAGCAGGAGACGGTAGGAATGGGGCGTGAGAGAGAGAGAGACAGATACAGAGCGCGAGGACCCCCTTCCTTCCACGGAACCCGTCTTCGACTGTTCGTCTCCTCCAGGAAGAAGCACCGCGTGTCGGTCAACGGGGAAGACTGTGCAACCGGATGGCCTAGACTCGAGCTCGGACCCCCGGTTACACACCGTGCGACTGTGGGCCAGTTACATAAATTCTCGGCACCTCGGCTTCCCCCGTCTGCTCCATCCACACCATCAGAATTAATAACGGGACTTTGTGGGACTTCAGTAAAATCAAGAACTCAAAGAGCTTAGGAAGGACCAGGCTCCTTCCGGGTCGAGAGCATCGTGACCACATGCTTCCCCTCTTCCCCGGGGCCGGGAGGCTGGCATTGGGTTTCCCGCGGTAAAACGCTGCTGTGCTTCTGGAATCCACTCTAATAGGATCTTCCGTAATGCTTGCGGGTCACTGGGTCACCACGGTGGGTCCCGGCTGCACCGTCTGCCCAGAAGCCTGAAATCAGTGCCACGGGTACCAAGGCATCCAACTCGGTGCCACCCACCGGGAATACAGCGCTCACCCCCCTTCGTCTGCCTTCTGCAACGGCCATTATCACCCGCGGGCGCCCCTTGCTGCCCCTTACATGTTCCGGTCACCCTCCACTTATAACACAGGCCGCTCGGGAATCCTTAAGTCACTAATGAGAAAATCACGCTTAACACTGGGGCTTGAAAAGTGCCCTGAGGATTGAGGCAGGAAAGGCCTTTCTAAGTGATCGTGGTTTTATACACGGAGCGGACATTCCCTGTGCCGTGTGGCACCCTCTCCTCCAGCCAGCCCCCCCTCGGCCCCTGTGGTCTGGGGAGGGCGGACCCCCGCCCGCTGAGCCGGCCTGGGGTCTGCAGCCGGGCTCCGTGCAGGGCTGAGTCAGATCCCCGTGTCACCGGGATCTGAGGAGCATTAGCCCCCACGTGACCTGCTCCCCTCCCGCCCGGTGCCCACACACAAGCTGCTGCCTGCTCGGGGCTCAGTGTTTGCCTGCATCCCGATAAGGCTCGGCCATTCAATGGGTGCTTTTAAGCGGCTTCCCGGGGTGGGGGGAGAAGGAAAGAAAACGGCACCCACGACTGGCAGCCTAGGACTGCAGAGTGGGCGGCAGGGAAAGAGGTCCGGATGCAGGAGGGGAAGCGACCCAAATCCCACGGTGACTCCTCAACGTGGTGCAGAGGCCTGGGCCCCTCTCGACCTCCCACCCTCGGGAGGAGGAGGACGGGGTCCCTCTGCTACACACTGGGCAGGTCCCCAGCTCCCAGCCCCCCGCAACATCTCCCCTCCATGCCCGAAGTGCTCCTGCTCTGTGCCCTGGCTTCAAGCGGGGGAGGGGGACACAGCTCACGGCCACACAGCCACACGGATGCTTCCTGCAGTGGGACCACAGGAGGGGACCAGAGGGGCTGGGAGGCGGAGGTGGGGTGGAAGGGCCCCTGCAGGCTCCTGATCAGGCCAGCCCCCCTTCCCCCCAGGCTTTCAGAAAGGCTGAGCCCCAGCCTCCTGCTTGAAAATACAAACAAAGGTACCCGCAAATAGCAGGTTTTAAACCCAGAAGAAACCTGCCATGTGGCGCTTTGCATTTTCTGAAGTGCTTCCTGGAAGAATTCCCTGGGTTAAGTCTGAGGAATCCACCCACCTGCCTCCGCCCTCAGCTCCCGACAGGCCTGGGGGTGCAGCCCGGTGGGGGGGGGGCTAGGATTCCCAAAGTGGGGGTTCAACCACCTGGTTCAAATCCCAGCTTGGCCACCGTCTGGCTGCGTGACTCCAGGATAGTTACTTGGCTGCTCTGTGTCCCAGCCCTTCGTCTACGCAGTAGAGATAACAGAAAAGCCTCCTGTGTGAGTTCCTGGGGCTGCGGCCACGGACTATAGCAGACTCAGTGGCTTAAAACCACAGAAATTCATTCTCTCATTGATCTGGAGGCCAGAAGTCTGAAATCAAGGTCTTGGGGGCTTACGGGAAGATCCTTCCTGTTTCTTGCACGTTCTGGCCCTCCAGGCACTCTTTGGCTTGTGGCCACATCACTGCACCTGTCCTCGAGGTCATGTGGTCTCCTCCCCTGGGCGGCTGTGTATCTCAAAGCTCCGTCTGCCCTCTCTTATAAACGTGTGGCAGCGGCCAGGGCCGCCCGCCCTGAGACGATCCAGGATAACAACCTCTCTTTCTCAAAGATATTTGACTTAACCACATCCACCGCTGCACAGGCGATACCCGCTCTTTTCTCGCAGAAGGTAACAGTCCCTGAGCCAGGGATTGGGACCTTGGGGGTCTCATCCAGCCGCTTCCGGCCGCTTTAACGGGGGAGATGCAGCCAGGAGCCAGATGCCGGCACAACGCCCTTGGCGCTCGGTGAGAGCTGCAGGCCCCTGTCCTCCGGCAGAGCGTGGGCTGTTACCGTCACTGTGATCGTCGTCTGTTATTAATATTCAGGGTGAATTAAAGAGCATTAACTCAGACAGTGAGAAATGACTGTCATTTCCATTCTCTTCCGAGAGCTCCTCCGGGAGGAAGCTCAGGCAGGTGCCAGGGTGTCCCCACACCTCCTGGGTGCTCGCTCACCACCCCCCCGCCCCCCCCCCCCCGGTTGTGAGAAGAGGCCGGGCCCCAGGACACACCGGCAAGTGCAAGCAGGAGGGAGGCTAGAGATGGTTAGACCCACCGTATCCCTTTTCAGGCTGACGTCACCTAAGATGATAAAGGGATCTACTTACGGTCATCTCATAAGCTTTTATTTTTAGCTTTTATTTTAAACTTTTATTTTCTTTTCAGACATTTGTCTAAATGTCTTTTGAAAGAAAAATGAGCCCATTGAGAAAAGATATTAAGTCAGCAATCCTCTCGGCCTGACAACGAGGGCAGAAAGGCCCCCTGAAGGTTACCGGGGAAAAGGGGGAGTGTGGGTCCAGCCGGCCGCACAAACCACCAGGGCCCGTCCGCTCAGCACACAAGGTGGGGGGGCTGCCTGCACGGAGTCCAGAAGCGCCGATGTGACAGGAAGTGACCTGCCAGAGCCCCACACTGTTAATTTCAAATGAAGAAGAGAACCTGGGAGTCTGGGGCAGCTGAACAGCACTTCCCAGGGCGCCGGTACCCCTGGGGAGGAAGCGGTCACAGTCTCCTACCGGGGTGTCCAAGATCGGGAGCCACAGAGCCATCCTTGGGGGAGGGGCGGCCGGGCAGGGGCACTGCTGACCGAGAGCAGCCGCCCCATGGGCCAGGCCCACCCGCGAAGCAGTCGGCGCCCCCGTTAATCACCGTTCTGACTGCTCCTCGCTGATGAAAATCAACGCAGGCATTTTCTGCACGCTCCACGGTGCTGGTGGCCTCCATGCCTGCCTGCTGCCTGCCTGTCCCCGCCCTGTCCTTCTGGAATGCCACAAGCTTCCAGCCGGCTGGGCAGAGAGGGCTGCGGAGCCTGGGGCTCGCCCAGCCTGCAGAAACGTCCTGTCTTCCCCGTGGCTCGAGGCCGACACAAAGGGAGGCCTGAGCCCGGCTGCCCGGGCCTCTCATCCAGCACCAGCTCATTCCCCGCTGAGGTCTCCTCCCACCACGGCCGCTCTCCCCCTGCACGTTTTAGGCAGTCCTGTGCTAAGAAAGGAAAAACAAATAAATTGCAGAAGCTTCTACAAAAAATCTGGGCCGCCCTGCCCAGGAGACGAAGGGAAAACCAGCTTCAAAGGGCCGTGCTCCGGGCCATTGAGACCCACGGGAATTGGTGAGTCCAGAATACAAAGCCTGATTCTGACCCGAGCTGAGCCTCTCGGAGTCCCGGCCTTTAAAGGAGCCGCCGCTCAGGTTAAGGCAACGGCTGGCATTTCATAAAGAAGCCACGCGGGAGCCAACCACAGCGCCCCCAGGCTCCTCCCTCAGGCCGCCGGTCACAAGGACACAGCGTGGGGGCTTGGACACACAGGTCACGCCATGCACATCAAGGGGCAGTGAGACATTCTAACGTGGTCTAGATGAGGGCCCTGGTGACGGGGTGGGGAGCGTACTGCGGGGCCGGCTGAAAGCACAGACGCGGAGGATACGGAAAATACCCCCTCTGGGCGCCGGGCGAACAGAGAAGGTTCCCAAGGGAATGGGATCCCGTCACATTTGGGACTATTGCTATCGCCGCCCGAACTCCGTCATCATCTCAATGGCTAGTCCGCGTGGAGTCCAATAATAATGGCGGTAATAACAGCTCACGTGTATTGAACACTCACTATATGCCAGGCCCTGTTCTAAATGGTTCATATCATTTAATTCCTTTAACCATCGAAACGCCCATCCGCGGCCTCTGCGTCTGACGGAGAACAGCGTCAGAGCCGCTAAGTACCGGGTTGGTGAAAACAGCGGCCCCTTGAGGAGGAAACAAGATACCACTGTTGGGTTTTTTTGTTTGTTTTTTGGGGTTTTTTTGAGAGAGAGACAGAGCGTGTGCAGGGAAGGGGCAGAGAGAGAGAGAGGGAGACACAGAATCCGAAGCAGGCTCCAGGCCCTGAGCTGTCAGCACAGAGCCCGACACGGGGCTCGAACTCATGAACCGTGAGATGGTGACCTGAGACGAAGCTAGACGCCCAACCGACTGCGCCACCCAGGCGCCCCTGTTTTCCCATTTTATAGATAAGCATATGGAGGCATAGACAGGTTAAGAAACACATCCGTGGTCACACAGACAGAAATCGCCAAGCCGAGATCAGAATAGCCAGTGTGGCTCTCGACTCTGCCCTCCGACCTGGCCAAAGGCCGCCTACTGAAGGCCGTTTAGAGAGGCCCGCTCCTGGATCTGGTCCCTCCTGCAGATGCTGCGGGGAGAGAAGTGGGTACACGCACCTCCTCACCGGCGGGCAGCCCCGTGGCTCTGGCGTGGGTTCTGCCCAAAGCTCCATGGCGAATCCTGGCTGTGACGCTCACCGGCTGTGTGATTAGGGCCCCAGCCTCCGCCCCCTGGGCCTCAGTCCGCCATCTGCAAGACGAGGACAGCGCCTGCCTTGTAGGGGCGTTGTGGCGACTAAATGAGGGGACCGCCATGACGCATTTAGAACAGGGGCTGACTTACAGCTACTCTTACTGGACTCCAAGCAGACTGATCATTAGTGGAATTATTAATCAATAGCGAATTATTACTGATCCACAACGCCATTACTCAGAAAACACCACTGGTCCCCAGTGTGGCATTCTGAGATGTTAACGAGGCCTCCTCCCCGCACCCCCGGGGTCCCGGGGAGGCGGACAGAATGTATGGGATCAGCTCATACGTGCCCGACCTCGCCTCTGCCGGCAAAGCTGACCCCAGCCACCTGTGCCCGCCGCACACCCCACCCTCTGCCCCCCGCCCGCGCCCGGGAACAGAAATTAACTGTGCGAAATCCCAAAATGACCAGGAAAACACCAAGTAACTGAATTTGTCCTCAAGTGACAAGATTGACTTTTCTGCTCTTGAGAAAAAGCAGAGAGCGGGAACCGCTGAGCTGCAGACGGTAAGGCAGCCACGGGTGGTGTAGACACGGCAGGGATCACGCACCGCCCACGTCAGTGCGCTGACCTTGCTGGCTTCCCGGACCCTGCGCCCGCAGTCCGCACACCCGTCAGGGCCTCGCCCTCCGGGGGACGCCGACCTGGGCAGGAGCTGCGTCTGCCTGGGGGTTCCCACACCCCCACCAGGGGCCCCCTTGAGGAAGCCACAGAGCACATGGGGGGCCCACCCCTGCCCTGCAGGTGCAGATAGCATGAGGCGGGCCCTGGGGGCTTTCGAAAACGCCCTGAGCTCAGGGCTCACTCAAGCCTCTTGGAGGAGGTGCCCTGGGATGGCGTGTGGGTATCCACACGCCTTAAATGAACTTATTGAGATAGAATCAGGCTCGGTCGGTTTAGCGTCTGACTCTTGATTTCAGCTCAGGTCATGATCTCCCGGTTCGTGAGTTCGAGCCCCAAGTCGGGCTCTGTGCTGACAGTGCGCAGCCTGCTTGGGATTCTCTCTCTCTCCCTTTCTCTGCCCCTCCCCGCCTCTCTCTCCAAACAAATTAATAAGTGAACTTAAAAAGCACAAAGTGAAGTCTACAATGCAATGGTTTTGAGCATATTCCCAGGTACACACCACCACAGCCAAGGTCAGACCATTTTCGCCGCCTCGGAGAGAAACCTGCACCTTTCGCTACGTGCCTGCGTCCCCCCAGCTCCCCCCCCAGCCCTGGACGGCCGCGAATCCACTTTCTGCCCCTGGACATTTCACATGAACGGAATCACGCAGTATGCGGCCTTTTGTGTCGGGCTCCTTCCACCAAGTGCCGTGCTCAACACGTGGCAGACGTGACAGTGCTTCCTCCTTCCCACGCGTGGACAGACCACGGCTTGCCCACCTGCAGGCATCAGTGGTGTGCAAAAGCCCCGAGAAACACTGCTGCGGACAGAGACGCGCGTTAAGTGCACACGCCTCGCCTCCCCTCCCCCCCACTGAGCGCCCCTTCCCGGCTACACCCCAGCCTCGTGTCCACCAGTGTGCCCCCCCTTCCTGCCATGTCCCAAATCTGACCTCTCCTCACGATGGCCACTGCCGCCCCCTCGGCCTGGGCTGAGACCCCGCTGTCCCAGCCCCCCCCCTGGCCCCCCGGGTCCCCCCACTCTACAGTCCAGCCCCACCCAGCAGCCAGAGGGACCCTGCTGAACCCAGACAGGCCATGCCGCTCCCCCGGGAGCCTCCTGATTGCCCTCGTTCTTACTGAGACCTGGTCCTGCCCCCCCCCCCTTCACTGCTACCCCGTCCCCTCACCGGCCTCTGCACACGGGGGCCTGCTGGCCCTTCCTCCCGGGGGGTATATGTGGTTGGAAACCCGGCCCATCTCACCCCAGCTGCATGACCTGGGACGAGCCCCTTCATCTCTTACACGATTGTTGTCTCATCTGAAAAATGGGTCTGAACTAGCGACAATGCCCGCGTCTCAAAGCCTCCGTGTCGTGCGTGTAAAGAGGGCCCTCAGTGACGCCAAGCCAACGGCAGACGGTATTGCTACATCCGTGGCTTGAAGATCCGTTTACAAAATTCTCTTGTTTATTTCTTGCCTGAGAAGTGGCCCGGAAAGGGAAGAGGGACCATACGCAGGGCCGGGGGGGGGGGGGGGGGGGGGGGCTTGGGGACTGTCCCGAGGTGACCAGTGCACTCAGCCATTGCTGGACCGAGCTGGCTATGCCTGCCCACTTCACTCATCGTTGTTCAACACCTACTACGTGCCAGCCACTTGCCAGCCACTGAACAAATCCACGCAGGTTCCAACAGTTCATCTGGATGGGGGGGGGCAAGGAGAAATCCAGAGTGACCCCCAGTTCTCAAGCTGGGATGTGTGGGGTTGGGGGTGGGACTAGGCAATCAATGCCCAGAGAATTCAGGAGGAAGGGGAGAGGTCGGAGGGGAGACAAGGCCGGCTGTCGCTGCGTCATAATTTCCGCCTGCGGCCAGCTCCAGCCTCTCCCCTGCGGCCGCTCTGCGCCCAGGGGACCCTGCTGTGAAATGCAGCCCGAGCCCCTGCCCAGCGTCTCGCCCGTGTTTCAGGCAGAAAAACAGCAGACTGGTATGGCGGCCAGACGTTGTTTGTAACCATGGGGAACAACGAGAAGGGTCACGGCTGCGGGACGGCCTCGGTCAGGGTGTTTTGCCCCCACAAAGTGCGTGTCTGCAGTTTCGCAGGGAAAAATTTTAACACCATTCAGATCCTCACGGAGAAGAATCTGGAATAAAATACGAGCATCAACAATGGGGTCTCCGGGTGACAAGCTTATGAGCACATTGTTTTGTTATTCGTGCTTTTCTCGCACCTCCTGGCCGGCTCACAGCAAAGCGGCAAGGCTGATTCAGGATCAGAGCACAGAAAGGCTGGAGACGCGGGGCCCGGGCTGTGAGCGGGGGTCGGGTGGGGGGGCCTGGATGCTTGCTTCTCACCGGAGCGGGCGGCCTCACCAAGGCAGGCATCCGGAGCAGACCCTGGGCCCCAGAAAGCAGCCCAAACACGGCTTCCTGGTGCCCGGGGCGGTGGCGGGGGGGGGGGGGGGCCCTTCTTGGAGGGAGGTGTCAGAAACCAGGAAGCAAACCTGTTGCCGAGCTTGCTCTCTGCAGCTCTCCCGAGGCAAACAATGCAGGCGTGCAGGGGTGTTTCTCCCGCTCCGAGGCGGGAAGTCAGTAGGAACCATGAATAACAGCGCCGTGCACACCCGCTCTGTTGAACCAACTGCAGCCGCCAATTCTAAATATTGTCATCACAGAGTACATGCTGGGTTTTGGCAACAGGAGCGGCTAATCGGAGGGAATCTCACCGAAGTCCCACCGCCAGATCTGCTAGGTTAGCCAACATCTCCAAGATCCGCGCGGAAGGCCCCTGTTCCCAGAGCAGCGGCGGCAACAGGCGTTGGGCTGGGTGCGGGGTGGCGCGGGGCAGGGGTGGGTCGCGGGGGGGTGGCGGGAGGGAACCTTGGCCCTTCCACGAAGGGACCCCCACGGCCGGCTCCCCGTAGACAGAGTTGACACAGGGCACCGCTGGCTGGTTTGCAGACGCTGACACTGAGGGTCCACGGGTCCCGGCTGACCCGCCTGTCCCCGTAGCATCCCGCAAACAACTCCAGAACCACATTCTATGGGAACCGAAGCCTCGGGGGCAACCTCCTGCCTTCGGATATTCAGGACTTTTGCCCTGGTGTCCGCACAGCTGGAAGCTCACCATTCGTGGCTCAGCCTAAACATCACCTCCTCCATGAGGCCTTCCAGGATCACCCAGTCCCAGGCTCTCATCAGGCTGTTGTAATCCTCTGCCTCTACTTCAGTGTGGCCATCTCTTCATCGCGTTATTTATTCACCTGCTTGTGGCCACACACACACACAGTCATCTCCATGACAGCAAGGACCTCATGCACCTTGTTCCCTGCTCTATGCTTAGCACCTAAAAGGCTACTTAGTATTTAATAGTTACTCAAATGTTTGTTGAATGAATAAACAAATGCACTGCCTTAGTCACTGGGCACACAGAGATAGAGACTGCCTTCCGGAAGCTTAATTCTACTGGAAGGGTTGTCACAGGAACAGATAAGTGCACGTCTGCTTCCTGAAGGGGACGAGGAGACAAGATACAGGCTAGTAGCCAGGACTCATGGGCGGGGAACCCACCCCGGCCTAGACACTGTGCAAACCATCGCATTTCCTGGGTTTGTTCCTTCGGAAGAAATCTCTACCGACCACCTACTATGTGCAACATGTCTGTGTGGAAAGACAGACAACAACAGGGTCAGCAAACAAAATTTCAGATCAAAGTCTGCACCTCCCTGATCTCCCACTTCTCCGCAGGCCACATCATCCCCAACGGCCCAGACCCCACATAGACCCTGGGGGTCACGACACACCCCTGGCCGGTGAGGGTGAGCAAGATGAAGAGAGGACCTGGGCCCTCAGAAGTCCGGGGGAGCCCCGGCTTCTTCCATTTTACGAGGTTCCTGGTCCAGTGGAAACTTAAGAAATGTTGAAATGCACTGTTGGAATGACATGCTCCTTTTCAGGCATCCAGGTCACGGGTTATACTACTCGTTACCCAGCAAACCCTCCTACAAGGCCACTGGTCTGTTCAAAGATAAACACGGATTGTTTTAAAGGAGAGAAGGCCCCACGCAGGCAGGGGGCCCAGGTGTAAAGTCGCACGAGATTCTCGGACGTTCTTGGTGAATGAAAACGTAGGTTCCACAGGTGAGGGTTAGTGTGAGTGTTTGTCACTGTGAGGATGGCCAGACGGACCCCAGACCGTGATGGGGCCCCAGACCATGATAGGGGAGGTGCCCAGACTATGAGGGGGGCCCCCTGTCCGTGAGGGGGGCCCCCAGACTGTGAGGAGGGCCCCCGGACCATGAGGGGGGTGCCCAGACCATCGGGGAGGCCCCCAGACCATGAAGGGGGCCTCCAGTCTGTAAGGGGGACGCCCCAGACCATGAGGGGGCCTCCAGTCCATGAAGGGGTCCCCAGACCATGAGGGGGACCCCACAACACCTGACAAGTATGTCTGAAGAGTTGCCTGCCCTTCACCTGGAGGCTCCCCCGTCCCCATGCTGCCTCCCACACAGCCGGGCACTTGGAATTGCCGCGTCTCCTAAACCCTGGGGACACTGGAGGGGACAGCGGAGGAGGGTGGGTCTCCGGGGACTGGAGAACATTGCCGGTGACGGCAGAGCGCTGGACGATGCCGAGCGTTGGCGAGAACGTGGGGAGAGAGTCTGGCACGACGGGAGGAACGTGCCCAAATGGAGCAGACACGTCCCCTCACCCTGCCGTCTGCTTCTGAGACGCATCGGGGATGATTCCCACACGGGACCGCAGGGGACACACGCACCCGGGTTCGGCCACAGCCTCGGTCGTAGAGCACGGCTCTGTGGCCACTGCAGGAGCCCTCAATGGGGCTCGGGGGGCAAACGGGGTTTGTGAGCACCATGGGACTCGTGGGGCATCTGGACGTCACCCGCTGGGAATGCGGTGATGCGGATGGAGAAACATGGGGACTCAGATCAAGGTCTAGGGCACTTGGATTTGTGAGCCTCAGAACACCTCCAAGTACAACAGCGTTGAGCGGTCCACTGAATGCAAACCCACGGTCTGTGTGAAGCACGAAAGGTCTGTGACAGAGAAGGAAAGGGACAGGATGGGGCGGGGGGTGGTAAACGGGAGGAGAGAGAAAGAAAGAGCCAAGTGGGGGAGAGAGGGGAAGGTGGGTGGGCGGTCGGCAGGGAGGGACAGAAGGACCAAGGGAGGGAAGGGTAAGGAGCCAGCGGTGACAGCATGCTGGGGACCGAGGAGCGGCCTCTGCACCCCAGGCAGCAGCAACACCAACGAGATCCGTGCTCCCCAGCACGCAGCCCCGGTGAGTTCTGGGGCAGGTGCCAGAACAGGACCAGACAGCTTCCCAAACAGGTGGGAGCACAGAGGGGGGACAGGGAAACACAGGTCGTGGGCCAGGACCATCTAACTCACAAGAAAGCAGAGAAATGAGGAACAGAATTTTCTAGAAACTGGTGTGAGCCAGCGGCCTCAGCCAAGACAGACCAACCAGTACAGCCAGCGCGGCCGGTCCTTCACGGGGCTCCCAGAGCCACATGATTTCCGCCTTCCGGCAGACAGACGTAGGAAAGGCCGAGGCAACTCGGCAGTAAAAGCCTCCGTGGCCCACGGAAGTCTGACCACTGATGCGTCTGGACCCACGTGGGAGGCAGGTGCTCTGTGAGGGTCACGCCTTACTCCTAACCCTCAACCCAAGCCCCAGAGAACAGAGGACGCCTCCTGGAACAGATAAGGCCCCTGTGGCCACACTCGAGCCCCCTGGTTCTCAAAGCAGGTCCCTGGACCACCTCCCCAGTCCCCGGGCAGGCGAGAAATGCACCGCGGGCCCTGCCCAGGCCTGCTCGGCAAGAGTCTCTGTTGTCACCGAGGACCCTGATGCTCACAGCATCTGAGAACCATGGCTGTCGTTAAATCTCAGCCTTCATTCCGAAATCCCGAAGGAGGGGGGCTCCGGAGCCTGGGAAGAGCCCCCTGCTCGCCCCTCCCCCGCCCCGCGCACCCCTCCCCTTTGACAGCACGCTGTCCTCTCCCACATGCCAGCCACCCTGGAAGCAAAGTGAAGGGACCTGGAAGACACCGTGGCTCCCTGCCCTTTTCCCCCACTGCAAGGACCTCACAGCCCGGCCAGCACTCGGTCTCACCGGGGAGGCTTTGCAAACCATCCAGCGCACATGCATCATTCGGATGTGGCTGGCTCCTGGTCCCTGCAGACACGCTCCAGGGGGAAACAGACACGGGCATGGGGGGCAGGGGCCCCTGGGGTCCGCACGTCCGACCCTTCCCCGACCCGGTCTGTTACCTTCTCAGAAGGGAGGGTGGTAAACAGTAGCTGATGGCCACTCCCCTGGAGTCACCTCAAATTGCCGGGGGACCCAGACTGTGGGGCACAGCCCCGTCACCTCCCCCCACAAGTGGGGCCGGCTGCCGGCCCGCCCCCCACACCACAGCCCGCGCTGGGCCCCACACAACCATCCCGCCTGGAGGCCCTGAACTCGCAGCTGCCCACACAACACTCTGAGACACGAACCCCAAACGCCAGGGACCGGCACCCCGGCCGGACACAAGCCAGGTCCCGGCGAGTCCAGCAGGGCCGGGAGAAAGCAGAGGGGCCAGGTGTCTGGGGGCAGGGGCTGGCTATTTTGCGAGGACCCCCACACTGCTCACTTGCCTGCACGGTGGGTTTGACGTGCGTCCCTCCCCTGGGCGCCTCGTCCACTCCGGGTCAGGACCTGGATGTAGGAGAGTGCCCCGTGCCCCGCGGACACAGGCCACCTGGTCTCCCAGCCTCCCAGCCTCCGAGCCCCCCGGCGCTTGGCCCCTCCCACCCGCACCTCCCATCCGTCCATCCGTCCATCCGTCCAACCGTCCAACCGTGAGGCGGGGTCTCTCCAGCGAAGGGGCAGATGCTGGAAGAAGGGAGGTCCCAGCCTGCGTGCCCCGCTCCCCGAGAGCCTCCCTCCTCACTCACCCCTAAGACCCGCATGGATAAGACCCAGCGCAAGACGTGCGGAGCCCCCACCCCCCATCCCTACCGGACCCCCCAGCGGCCCGCCTCCCCCGGGGCCCATAAGTGGTGGCGAGCCCCATGAACCCAGCCCTGGGCCCCACACGGTGGGGACGGTCAGCACGGCCCCCTGGGGACAGGAGCAGACCTGCTTCTACAGAGGCCTGGGCTGCAGGAGACCAAGCCTCACCCCTGCCCCCAGCCCCGGCTCTCCCAGACCCAACTTCCCTGCTGGCAGCTCTTCCTGCCTCGTAAACACTGCATTTCCAGTGGGGAGCATGCCCGCCCCAGCCAACAGCCTGCTGCGTGCACACGGGCACACGCTCACGCACACAGGCACACACACACGCACATGCACATTCCGCCGGGAACATCTGTTTTGACAAACAAATTATTCAAGTCAGTCTACGGGACGTGGATTGACAAACCCTCCACATGGAGGCTCCTCGCTCAAAGCATCTCGAATCCGAGCCCAGCTGTGAATGATACAAGCACCTCTCCTTTTCTGGGCCCACACCCCCTTCCCCTCCAACGGCCCCAGCCCCGCCAAGACCCCTTCCAAAGCCCCAGAGGCTTAGGTCTGAGCCACATCACACCCCCCCACCTGGGCTGGAAAGGCACTGCCCGGTGTGATGTCAACCTTCGCCCAGAGGGGCTTGTTGAAGACGCTGGGGGGGTGGGAAGGGTGAGGCGACCGCACACTGAGACAGAAAGCAGCCGGTCTTGCCCTTCGGAGACCAAGCAGCGACATCCACCATGGGCAGGCGGAATGGTCTGGAAACATCTCTCCTTTCCCCGCGGCTCCCCGGTGCCGGGAGCCCAGCTACCTGGACCCCACGCTGAAGGGCATCCTCTAACCGCTGGAAAATAAACTTTGTCAGGGCGGAGAGTTTCCGGCTACCACCCTGCCATCACCGCGCTGCGGCTTGGGTGCGGGAAGCTATTTTTAGGAGAAAAAAAATAAATCTCAGCCTACCTTAGAAGCGAGCTGTGCCAAGACTGGGGAGGTTCAGGCTCAGACAACTGCAGTCTACTGTATCAGATTACAAACAGGGGGCCAGAGGGAGGGAGGAGCGGAGGGGGGAGGCGAGGGGGAGGGAGGGACGGAGGGAGGGAGGGAGGGACGGAGAGGGCACCGGTGTCTCAGTGCCGCTTGGATCCGGCCAGAAATGATTCATGAGTTTTCCGCAGGCAGGCAGGTCGGGAGGAAGCCGAGATCGGCCGCCATGAAGCATATATGCCCAGAGCCTACGAAATGTCCGTGTTTCGGCGCGCACTCACGCGCACACACGCATGCACACGCGCACACACACCCCCAAGATGGCTCTCCCTCCCCGTCAGTCAGTTGTCAGTTTCCTTTTCACAGAGCTGCTGCGGTCAAAAGCTGGGACGGGAGAGCCGGGCAGGGCTGGGGGCCGGTGGTGTTCCCTGGATGGGAGCCACAGCGCGTCTCCCCTGCGGGCGCCCCGGGGGCCCCTGCGCAAGGGCCCAGGGCTAGGCAGCCGCGCTCTGTTCGCCCCAGTGAAGCTGAGACCCAAATGCGGCCGGGAATTAAGCGATTATGTGGAACCACCCAAGCTGCTGGGTGTTTACCCTCTGGTCCGGCTCCCCGCCCCTGAGCCTCCAGGATAAAAAGAGAATAAAATGCTGTGTCCCTTCCTCCTCCCAGAACTTGGGGCTGCTGCATGGATGTATCAGCTCCCTAGCAACACGGGCGTGCAAGAGAGTAAAAGGCGAGGAACGTGCTGGACACGCACACACACTCCCTTCCCAGGATAGAAAGTCCACCGTGTGTTATTTAGAGGCGCTGAGGAATTTATCCCAGCAACAGGAGAGCCCTGGCGTCGGGCCCCACGTGCCCTGGTCCCTGCGTGTCTGGGGACCGGGAGGGAGGGCAACAGCACGCCCACTGCGCACACAGACTTCTCCAGAGGACCTCCCCGTTGCTTCTCCGATTAACACACTCACATTACGGCTTTCACAAAACAGGCTCGTCCCAAAATGGGCTTCAAATGAGCCACGATGCTCCAAAACTAAATGGCCACGGGGGGACTCCTTCCCAGACGACTTCCCTGGCACGGCAGTCCACGGGCTGACCAGAAGCTTCCCTCGGCGGGACTCACCTCTGCTTCCCGAATACGGAGAGCGTCTGGATTTGCCTGTGAGGTGGAGGCTTCTCTCAGAACCGCGTTCTGGAACCCCAACCCATCTCCGCTGGGCAAGGAGTAGCACTGACACCAGGAGCAGGTACTGGACCACCCAGCACTTCTGTCTCCCTCCCGCGGGCAAGCTGTGACCCGTAATGGCGACGCGGAGGGGGACCGGCACCTATGTCCACAGCGCTAGTCACGACGACTGGAAGGTGGACACAGCCCGACGGCCGCTGATGGCCAGACGGATCCACAAAACGTGGTCCGTGCAGGGCAATACCCTTCCGCCATCGAAAGGAACGAAGCCTGACACCTGCTACCACATGGATGGGTCTTGTAAACGTGGCGCGTGTGGTTCTCCGAGTAGACGTCCTGAACGGCGGACCTGCAGCGACAGAAAGCGGACGGGTGGTGTGGTTGCCAGGGGCTGGGAGGAGGAGGCAGGAGGGAGGGCGACAGGGTTTCTTGGGGGACGACATTGGGCAGGAGCCACACAGAGGCAATGTTCACACACACATACCAAACGCCACGGAATTGTTGACTTCAAAACGGTTAATCTGGGGCGCCTGGGCGGCTCCGTCGGTTGAGCGTCTGGCTTCAGCTCAGGTCACGATCTCACGGTCCGTGAGTCCGAGCCCCGCGTCGGGCTCTGTGCTGACATCTCAGAGCCTGGAGCCTGCTTCAGATTCTGTGTCTCCCTCTCTCTCTGACCCTCCCCTGTTCACTCTCTGTCTCAAAAATAAATAAAACATTTTAAAAATTTAAAATATATATATATATATATAATAATAGGGGCTCCTGGGTGGCTCAGTCGGTTGAGCATCCAACTTCGGCTCAGGTCATGATCTCACGGTCCGTGGGTTCAAGCCCCGCGTCGGGCTCTGTGCCGACAGCTCGGAGCCTGGAGCCCGCTTCGGATTCTGTGTCTCCCTCTCTCTCTGCCCCTCCCCTACTCATGCTCTGTGTCTCTCTCTCTCTCAATAATAAATAAATATTAAAAAAAAAAAAAGACTACAGAATTGTTCCCATAGGATTTCACACTCGTGGGTTCTGCTCATGCAAGGGTCTCTGTGTGAGCCCATTTCGCGGGCCAGGCAAGCCGAGGTCAGGAGAGGAAACCATGTCTGCCGGGAGCCACGGTGTCAAATCAGAAAGGGAAGGCAGGGATTCCATCTCTGGACGCCATGTTCTAGTTTGATGAATATCAGGCAGACGTTGCGCATAAGAGGCTGGGAAATGTAACAGACCGGGGGTTCCACCGGGATGCTCTTGGGTTACTAACAATGAGAAAGAAGCCATCCCCACTCTGTAAAGGACAAAGACGTGTCCAATGCAGCGACAAGGAGCTACCCAGTTCTGAGAAATGGGCCCCTGGCTCTGAGACCAGCTTCCTTGACGAAATCAGAGAAGCTCATCCTTTCTGTGACCGTCACGGGCCACCCACCAGCCCTTGACCAGAAGACAGACCGCACAAAGCCATGGCTGTTAACGGGCCTACTCGGGTACTCGAGGCTGCCATAAATAATGCGCCGTGCGGTTATCCAACCACGAATGCAACCAATGTTGCCAGATGTCAGAGACACACCAGGTGTGGAGCCACAGCAGCCACGGAGGGCTTTCCGGTTGTGCCCACGGAGAAAGCACGACCGGGCAGTTTCCACTTGGGACGGCTGTCTGAGCAAATGTCAGCCGTTTGCCTGCTGCGTGGTTCTGAGGGCTCCGGGTCAAAGCAGAAGAACCGGCCACCGCTAATAGCAGGTCCGCGCCCACCACGGCCACCAGTGCCGTGGCGCCTCAGGGCCTTGAGCCTCCACCAAGCACAGCGAGTTTTCAGAGGCCAAGTCCAAGGCCACCAGCATGTGTGTCCGCTTCAAGCAGCCTCTGGAGGGCTGGCGGTCACCAGGACCTCAGCACTGGGCGGGGACAGACCCTGTCTGGGACAGACCCCACGGCGCCCTGTCCGCGTGCAGGGAATTCGGAACGGCAGGAGGCAGGCGGGACTTGGAGACAGTGCGATGATCCAGGGGGACACCCAGGCGCCCCAGGAACCTGTTGCAAATGAACAGCACAGCACAGCAGAGGATGGAACAGACTAGAACAGAAATCTGTGTATGTTCTATAATCAAATCGTACGTTATTTTCCTTACCAGCAAAAATGATTTATGTATTATTATATATATTAACATGTAAAAATCAATAGCTTTCTTACAGAAGTACAGCCAGTCAGGAAAGAAATCGGGGTGCCCGGGGGGCTCAGTCGGTTGAGCATCCAACTTCGGCTCAGGTCACGATCTCAGTCTGTGGGTTCGAGCCCCGCATCAGGCTCTGTGCTGACAGCTCGGAGCCTGGAGCCTACTTCGGATGCTGTCTCCCTCTCTCTCTCTGCCCCTCCCATGCTCATGCTCTGTCTCTCAATAATAAATAAATATTAAAAATTAAAAAAAAAAAGACGAAGAAAAAAAATCCCTTTTAAAATGGCAAACAAAGGGGCACCCAGGTGGCTCAGTCGGTTGAGCACACAACTTCGGCTCAGGTCATGATCTCACGGTTTGTGAGTTCGAGCCCCGCATCAGGCTCTGTGCTGACAGTTTGGAGCCTGGAGCCTGCTTCGGATTCTGTGTCTCCCTCTCTCTCTGCTCCTCCCCCATTCACACTCTGTGTCTCTCTCAGAAATAAACAAACATTTAAAAAAAAGAGCAACGAAGGAGCGCTAGCCTTACCAGACATTAACATATATTATCAGTATATAAATAATGTCCTTGGTCCTGCTGCATGAACAGATCAATCAACAGGACAGGCTTGGATACATGGATCCAATTACCGATGAGAATTTAACGTACAATAAAGTGGCACTTTTTTTTTTTTGAGTTTATTTATTTTTGAGAGAGAAAGAGAGAGCGTGCACACTTGCAAGCAGGGAAGGGGTAGAGAGAGGGAGAGAGAGAGTCCCAAGCAGGAATTCCACAAACCTTGAGATCGTGACCTGAACTGAAATCAGGAATCGAACACCCAGCTGCCTGAGCCTCCCGGGTGCTGCGTGGCACTTGTAATCAGTAAGAAAAGACTGGTCTTTCAATAAATGATTTTCATAAACCTGGATAATTTTTGAAAATATTCTTATGCAATTTCAAGGTCAATTTCAGCTGAATCAAGTATTGAAACATAAAAAGGGGGAAAAAATGAGACTTCCAGGAGAAATCACGAAAAGGGAATTTTAAGCAAAGCAGACACACCAGAGATAAAGAAACGGAAGCCCCTTTACATCTGATACGTGGAAATTCAAAACTTCTGCACAGTAAAGAAAAGGCCACGAACAGAATCAAAAGGTAACTTACACATTGGGATAAAATACTTGCGACACAAGTTGCAGACTCGGGTGTGGGTCCGGGTTTTGTGGGGCCTGCAGTTCACTCCACGTGGGGAGCCCTGTCTAAGAAAAACAAAAACAAAATGAAAAAGAAAAAATCCGATGCAAAACGGCACAAACACGATTACTTACAAAGAATGAGAAAATGAACTGCAACAAATCCTACACTTTAAAAGCTAACAGATCCTGCAAACATCACAAGATCCACAAAAATGGCATTATGGGTTTTTTTTAACTTTTTTTAACCTTTACTCATTTTTTTTTACATTTTATTTATTTTTGATAGAGAGACAGAGCACCAGTGGGGGAGGGGCAGAGAGAGACAGAGACACAGAATCCGAAGGAGGCTCCAGGCTCCGAGCTGTCAGCACAGAGCCCGACGCGGGGCTTGAACTCACAAACCGTGAGATCACGACCTGAGCCGAAGTCAGATGCCCAACCGACTGAGCCACCCAGGTGCCCCAACCTTTATTCATTTTTTGAGAGACAGAGAGACAGAGAGACAGAGCGTGAGCAGGGGAGGGGCAGAGAGAGAGAGGGAGACACAGAATCCGAAGCGGGTTCCAGGCTCCAAGCTGTCAGCACAGAGCCCAACGCGGGGCTCGAACTCCCGATCATGACCCAAGTCGAAGTCGGATGCTTAACTGAGCCACACATGCGCTCCTGCATTGTGTTTTTTTAACTAACTGTCTGACACACCTCCGTAATATATATGTATTTTTTATTTTAGCTGCAGGGCACCTGGATGGCACAGTTGGTTAAACATCCAACTCTTGATTTCGGTTTAGGTCGTGATCTCACAGTTCGTGGGTTCGAGCCCCGCGTTGGGCTCTGTGCTGACAGCTCGGAGCCTGGAGCCTGCTTCAGACTCTGTGTCCCCCTCTCTCTCTGCCCCTCCCCTGCTTGTGCTGTCTCTCTCCCTCTCTCTCTCTCTCTCTCTCTCTCTCTCTGTCTCTCTAAGATAAACATTTAAAAAATTATCAAAATGGGGCACCTGGGTGGCTCATTTAGGCACTTGACTTCAGCTTGGGTCATGATCTCACAGTCCGTGAGTTCAAGCCCTGCATCGGGCTCTGTGCTGACAGCTTGGAGCCTGGAGCCTGCTTCAGACTCTGTGTCCCCCTCTCTCTCTGCCCCTAACCCACTTGCATTCTGTCTCTGTCTCTCTCAAAACGAAATAAACATTTAAAAAATTTTAGAATAATCGATAGAATTTTGTTCTTTTAAATATTGGTAGTTTTCTTTAGCAAATTTCTTTCACATAAAATTACAATAAACGTACTTGGGTGTGTGAACACAAGTTCCAGGTACTAGAATTCTGAGAGATTCTATTTGATTTGATTACCAGCAAAAAAAGCCAATTAGGTTTCTGATGGATCATGTCTGTGTTTGCTAGATTATCAGGGATAATGTTCCTGCAGGAGGAATTCCCGGTCGGCCACACGTGGATGAGAACGGCATCGTGGAAAAGTTTTACTTTGGAGGGCTGCCGGGGTTTTTCCACAGACTGGCTTCTGCCTCCACCCACTTCAGACCTCTCTCCTCACCCACTACCACGTGATCCTAGTGCCAAATTCCGCGAGATGCGTGGATATGTGTCCAGATCATGGTACGGCCTTTGGCCATGCAGGACGGAGAAGGGGAATTCAGCACAGAGAAGAGTGAAGTCTTACAGGAAGCCATCCCTTTTCAAAATGGCTAGCGGTGATCTTTGTACCCACAAGTGACAGAAAGCCCCCTAAACACATCCCACGTCATCCAAGTTCAACGTAACCCGAGCGGAACCGCCTCTTGGCCGGATCTCAAGACTGCCCACCGCCCACCAGAACAGGAGGAAGGTACAATCCTCTTGGAAGAGTGCAGTGACAATAACTTACTGGGGTGAATCCTTTCCGGGGTCCTCTGAGGGTTTATACAAGTGAGAGTCTCTGAAAACTGAACTTCATCGGTTTCGTGATAATTCTGCCTCTTGACAAACTAAAGACTAAACTGCTTAATATATAAAGAGCTCTTACAAATCAATGAGACCAACAATCCAACACAAAGATTGGAAAAGGACATCAATGCACAGCAACCCCAATAAAAAAATGAGGTGCTGTTACAACACAATGTCCAATACATATTAAGTGAAACAAAGAAGAAAAAAAAACCCCAAATACTGTCAGGGGCACCTGGGTGGCTCAGTCGGTTAAGCGTCCGACTTCAGCTCAGGTCATGATCTCACAGTTTGTGAGTTCCAGCCCCGTATCAGGCTCTGTGCTGACAGTTCGGAGCCTGGAGCCTGCTTTGGATGCTGTGTCTCCCTCTCTCTCTGCCCCTGCCCCACTCAGACTCTGTCTTTCTTTAAAAAAAATAAACATTAAAAAATTCTTAAAAAAAAGACTGTGTGTATGTGTTCCCTTGTTTGCATATAAAACAGGAATGCTTAATGTTTCAGGAAGTTCACGCACAATGGTAACAGTGGTGGCCTCTTGAGAGACGGGCAAAGGACCTAAGAGCTTGAGTGTTCGAGATCCCATGTCCTTTGGCACAGTGTGAATTTTTCACACTAGGTTGGTACCTAGGTTTGAGTTGAAACTGGCCCTGGGGGTCTGGAACCTCAGACGGCCCCTCTCCCCCTGCAGTCGGCGTCTGGAAGGTGGGCACCAGCGTGGCAGGTGGGAGGCCCGTGGTCCCTGCAGCCACAGCCCTGGGCCCACCTCACCAGCCGCTCTTGGGGGCAGGCCTCTGGCCCAGCGGCCCCTCCTGCGCTAGGGAAGGCAAGGTCCCCCAGGGCACGGTGGCGGGTCAGCAACTCAGGGCCGAGAGAGCCACCCTGGCTGCGGGGCAGACCCCAGGGCCTGAAACTCTGTCCTGGGCCCTGGTCCCAGCACCTGCTCCGAGCCACGGACTGAACAGGCAGCCAGAGAGGATAGTATCTCCGCACCCTCGGCGTCCACCTGAGGACCACGCTGGTCTCTCCACCTCAGTGTGTTCACCGCAGGTATTACACAGTCAGGAGGCCTTTTCCGGTGCTCGCTGCCCTGGCCGTGGGTGGCAAACGGGCCAGTTCCGGCATCTGGTCCAACCTGCCGGAGCCCAGCCGCCTGGCATGTCATCAGGAGCAGCGCCCGGTCCACAGCCGCTGAGAGTCGTTGACGGCATCTGGAACGTCTCCAAAAGTTTATAGAAAGAGCGACTTGAAGCCCACCAAGCACAGCACTGGCGAGCCCTCCACGGGACGGACCGGGGACATTTCAGGCCGTCTTGGGCAGCACCGAATCATTTCAGCTCCGCCTTGTCTGCTCACGTGAAAACAAAAACCAAAAAGCAAAAACAAACAAACAAGCGTTGAGACTATTTCACCCAACAGCCCACGGGCTGGAGGAGAGACTTCGTGACAGGTGTTTTTAGCTGGTTGGGAAACTTCCACCAGGAATTTCAAATCTGCATGCGTCTTGCCAAGTGCAGAGACGGCCCCGGACGTGAAAGCAACATCAACTCGCCCAGCAAGCTAAGATCAAACGGGCTAATTGTTCCTAGACGCGGCTTCAGAGAACAGCGTAAGACTTAAATCAGGGTTTGCCAGTCAGATGCCCCCGGGGACCGACCAAGGTAACAAATGAGGGCAACAGCCTGAGGGTGAGAACCTAGGTCCCTCCAGGGGGCTCTTCCCTTATGACTTTTAAGGCCACGTCACTTGCCACGTAATTCTGCCGTGATAAAAATGGTGGGAGGACACCAGGTATGGTGTTGATACTTAGATCCCAGGCAGGGGTGTGTGCAGGGGGTGCCGAGGGTATGGGTGTGCGGGGGCCGCCAGACCAAGTACCCCGGGCTGAGGGCTTGGACAACAGAGCTCTGCTCTCGGTTCTGGAGGCAGGTGGAGAGCAGGGTCTCAGCAGGGCTGCGGTCCTGAGGTCCTGAGGTCCCCTCCCCACATCCTCACTTGGTGGTCTTTCCCCCCTGTGTGTGTCTGTCAGATCTGAGCAGCACACCTGTCACCCTGGATCAGGGTTCTGAGGGACTGAGGGTTAGGACGTCGACATGTGAATGTGGGGGGGACACAATTTCTAGAAGCCCACCACGGTGGGGCACCGGCAGTCGGCTGGAGCGGGGAGGGGCACAGCCACACCCCAGATGTGGGGAGCAGGTGGACAGGCCCTCCGGCGAGGACACGGCTGCTCCCCGAGTTCTGGTGGAGAGGAGTCTTCCCTTCCAGACGCCCCCGGCTCTCCTAAGAAAGCACGTTTCCTTGCGAGAAGAGCCTGTGGTTGGGTTTTTAATGGAATCAACTCAGCCTTTTCTGGATTATTCCAATAACTCGAAAATCAAAGCCACAGAACGTGAAAACGAAGCAGCATTTAAAAATGAGCTTCCGAGAGGCTGCACCACTTGGCACTCTGGACAACAGTGTGGACGGTCCTCAAAAAATCAAAACCAGAACTACCCTGCGACCCAGCAATGGCACTACTAGGCATTTATGCAACGGATACAGAAATGTTGGTTCGAAGGGGCACACGCACCCCAACGTTTTCAGCAGCACTATCAACAACAGCCCAAGTATGGAAAGAGCCCAAATGTCCATCGGCTGACGAATGGATAAGGAAGATGTGGTTTATAAATACAACAGAGTATTACTCGGCAATGAAAAAGAATGTAACCTCGCCGTTTGCAACAACACGGATGAAACTAGAGGGTATTACGCTAAGCGAAATTAGTCAGGCAGAGAAAAACAAATATCATATGATTTCCCTGGTATGTGGAATTTAAGAAACACAACGCATGAACATAGGGGAAGGGAAGGAAAAATAAGAGAAAAACAGAGAGGGAGGCAAACCCTAAGAGACTCTTAAATACAGAGAACAAACTGAGGGCTGCTGGGGGGGCAGGGAATGGGCTAGATGGGGGATGGGCATTAGGAGAGCACCTGTTGGGATGAGCACTGGGTGTAAGAAGAGAATCACTGGGCTCTGCTCCTGAAGCCAAGACTACATGTATGTTAACTAACTTGAATTTAAATTTTTTTAAAAAAGGAGGAGAACCCCGCTCTCAGCAGAGCATGGCGGACGTACCTGACGGATGATAACCTCACGCTAATCCCATGGTTCAAATGTTCCCCAAACCTCCCTCCCTGCGAAATAAACCAACAGACTGTCCCCAGCCAGCACTCGAGCCTCCTGTTCCCAAGACACAGCTCACACGCCTTCCCCTCAGCTGCCTTCTTTCCGGTGCTGGTCCCCAAACAGCTTACAGTTAGAAGCCTGGGCTCTGGAATGACCCAGAAGCGGCCGCCGGCACAGCACCGCGGTCCAGAGCCGGCCTGTGCTGCAGAACCAAACGCTAAACAGATTAAGTTCACGACTACATCCTTCCGAGGCCAGCAGGCTCCCCAGAGTGTGACAAAGCTTCCGTTCCTGGAACGTGGCTAATTGGAGCACCAAATATGAACATCCTGGTTTGGTGAATTTTCCATCTGGGATTTAGCATTCTCGGCCTAAGAGATAGGAGGAATTCTAGAAAGGGGTCCTCTAACTGTCAAGATTTCACTGACGGGTGGGAAATAAATACATTTTCAGGGTCAAGCAGAACTCGTCGATGTGGGAAGGAGCGTTCAAGCCCCACCAAAAATAATCCAGATTAATTTCAAACTGTGCAAAGCAAATAAAACCCATGTTTGAGCTCTTCTTGGGGTCCTTCCTCTTGACAGTCTTGAGGAGAAAACCTCTTCACAGAGCCAGAGGGGACTGGGCTGTTGTGACCTCAACACCTTGGAAATTATATACCGGCCTACTGCATCATCCAACTTGTCCTTTGAAAAATCTACGCACTGAGAACTGGGACCCTAAAGTTTCTAGGTCAGACCCTCTAAGAGTAGCAAAATCACCCATAAGAGAAAACTCCTGGCTTTCAGGAGTGGACCAGTTGATGGTATAAGGTGCAGGTCAACCAACCATGCCCCACGGGCTAAATCTGGCCCACCACTTGTTTTTGTAAATAAAGTTTTATTGGAACGCTACCACAACCATTTGTTTACATGTGTCCGCGGCGGCTTCCACGCCGTCATGGCAAGGCTGAAGACTTGTGCCAGAGGCTGTGTGGCCGACACAGCCTCAAACGTTTCCTGTTTGACCCTTGACAGAAAAGGTTCTGGGGCAGCTGGTTGGCTCACCAGGTTAATCTCAGGGTCGTGAGGTCAAGCCCCACTGGGGCATAGAGGCTACTTAAAAGAAGAAAAGAAAAGAAAGAAGAAAAAGTTTGCTATTCCCTGGACGAAGGTTTCCAAGTGTTTTGATAGAATATCCCTCCCCACAAAAGAGATTATGGGTGAGTATCACCCTAACGTATGGATGAGACACAAATTACTCCCTACTTGCAAAGGGCAGGATAGTAAGGGTGGAGAGCCCCTGGCAAAAACCACCTTGACCAGGCAGCCAAAGTAACATCCCCAGAAGCAGGACAGACTGAAACCACGTGCCTCTTGGCACAATGGCCTCCGAAGAGCTCGCATCACTTCTGCAGGAGCCACGCCAAAAAGGCATCACCAAATCCGCTCTGAGGAGACATCGGGCAAAACCCCAACCAAGGGACGGTCCACAGGACTGAGCCGTACTCCTCACAAACGTCAAGGTCACAGGAGACGAGGAGGGGCTGGGGTCCGTTCCGGATTGAAGGAGACTGAAGAGACATGAGAGCCTGAAGCGTGGGTCCCGCGTCGGGGCTGGACCGGGAACACAGTAGCATCGCAGGACATTCTCGGGCAATCCATCAAATTAGAACACGGACTGCAGACCGGGTAACATTTTTCACCCGTGTTAAATTTTCAGATTTCGATCACTGTACCGTGATTGTGTAAGAAACCGTCCTCGTTCCCGGAAAAATAAATGTTCAGGAATAAAGGGTCGAAGTAGCTGCAGTCTACGTTCAAGTAGATGGTTCTGGGGGCAAATGTCTCCCTCCCCCGTCTCCCTACGCGTGGATAGACAATAGTCAGGTAGGGAGGCTAAATGATAAGGAAACTGGGGCAAATTACAAACAATTGATGAATCAGGGTAAAGACCATTAAACAAAGAAGTTCTTGCTGTGCATGTTAAATCATGTCGCCATAACAGGTTTTTAAATGCTAAAATAGAAGAAAAAATACAAAAAAAAAAACCCACAAAAATACAAAATACAAAGATCCCCACATCACCCCAAGGACAGAGCTCCTGTCTTAGAATCACTGCTGGTGGTCCCAGCTGTCGGGTTTAAGGACAGGCCAGTAACGCAAAGGGGCTCGGCCCGGAGGCTCTCGTTCCCCACGCCGAGCGCCGATTCCCGGGTGCCCCCGCCCGGCATCCCTGCGCACCTGCTACACGGCTGGGCTTCTCCGCGGAGCTCAGGACCTCGGGTTTGGTGGGAAGTCGCCTGGAGCAGCTGCCTTCTTCCCCAGGTAGCTCTCCCAAAACAAGCAAGGGGAGACGCTCAGGGGTGTGCAAAGTTCGGCTAGTGTGGCACATACCACGAATCCTTTCTGATATCCATTCACCCTTTTCTCTGTATAAGCAGGACATTGATTAATTTAGGATGGCGATATACCCAGACTCTGTTGGAGCTAGAGGAGGCTGAGTTATGTGATTCTGGCCAATGAGCTGTAAGCACAAGTCTGACAGGTGTCAAGAAGGAGGCGTTCTGGGAAGTTCTTCGCTTTCCTGACAAAGGGAGACAGATGAAGTCAGTGTTATCCCTCATTCTCCTATTTCCTGTCCTCAATACGGATGCAATGGCTGGAGCTGTGGCAGCCACATTGCAATCATGACAGAAAGGCCAAGAGAACCACGATGATAGCCCCGATATCCTTGACCCGTTAAATCATGGCCAGAAGCTGCTACATTCAAACGTCTCCTCACGTGAGAAAAATAAAGCCTGATTTGTTTAAGAGACTGTTAGCGGAGCGCTGTTTTTGTCAAACCCATTTTGAATTCATATAACAGTATTTTTTTTTCCTTTTTTATTCTGTGATCGCAATCAGTGCATTATATTCTCCTAGGGCTCCTTCCTGCTCTCCCTGCCGCAAGAAGATAACTTTCAGCCAAACTGTGGACTAATTCTTAAGCCTTCGATCCTACTTTCCTTCCCCAAACTGAACATTTCCCACTTCTGCTTCATTATTGATATGCTGCAGATATATTTAAGATGCCACCCTGGCATAAAGTATATTTAAAACCCCAGCGAGGGTTTCCATGACGCTGATAAATAAAAAATGAGCTATTCGAGCCCGTCTCCCCTGACCGCCCCGCTGCTCTCGCACACGCGTCTCACTTTGCCGGCAGTCCTCCCGTCCGGTCCGTCTGTCCAGCCGGCTGATAGGACTGGAGGAAGGATCACACTCAGAAAAGTTAGGAGCCCAAGGCTCTGTGGGGGATAATAAGAGTTCACGTCGACCGAGAAGCTGTCAACACAGACGCAAAGAAGGAAGACCGCCGTTTCCAGAAGCGGATGCTCCGTGGCCTGAGTCAACACGGGGCGCGGACAATACCGCGTGACCAGGAACAAGAGTAACCGAAACACACGAGGCTGGGACGGAGCCCGAGGACTCCTGGGAGCAGAAACCGTGAAGGGCAACGGAGACGCCAGAGGGGGCCCCACGAGGAAACGTCGGCGCAAATGTGTCTCCGGCAACAGCTGGTTTCTCGTGGGTCAAAAATTCTACCCCCGGAGGGTGTTCATCTGGGTTAAGACCTTACGACCCCCGAAAGCCCAAATCATTGGGAATTTGTCTAGACAGATTACAGGAGAGGGATCTCAGGAACTTTCCAGCGCTCTCATCACAGAAGGCACAGAGCTGACCACGGAGGAACGGGGCACAGAATGGTACGTTCCGGAAAAAGTGGGAAAACAACTGCTGTACTGGGTGGAGGAGGTTTCATCGCAGACCCCCGTGGCGCGAGCGGGACAGGCGTCACTGGCAGGGGTCTGGGGCCTGGGTGGGGGTTATGGGAACAGACCGCACCTAAGAGACCCTGGGGAGCGCCAGGGGGGGACGCCAGGGGGGACGCCAGGGGGGACGCCAGGGGGACACCAGGGGGGACGCCAGGGGGGACACCAGGGGGGACGCCAGGGGGGACACCAGGGGGTGCCAGGGTTTCGTCAGGGGGGACACCAGGGGGGCGCCAGGGGGGACACCAGGGGGATGCCGGGAGTGCCAGGGGGGCCAGGGGGACACCAGAGGGGCTCCAGGGGGATGCCAGGGGGACGCCAGGGGGGACGCCAGGGGGGACGCCAGGGGGACACCAGGGGGGACACCAGGGGGTGCCAGGGTTTCGTCAGGGGGGACACCAGGGGGGTGCCAGGGGGGACACCAGGGGGACGCCAGGGAGGACACCAGGGGGACACCAGGGGGTGCCAGGGTTTCGTCGGGGGACACCAGGGGGGACACCAGGGGGACGCCAGGGAGGACACCGGGGGGACACCAGGGGGTGCCAGGGTTTCGTCAGGGGGGACACCAGGGGGGCGCCAGGGGGGACACCAGGGGGTGCCAGGGTTTCGTCAGGGGGGACACCAGGGGGGCGCCAGGGGGGACACCAGGGGGTGCCAGGGTTTCGTCAGGGGGGACACCAGGGGGACGCCAGGGGGGACGCCAGGGGGGACACCAGGGGGTGCCAGGGTTTCGTCAGGGGGGACACCAGGGGGGCGCCAGGGGGGACACCAGGGGGATGCCAGGGGGGACGCCAGGGGGACGCCAGGGGGGACGCCAGGGGGACACCAGGGGGGATGCCAGGGGGGCGCCAGGGGGGACACCAGGGGGGTACCAGGGGGGACACCAGGAGGAACACCAGGGGGACGCCGGGGGACGCCAGGGGGGACGCCAGGGGGACACCAGGGGGGACACCAGGGGGTGCCAGGGTTTCGTCAGGGGGGACACCACGGGGGCGCCAGGGGGGACACCAGGGGGACGCCAGGGGGGACGCCAGGGGGACGCCAGGGGGGACGCCAGGGGGACACCAGGGGGGACGCCAGGGGGCTCCAGGGGGGACGCCAGGGGGGTGCCAGGGGGGACACCAGGGGGACGCCGGGGGACACCAGGGGGGACGCCAGGGGGGACGCCACGGGGACACCAGGGGGGACACCAGGGGGGACACCAGGGGGACACCAGGGGGGACACCAGGGGGTGCCAGGGTTTCGTCAGGGGGGACACCAGGGGGGCACCAGGGGGGACGCTAGGGGGACACCAGGGGGGACACCAGGGGGTGCCAGGGTTTCGTCAGGGGGGACACCAGGGGGGTGCCAGGGGGGACACCAGGAGGGACACCAGGGGGATGCCGGAGGACGCCAGGGGGACACCAGGAGTGCCAGGGGGAGCCGGGGTGACACCAGGGGGGCACCAGGGGGGACCAGGGTGCGCCAGGGGGGACACCAGGGGGCGCCAGGGGGACACCAGGGGGACGCCAGGGGGGACGCCAGGGGGACGCCAGGGGGGACGCCAGGGGGACACCAGGGGGGACGCCAGGGGGCTCCAGGGGGGACGCCAGGTGGGTGCCAGGGGGGACACCAGGGGGACGCCGGGGGACACCAGGGGGGACGCCAGGGGGGACGCCACGGGGACACCAGGGGGGACACCAGGGGGGACACCAGGGGGACACCAGGGGGGACACCAGGGGGTGCCAGGGTTTCGTCAGGGGGGACACCAGGGGGGCACCAGGGGGGACGCTAGGGGGACACCAGGGGGGACACCAGGGGGTGCCAGGGTTTCGTCAGGGGGGACACCAGGGGGGCGCCAGGGGGACACCAGGGGGTGCCAGGGGGGACACCAGGAGGGACACCAGGGGGATGCCGGGGGACGCCAGGGGGACACCAGGAGTGCCAGGGGGGAGCCGGGGTGACACCAGGGGGGCACCAGGGGGGACACCAGGGGGGCGCCGGGGGGGAACACCAGGGGGCCGCCAGGGGGGACACCAGGGGGACGCCAGGGGGGACACTAGGGGGACACCAGGAGGGACACCAGGGGGACGCCGGGGGACGCCAGGGGGACACCAGGAGTGCCGGGGGGCCAGGGGGACACCAGAGGGGCTCCAGGGGGGACACCAGGGGGGTGCCTGGGGGATGCCAGGGGGAGCTCCAGGGAGGACACTAGGGGAGCGCCAGGGAGACACCAGGGGGGCACCAGGGGGACGCCGGGGGGACGCCAGGGGAGCGGAGGCCTCCCTGACAGTGACCTTTGCAGCATCAGGGGCATGACCGGGTCAGGTGCGTGAAAGGTGTTCACACACCCGAGCTCTGTCCTTTGCATCCTCAGTGCGGTCACAAGAGGACCGTGCCCTTGACAGCAGCTCTGCCTTCGCCCCACGCCCCCAAGCGACACAGGTGGAGAGACCCTCTCTGGACCCCGAGGGTGCAGCAGAGCTCTCCCTGGGCGGCCAGGCCACGCCGCTGACCTGCACTTGGCCTCCACACGCCCACCCCCCCATCTGAGAGTCGACGTGGAGCCCCCTCCACCCCCAGTCTGTGACGGTTGCCGTTGGTGGCCACTGACCGGCTGCTGTCCCTCGCCAGAGCCGGACCACCCGCGCCGTGCAGGGGGGCAAAGACGTCCGTGCTCTGTCCTCGGGAACAGCAGCCCTCCTCGGTGCCTCCGAGTCCCGGTACCTGTGGACCGGCAGAAAGTCGCTCTGTGGGGACGCTGGGGACTTCACGCTTCGCGCGGTGACTTCCCAGGGCGTGCCGTCACACTTTCATAAACTGAACACCCACGTGCCACCCAATGGGAGCTGACGCGGCAGCGAGCTGTTTCCCGGCCGGCCACACACGCGGGGCGCCCACTGCAGCCCCGGGGACCTCGGCCTCCGAGCGGTCGGGTCGTCCTCTTTCCTGAGCTGGGACGGACGCCTCCAGAGCACATCCAGACGCGTGGTCTCAGCTCCTTTATCTGGAGTCGGGGACTCTCGGATTGTCGGGTTTTTCAACCCCATCAAATGCCCACACCACCGCATAGATCCCGTTTACTCACCATCTCAACAATCCCTTCCCGGAACAGTCAGAAACTCTGCGCCAAAGTGCCCCCCCAGACCTATTTCCTATCATTTTACACGGGAAAAGGTATTACAGGTTACACATCAACCCGGATGCCCCAACTGGGTTCCCACCACGTCACTCAGAAACAACAGAAATCCTGCCAGGAGGTACCAAGCTGCCATGGTAGCAAAACCTCATAAAACATCACTCCCGTCGGACAAGTCATGTAATTCTTGTAACGGCTGCTTTGAAGGACGTGCCTCTGGGATGTCGGAGATGCTCGGCCCTTTTGCTGACACGGGGCAGCCTTTCCAAAACACCCGCTTCGAGGTTCTGCCCCCTGACCTTTCAGTGCAATTTGAGACTGTGTTCACTTATTTTTCTCAAAATGTTGTCTTGAATTTGGGAGGAGCCAAAATTTACGTTTTGTTAAATACATATCTAAGAAATGATATATTTATGTCGTATACTTAGATACAAAATAAAGTCTGGCAGGACGCCTGGGGGGCTCAGTCGGTTAAGCGGCCGACTTCGGCTCAGGTGATGATCTCGCGGTCCGTGAGTTCGAGCCCTGCGTCGGGCTCTGTGCGGACGGCTCGGAGCCTGGAGCCTGCTTCGGATTCTGGGTCTCCCTCTCTCTGTCTCTGCCCCTCCCCCGCTCACACTCTGTCTCTCTCTCTCTCAAAATACATAAATAGTTTTAAAAGGGGGGCATCTTCTCGCACAAAACGGAAATACTCACAGGACCTAACACAGCACTGTTGTGCCAGCTCCGCACAGTATACACCTGCCTTTCTCACAAGAGGAGAAGCACCAGCTAAACAGCCTCCATGACTCGGCAGAACACGTGCTGTGCTCGGGCCAGCGCTCTGTGCAGATTTGTCCCGCGCGTGTGTGTGCCTGTCGGTTCCGGGTCCACACATGGTTCCCCACGGAACGTGACTGAGCTAGCGCTCCTCCAGGCTGACAGGCCCACAGCACGAGGGAGGAATAATCACGGAGCTAACCGGCGAGGTTTTCAACGTGCTTATTACAGTGGCAAGAGCTGACCTATCCTCACTGATTCCACGTGCAATAAATTCTAGCTCTGGGGAACCCCCTTCCTCCTCGACAGGATTCCGTTCCTCGTCTGTGTGCAGGGGTGACGACACCGTGCCTGCCCGCCGGGAACGGGACGCACTCGCGTGGGAAGCTCGCGGCACAGCCGGCCTTCCGCAAATGATGGTGCATCATCGCTGTCATTGCAAAGGTATTCAGCGAACGCTTCTAGAATCTAGCTGAACCAGATGTATCTACGCTCATTAATGGATAAGAAATCTGTCCCATTTCTTCCCAGAGGCTGACCCATAGGTCTCGGGGTCCTGCTTCCAGCTCTGACCGCACCTGCCGACCGCTATGACTGTTACTATTACCGCTCCATGGGTGTCCTCTCTGGGTGAGGGCTTAGACCAACAAGGTCCGCTTGTGGTTCTCCCGGGTCAGTCTCCCTTCCCCTTGGAAATAAAAAATCCTGAGCAACACTCACCACTGTTTATGTCCACGAACCACTGCTCTGCCCCACCCTGAGTTCCCTTTTCCACTGTTTCACACCTGCCTCAGATTATCTGATTTTTTTAGGTTTATTTATTTACTTGGCGGGGGGGGGGGGTGGGGTGGGGGGGGGGAGGCAGAGAGAGAGAGAGTGAGACAGGGAGAGAGAGAGAATCCCAAGCAGGCTCCGCGGTCAGCACAGAGCCTGACACGGGGCTCGAACCCACCAACCTCGAGATCATGACCTGAGCTGAAATCAAGAATCAGACGCTTAACTGACTGAGCCCCCCGCCCCGGCGCCCCAAGATTGTCTGATTTTTAAAGGTGAGGGTTTATAAAACCTGAGGCGTGCGCAGGTGCGCATAAGGGTAGGAGTTGGCCCTTGCCAGCCGCATTTCCCCGTGTCGGCCCCATCCCTGGCTCTGCCCACATCACCGGGACCTGGGACTGGTCCTCACCACCGGGCTCCGCACACCATCCCACCGGCCACTGTCACAGCTGGAGACCCTCACAACCCTCTGGTGCCACCTGCCGGTTCCCCTCCCCTCTTGCCGAAGCTTCCTCAACTCTCAAAAACTAAGAGAGAAAAAAAAACAAACGAAGCCTGGGCTGCTTGCCTCTCTCTTACCTCAATTCTGGGAGGGAGGGACGGCATCCGATTCCTAACGTGGCGCGTAAATGTGCACCTGCTGCAGAAAACACGAACAAGCCCAAAGATAAACGGTACTGTGACCTCCTGCCCCCAGACAGCCCCATTTTGAAATAATTACTGTTCCTGTTTTTGGCACCTACCGTCCCAATGTGTCACGTGTATTATTATTTTATTACGTGTGTTCTCTTAAATGTATTCTCTTATTTTCTACAACCTGTAACATTAGAGGAAGATCCTTGTTACTTTCTTTCTCCTGGATTCTGTTCTGTAACCAGATTTGTCCTACGTAACACCCACTCGTTACATAAGCTTCCCTTTCCAGACCTGGCGTTTGAACACGGTCCTCATAGAGCCGTCCCGGAACATCGCCGAGCCTGCGGTGGACATTCTCAGACGTACACTCGGCTGTATATCCTTGCTGATTTCACCGCAACGCGTCCCTAGGAACAAACACCTGGGTCAACTGACACGGGCGTTTCTACGGCTCTTGACTTACTTTGCCAAACTCTTCCCAGGGCGCATCTGTTTGCATCCACGAGTGACACCTCTTCTCCAACATCCTCGCCAACGTTTGGCACCATCGTTTTTCAAAAACTGCAGCCAGTCTGGTCAGAAACGGTACTGCTTTGCGTTCATCTGTTGGGGGCCTTGTACACACCAGCCACGGGCAGGCGTGCAGACTTGGGCAAGCCACCGAAACGATCTGTGCCTCAGTCCCCTCATCTGTAAAATGGGAGGAGAGCCTCACAGGTTTGTGTGAGCCTGAGACGGGTCCGTGCGCAGAAAGCCCGAGAGCAGGGCCTCGTATGTGGCACTGGGTGGATGTCCGCCCTGCCCAGCGGCCCTCGGCCAGGAGTGAGGCGTGCACTCTCTCAGCACGCGGCTCAGCTGGGCTCCTTCCGTTACGCTGGCCCACAGCAGCAATCCTGAAACAGCGTCATGTACTTGCGAGCAACACTGGGTCCCAGGACATTTACCGTTAGGGACACTGGATCTAAACTGGACCCAGTGGACTGGAAAAGATTTTAGGATGCTGACACGAGCCAGTCCCTTTCAATTGTGTGGCATTTTAGAATCCGAAAAGATGTTTTTGATCAAAAATAATAATAGGGGCACGTGGGTGACTCGGTCGGTTAAGCGTCTCACTCTTGGTTTTGGCTCAGGGCCTGATCTCATGGTTCATGAGTTCGAGCCCCATGTCTGGCTCTTTGCTGATAGCACAGAGCCTGCCTGGGATTCTCTCTCCCTCTCTCTCCTTGCCCCTCCCCTGCTCTCTCTCTCAAAATAAATAAAGCTTAGTTTTTAATTCTTTTTAATGTTTTTATTTTTGAGACAGAGACAGACAGAGCATGAGCAGGGGAGGGGCAGAGAGAGGGAGACACAGAACCCAAGGCAGGCTCCAGGCCTCGAGCCCGACGCGGGGCTCGAACTCATGGACTGTGAGATCATGACCTGAGCCAAAGTCAGACACTTAACCGACTGAGCCACCCAGGCGCTCCAGCTTTTTTTTAAATAATAATAAGATGAATTCACAGATGGACAGTGGGATGGCTAGGTAGGTAAATTTATGCCAAAGCAAACATAGCAACGTGCTCATTGTAGAATCTGGTCGGCGGGCACATCTCTGTTCGTGTACAATCCTTTCACGTGTTTTACCTGTTTGAAAGTTGCCATGAAGAGGGTAGACCCGGAGCCACTTTGATACACTGTTTCATTTCTTTGCTCTGATTCTGAACGCGGGCATCAGGCCGCCTTGCCCTTTATGAATCCGCTTCCTCCAGCAAGACGACCCTGGGGGCGAGGGAGGGGGTGGGGGCTCCAGCCACACCGCTCCCCTCACAACCGCGTTCTGTCTCCTTGGCAAGGCCACCTTGAATCTGACCGCCAGCCACCGTCTTCAGTGCAGCTGGATCACGTGGTCTTCTAGAACCTGGTTCTCGCTCTGTCCAGGCTCACCTGGGCCTCTCCCGCCAGCTTGGAACTCGTGCCGTCTATGCCGCAGCGGCCCTGGATCGGCTTCTCCTCGGTCCCCACGGGGAGATGACCACCGGCACCCGGCCCCATCCCACCGGCGCCACCGAAGAAGGGAGCTCACGATCTTTGCCACCCAGTGGCCCCAGGCTTACGGAGGGAGGATCGTTAACAAGACGGCTGTGGGGGCGTTGAGTAAATGTACGTGGCACGGGTGGTTTGTTTTTGTATTTGTAACGTTCGGAATTCTAGAGTGGCTCAGGCTCCCACAGGGAGTGGTCTGGACAAGCCGACCACTGACGCGTCTGTGCCCGCTACGGTCACCTGTGCGTTCCTTTCCGCCCTGCCCCGCTCTCCCCATCTCCAGCGGGATCACGGGGCACCACCGAGCATTGTGGGAAACTCCCCGAAGACACCTTCTCAGGAGGCCCGGCTTATTGAAGCACAGACCCAGCCTTTCATTCCACGTATCGACCAGAGTCCCCGCTGTCCGGGGACCCTCGCGGGGCCTGAATGGCCTCCGTTCCTTCGACAAAAGCGTTGGCAGCAGGGATCCTGCACGCGGGGCGTCCTCCAGGTAACCATTGTTTGCAAATTATTCATGTACTGCTGGCTCAGCCGCCTTCAGAAGCGGTGATAAACAGCTCTTAAAGGGTCGCACGGGTCAGCGAGAACACGGGATTTGATTGACACAGATTCTATTAACCCCAGGTTTTTAAGAAAACAGTTGCCAAGGACAAAAAGAAGCCACATTTCACAGCTGGGCGGAAAGCCTGGACCCAGGGGCTGTGGTGGGGCGCCCTCTGCTGCCCATCCGGTGCTCTGCAGGCCGCGAGCAAACTCCGGGAACACTCCGGAAGGTGTCCCCAGGATGATGCATACTCCCAGGTCCTGCGTGGGGGGGCGACGTGGCTTCTTGAACTGCACTTCTGTCGAGGTGTAATGTGCACACCGTACAGTTCACCCGCTGTAAGGCCCCGTTCCCACCTGCGGCCAGTCCCCACCCCCAGCCTCAGGCAAACACCTTGCCTGTTTTAGGACATTTGGGCTCTTTCCAGACTTTGGCTCTTGTCCATAGCGCTGCTGTAAACACGTGGGGCATGCGCCCCTTCGAATCAGCAGGTTTGTATCCTTTGGATAAACACCTCCTGGTGCGATTGCCGGGTCGTAGGGTATCTCTATTTGTAACTTTTGGAGGAACCTCCACACTGTTCTCCAGAGCAGCTGCACCAGTTTGCATTCCCACCGGCAGTGCACGAGGGTCCCCTCTCTCCGCATCCTCGGCAGCACCTGTTTCCTGTGTTGTTGCTGTTGGCCTCTGACAGGTGCGAGGTCGTGTCCCCTCGGGGTTTGGGTTCGTATTTCCCTGACGAAGAGGCGTGTGTAAGTGACGAATCGCTGAGTTCTACTCCGGAAGCCAACGCTGCAGCGTATATTAACTAAAATTTAAATTAAATAAGTAAATACGGAGAAACTGAAACAAGAAACCTCACGTGCAGGAAATCTGTGACAAGTGGCCTCTGGTGCCTGGCTGCCTTCACTGGGCTGAGCTTCCGAGGCTCCCGTGCTGCTGGAAGTGTTTCATTGTGTGCAGGGGCCACGTCTTCGTATGCCTCCCCCTGTCCGTGGACGTTTGGGTTGTTTCCAGTCTGGGGCTCTTATGAATGCTACTACAAAGGTTTGTATACAAGTCTGTGTTGGGTAAATATCTAGGCGTAAATTCTGGGCCAGATAAACAGCTAAAGCACTCTCCGAAGTGGCCACTCCATTTCAAGTTCCCACGTCCAGTGTCCCCGCCAACACGGCCCGCGCTCCTGCCTACCACGGACTCGTCCCTTTGCTGGACTCTCCCCACCCTGGGGGCTAAGGGCACTATCTGAGAGGTTACCCCTAGTAGGGGCGCCTGAGTGGCTCAGTCAGTTAAGCGTCCGACTTCGGCTCAGGTCATGATCTCACGGTTCACGAGTTCTAGCCCCGTGTCGGGCTCTGTCCTGACAGCTCGGAGCCTGGAGCCTGCTTCGAATCCTGTGTCTCCTTCTTTCTCTGCCCCTCCGCACTCTGTCTCTCTCTCTAAAAAATAAACATTTTTTTAAATGTTATTTAATGTTTTTAAATGTTTTTTATGTTTTTTTATGTTTTTTATGTTTTCGGTTTTTATGTTTTTATGTTTTAAATGTTTTTAAATGTTAAAAAATTTAACATTTTTTAAATGTTATTTAAAAAAAATTTTTTTAAAGAGGTTAACCCTAGTCTGCCCCACATTTGATCCATATAAGACAGTTTTTCTTTAAAAAATTAACACAGTTGCAACATTTACACACAAGGAGGGCTGACATTAAGATCCCGATGTCCAGCTTCTGGAAACTCGGAGGTGCTGGGACCGATCCCACATTGCTGGCTGGCAGAGGGAACTGGAGCTTCTGAGGGGGCTTGCATTTGCCATCCCCCCCCCCCCCGCCGGAACCCACCCCAGTCCCTGCTGCCTCCCCATCGCTGAGGTTGGGCACTGACCATCTGCCAGCTGATGGTTTTACTCATCGTCAGGTTAGAATGGGATGAAACGTTTCCCACACTCACATCTATCAAAATTGGGAGGCGAGACAGCCCCAGAGGACCACGTATTTGAAGCAAAAATGGGAGGAAACACAATCGCCATGTGGAAGTAAAGGCCGTGTCCCAGGAACCCCACGCTGACGACCGTCGACATAAAGGAAAGCAGGGCCGAGAGGAACGTGGGACAGACCGCCCTGCCTGGACCGCGGAGTGATAAATCCCTCCCTTCTCTCGAACCCCCACCCCGAGTGGGTGTCAGAGATTCCCGGGCCACAGTCTGCACAGGCTGGTCCCGCTCTTCCTGACTCGTTCCCTGTCCTGGGCAGAACGCGGAAGGTCCAGTCGGGTGGCCCCGGGTACGGTGCTCGTCCGTGCTCACTTGTCATCCCTCAGGCACCACGTTCTCCTCCCCGGGAACGTCCTTCCCTCTCTGTGCGATTCCCGGAGTGTTTAAAAGTACAGATCAACCAGTGGGATCTCAGAACCACCGATCAGGCCGCAAACCGTACCCCGGCTTTTCCCGCTCCGGCAAAGGTGTCCAGCTTCCCGGCCGCCCGGGGAGGCTGCTTCAGGCCGTGGGACGTGAACACACACACGTCACATGTACGTGCACGGGGACGCGACTGAGCAGCCGCTTGGCAGGGCAGGGGTGTGTGGCGGAGAACGCAGGTGTGGAGGCCGAGGGCGTGGGGCCGGGGTCCCGGCTCAGCCACCCCCAGACCCAGGAGCACACGGCAAGGGGCCGGGGCCCGCCGTCCCCAAGCCTGCCCGCCTGCACCACAGGGGACGACGACGGCACGTGTCTCTCACGGACGTCAGGAGTGAAGCCACTCGAAAGGCACTCGGCGCGGCCAGAGAGCGCTGCGTCAGGCCGTTATCTCAAGTGCCGGGAGCCAAAGACAACAGCACCAAATGGCGGCACCGACGAGCGATCCCTGGCGTCTGAGGAGAAGAAAACGACGGCGAAACCACCCGAAACAAAGGCAAAGGACACGAATAAGCAATTAAGAAAGAAGAAGAAAGACTGAAGTACAAACAGGCACCAACGGGACCAGAGCTGCTCAGGAGACATACGTGAGTTTACAACTTTCTCGGCAGCATTTTCACAGCACGTCAAACACCTTCACTGGGTCTCGAAGAAAAGAGGAGAAAAAAAACAAAGACACGTGTGAAAATGTATTTTGCAGAGCTGCTTATAGGAAGGGAGGGAGGGAGGGAGGAGAGGAGAGAAGGGAGGAGGGAAGGGAGGGAGGGAGGAGGGAAGGGAGGGAGGAGGGAAAAGAGGAAGGGAGGGAAGGAAAGGAGAGAAGGGAGGAGGGAAAGGAGGAAGGAAGGGAGGAGGGAAGGAAGGGAGGAAGGGAAGGGAGGAGGGGGAGGAGGGAGGGAGGGAAGGAAAGGAGGGAAGGGAGGAGGGAAGGGAGAAGGGGAGAGAAGGGAGGAGGGAAGGGAGGGAAGAGGGAAGGGAGGAAGGAAGGGCAGAAGGAAGGGAGGGAGGGAGGAGGGAAGGGAGGAGGGAAGGGAAGAGGGAAGGGAGGGAGGGAGGGAAGAGGGAAGGGAGGGAGGGAAGAAGGAAGGGAGGGAGGAGGGAAGGGAGGGAGGAGGGAAGGGAAGGAGGGAGGAGGGAAGGAGGAGGGGAGGGGAGGGAGGAGGGAGGGGAGGAAGGAGGGAGGGGAGGGAAGGAGGAGGGAAGGGAGGGAGGGAGGAGGGGAGGGGAGGGGAAGGAGGCAGGAGGGAAGGGAGGAAAGGAGGAGGGAAGGAGGAGGGAAGGGAGGATATGGTCTCCCATAGTTCAGGAGGCTGAAAGTGCAAAGTCCGCACGTGGGAGGCACCTCCCACTGGCTGTAGGGGACCCTCCCCTGCCCCTCCCACGCCCCTGGGGGCCCCTGAGCTCCTTGGCTCCAGGTGAGTCCCCTCCGCCCCTGTCCTCGCAGGGCCCCTCTCCACCTGTGACTTTCTCTGCAAACCCCCTCTTCCTAGAAGGCCTCCAGCCCCTGGGTCAGGACCTCACTGTGACATGAACACATGTGCAAAGACCCTATTCCCAAATAAGGTCACACTCACGGGTCCCGCAGCTCAGTACGTGGACATATATTTCCACGGGTAGGGGGCGCCACTTATCCCCCCCAGCAAGTGTTCTCCAACGTGGGCCGTGAAGACGCTGTTGGGGGCAGCAGGTTGCTGTGGGGGCTCCCGGCCACCAGGCCACCAGAGAGCACACAAGGCAGATCTTGTTTCCCGGGAAGCCCGGCCCTGCCCCCCTGCCCCACCAGGTCTCCTGACAAGGATGTGGCCCCTGCTCCCATCCAGGGGTGGGGTCTCTGCTCTGGCCACTCGAACCCGGGCTGGCCGATGACCACGCAGAAGTGACGCCGTGTGACCTCCAAGCCTAGGTCACAGAGAGGAAGCAGCAGCTGCCTGCCCCCCCCCCCCCCAACGCTCACTCTGGGACCCGCACAGAAGCCCAGGCCACACAGAGAGGCCACGTGCAGCTGTCCCGACCGGGTCCCAGCGACGGCCACCAGGAACCACCAGACGGCAGGGAAGGGGCCTCCTCGCGGACCCCACCGCGGCCGTTCCTGAGAGAGCACGGTGGGAACCGGTCAGCCCTGGATCACAGGTTACTTGTCACACGGCAGCAAATCCTCGAGGCAGGGGTCGCCACAGACAGCAAAGTGGACACACGGGGTGTGTATTTCGTCCTAATCCGCTCGGGTTGCTGGGACCGCATCCCACAGACTGCGCAGCTCGTGGACAGCAGACAATGACCTCTCACGGTCCGGAGGCTGCGAGGACCAGAGGCGGGTCCCTCCTGACTCAGGGGCGGCCCTCTGCTCGCTGTGCTCTCTGGGGTCTCTTTGACAAGGGCGCTAAGCCCTGCCGGGAGGCCCCGCCCTCACGACCTCATCCCTTGCCCCAGGCCCCACCTGACGACCATCACACTTGGGGCCGGGTCTCAACACACGAATTTGGGGTGCACAAACTTGCACCCAGTACCCACCTCCTTCTCCTCCCTTTGAGAGCCAGCTTCGGCCGCGCTCCATCCGTGAACGCAGGGGGTGCTGACCCCACTGCCCGGCTCCAGGCCGCACACACGACCCAGGCTGGCCAAGCCCGCCCCGCCTCCCCGTCACCAAGTCTTCTGATGGGAGTCACCCCAGAACTTGCTGGTGCCGTCGGGAAAGGAGTGCTCTCTGCAGAATGTCTGTGCGGATGGGGGTGCCCAGGGAGGACGCTAAGAGGGGACCGAGGAGAACACGGGGGGCTCAGGGGGAGTGCCGGACGTCCGAACCCTGCGACAGAGCTGGGCCCCAGGGAGGAAGGCTGGGTGTGGACCGTGCCTGGTCGTGTGGACTGGAGTCGGGACCAGCAGCCTCTCCCTTATGAAATGGGGCCTGAGCTCGGCGCCGGGCGTGGGGACTCGCGGAGGCCCCGCGTCACCGGTAGGTGGCCCCGTTTCCAGGGCTCCAGGAGGGCGGCCTTGCTTCTGGCAGGACAGACACGGGAGCTGAGCCCACGCGGCACCTCCTGCGGGCCTCTCGCCGGCCGGGTGCGTCACCTGCCTGACCCCGCCAGCCATCCCAGACAGGCCTGGACGTGGGGAAAGCGACGTCTGCGTGAGGGGCTCCTCTGGGCTCACTGTCCTCCCTGGTCCTGCCGCCCGCAGAGCACCACGGTGATGTAAACGGCTGGTCCCACCCCAGGAAAGGGACCGGGCAGAGGGCTCCCTCCTGCTTGTCATGCTCCGCCCCCGCCCCCGCCCCCACCTGCCCAGACCCCTGACCCCTGCAGTCTGTGCAGAGAGCAGCCTGTCAGGGGGGCACCTCCACGTGGGGCACCGGCTTGCTTTCTGCACGATGCTTCCCCTGTGTTGTTTCTGACCACTCAGGATCCAGTCTCCTTTCTAGAACTCGCCCCCAAACTTTCCACCTGCTGCCACCCCAACTCCTCTCATCCACGTGGTCTCAGTGGCGCTGATACCAACCTCACCCCTGGGAATCACGAGTGGGCGGATGGTCTGTCCGGCTCTGAGAGGTCCCCGCACCTCCCTGCTCACCCCCACCCCCAGCAAAACAGGGACGTCGCTGGACAAGCATGCTGCACGACGCTCAGCTTGTGACGGCTCAACGTCCGTCTGCACCTCCAGCGCGCAGGCTGTGGGCATCAGCGTCCCGCCCCATCCGTCCAGGGGGCCCTCCTGCCTGGCAGGGCGCCTCCAGGGGGCAGCTGAACCCCACACCTGCTGCGCTGCCCCAGGAACAGCCGGTCCCAGCGACTGCAGACACAAGCGGGGACCACCAGGTGGCGCTGTGCCCCGGGAGCGCGGGGGACCGGCAGGTGGTTTCACTCCCTGTCCCGCCACCCACGACGGGGTGGGGGCGGGGGGAGGCCCGGGACAGAAAGGTGAACAGGGGCCGCGCCTGCCCTTTCCCGGGGGTCCCCGCGTTGCCGGCGGCCCCCGCGTGGTGGTGGACAGGTCCCGCGTCCGATGCGCAGCCACAGCCGCCGGGGTCCGGGCACCTGCGCCGGCCGGGGAACGCTGGGCTCTGCCTCGAGGCCTCCCCACCAGCCGGCAGAGGCCCAGAGGGAGGAAACGGGCCGAAAACTAGACAAACTGGCGAGAAGGCTTAGTGGTGTTTCCTTCCATCTGCCCTGCGTCCAACCATCCGAGCTGTCCACGAGCACAGCCCTGAACGGGTCCCGTGGCGGGTACTGCACTCGATGCTGGGGGTGTCCCGTGCAGGTGCAGGGGGTGGGGGGGAGGGGGGCGTGTCCCAACTGTGCAGGGGCGGGGGTGGGGGCCCGTGTCCCAGGTGCCCCGCCCCCGTGCAGGTGCAGCGGGTGGGGGTCTGAGGCTAACATGCAGGGGGACAGAGCGTCCCCGTGGGAGCCTGGGACATCCTGGAGATGCTGGGGAACAGCGACACATGAGCGCCTAACGCTCCTGAAGTGTGCGCTGAGAAATAACCAAAATGCTAAGTTTTACGTCACGTGCGTTTTACCACAATGTTAAGAAAATGTTTGGCTGCCAAACCCTCTCCCCGCTGGAGATGAGGCCCCTCCTTTGTCTGCTTTTCTGGAGGTAAAAGTGGACTCGCAACCGAGGCTGCTCCCCCTGCTCCCGAATTGCCAGACGACGCGTCCATCCTTCTCGGCCCTTCCTGCCTCCCTGGCCTAGGCTGCCTTCCCCCAGACCTAACCAGGGCCCCGCACGTCCCCCAGATACCCTTCACCAGGCCCTACCTGCACATCTGGCCCGCCCCTCGCTGACCCCCACCCCTTCCCTCCCCGACTCGGCCACCACCCACCCGTGAGCCCACCCTGCAGGCAATGGGAAAATTATGTGACTGCCGACAGGTTCAGACCACTTCTCGGGGCCTCCCAGGCATCACAAGAGGTGGAGAGATGTCCCCAGAAAGGTGACCGAGGCCAGTGACCCTGGCTGTGTCACCGGTGGTTTGGTCCTAATTCGGTAGGAGCCACTCAAACTTTCCTCTGAAGGCAAATACAGGGTAGAATGTGGGAAGTCATAGAAGGAAGAAACGCCATTAACCGGCCCCTCAGAGCTGGCCGCATGGGGACACGCTTTGTCACCACCTCCAGGTTGGCCTCTTAGAACACCTTCGGGGTATCTGACTCATAATCCGTGGCAATGCTTTCGGTCTACTTTCAAAAAATTTTTTTAATGTTTATTTATTTTTCAGAAAGAGAGAGAGAAGGGGAGAGAGGGAGACACAGAATCCGAAGCAGCTCCAGGCTCCGAGCTGTCAGCACAGAGCCTGACGTGGGCCTCGAACTCACAGATGGCAACATCATGACCTGAGCGAAGTCGGACGCTCAACTGACTGAGCCTCCCAGGTGCCCCTCTTTTAGTTGACCTTTTATTTTGGAGCAACCAGATTTACAGAGAAGTTGTGGCGATTGCTTCATGGGTCCTTCCTAACATCCCAGATCCTGAGCATCTGGAAACCTTGCTCTCACTAAGGCCCACACAGCCCATGGCCCCAACAACGCCCCTCGTGTCCCTTCCCTGTGCCTCATCTACCTCAGTTCCTCGGTGGGCGGGCCCCTCCCTCCGTTTCCTTCTTTCTGTCCACCTCTCCCCGGACCTTCCTGCAGGTGCAGTGTGGGAACCAGGCTCTCGCTCCCCTATACGTGGGGAGAGTCGGCCTGTTCACAGAGCGGCCCAGCTGCTAACCCCAGGACCGGGGACCGTCCCATTCTATGCGGCCACGTATGTTCCCCAGGGCCAGACTGCAGAGGTCCACGGCACAGTGGGCTCCCGCAGGACACCTTCCCCAGCAGGAGACGGCAGGTGCGAGGGCAAAGACGCGTGTCCTACACGCAAGCCGCCCAGCCTGGGCACCGGCCTCCCACGGCAGGGAGGGTCTCGGCAAGCGCCCTGAGCCACAGCCCTCGGAGCCGCCCCCGGGCCCATGGCCAGCACGTCTGCGTGTCCAAGGATCTCCTTACACGGCATATGGATCTAGCAGTCCTTCTGCTGAAGTCTGTAAAAGGCACTGCCATCACCTCCTGACTGGCCCTTTAGACAGGTCTCAACACCAGGCCCCGGCAATGCCTCCAGCACCAGAAAACCAGACCAACCATCTGCACGTGACTGTCAAGGCTCCCATTTTTGTCAGAGAGCTAAGGTTCCTGCGAAGGCCCGCGGGGCGCTGAGTGACGGGCTCCCCATCCACTCGCCCCCAATATGCACACACACTATTGGCTCTGATCCACCACCTGCCAGGCCTGCAACACCAAAGACAGCCACCAGCCTCAGGGCCTTTGCACGTGCTGCTTGCTCAGCCTGGAACCCCTGCCCACAGAATCCAAACAGATCAGATGCTCCTGTTTCATGCCGTCGCTGGGGTATCACCTTTCAGTCTGACCTTCCAGAATGTCCTACATTCAAATGCACGGTGTCCCCACCCAGCCCCCCTCACCCCCTTCTGCGGCTTCCGCCACACCCAGCGTGCTACATTTTCTACTTCATCACTGGTTATTGTCCGTCTGCCTCCGCTAGATGACAGGCCCTGCGAGCACAGGGACTTCACCCGGACGGCTCAGCACTCTGTCCCCATCACACGCCATACCGCCCGACAGGCCGGCATCCTGCACACACCTGTCGGGCCAAAGAGCCTCATGTTTGAGTGGGGAGCATGTCCGTTTCTTTGTGGGGGAAGAATACCACTGGCCGTCTCCCACGTCAGAAGCCCACAAGCTCAAAAGCACGTGAAACAAACCACATAAGTTTTCGGATGAAGGATCTGAGTCTGTGGTTCCCGCTCAGACGGAAAGACAGAAAACTCCCTCTGCACAGGGAGCAGGTACGAGCTGGGGGGCAGGGGGTTCCCACCTCCCTTGTCTGCCCACCCCTCCCCCTGCAGCCTGCTCACAGCCCACCCTCCCTTCTTCCCAAAGATGATGGTTCGGATGCCCACCGCAGCTGCTCAGAATCACAGGTGTCCCAGAATTTTCTCTCTGGAAAGCGGCTCCTAAGAATCCACGGAAGCCAGGGCAGGGGAAGGAGGGCACCCAAATCTGTCCACGTGGAGTCTGGATCCTGCTGCCCACCCTGAGCCCCCAGTTCCACGCCCCCCCCTCCCCCGGGACATCGCGGCAATCAGATGGCAGGCTCCCGGAGGCCCCAGTCCAGGGACCATGACAACTCCTCTTGGTGGAGACACAGGAAGATCCGTGGCCATATCCTCCCACTGAACGGCCAGGCCGCCACAGACCATGGAAGCGAGCAAGCCCTCGATCTCACCTACAGATGGAAACCACCAAAATCTCCTCCAGCAGAGACGCCAGCAGAAGTGGCCACGCAGCGTCCACCAACCCACTGGGACAGGCTGCGGCCAGGAGCCCGGGAAGAGGCTCGTGCCTGGGACCTCCCCTCTGCCTTCAGGACTCATCTCCCAGGTCCTGGGTGTGGCTCCCGGACAGTCCCCTGAAGACGGAGGGAGGGCCGCTGCCCCTGCCCTCCACGGGGCCCCCTGCCCCAGGAAGGCATTGCCCCTACCGCAGCCCCAGCCTGCCACCGCAGGCGGGTTGTGTCCCAGTGCTGCTGTGGTGACAGGACACCCGCCCCTGGCCATAGGGTCCCCAGAACCAGGGATCAACTCTTCTGTTCACACCCTCGGTGATCTTTTCTAGTTTGGGAGAAACCCTTGTAGGAATTCATCCCGGGAGGGATGTCTTCTTCCCAGTCTGGGGGAAATGACTTTAATAGACCTTTTGTTGAAATACAAAAGTAAAACCAAACTCCTGTTCCCCGATGAGAAAGTTAAAAGAAAAAAACAGAGTAAAGGCACAACATAATAATGGCACACACACTCGTTACGTGTCGGGCACACACCTAAGCACGGCACCCTTATGGCTCATTTCATCCTCCTAGCGAAGCCATTTAAGAGATAAGAAAGCTGAGGCACAGAGTAGTTGGGTAACTTGCTCAACACCACACAGCAAGTGAGTGGCAGAGTCTGGATTCAAACCCACAAAGCCTGTCTCTAAAGCCTGAGACGCTGATGATGACACTGAATCACCCTTCAGCTCAAGAGGGTAAAAAAGACGCTCTTTCCTGTGGGAGGCGGGACATCACTGGGGTCGTCACAGGCCCGGGACTGGGGGCCTGGATTACCAGGCCACGGTCAAGGGCACTTCCACTGGGAACTGGTAAAGCAGCCCCTACCCGTGGCGGCACAGTGGGAAGCAAAGAGTGGTGGCCACACGGCCCACTGACCACGCTGCCCCCCGAAACCACGGCCCGTTCCAGCATCGGCAAAGTGCACCACCCGCGGGGGCCGGGCAGGACACGCCCCTGGGTGAGGCGGGCACCGCGACAGATGACGCGGAGTGGGGGAACCTCAGCAAGCCACAAGGCCCGAGCCTCGTCCGGGGGGCAGACACTTCCCGGCTGCAGCGGCCGACCCCACGCGGCCAGACCCTCAGACATGCGAGAAACAGGAATCTGGCTACGTGAAAGCCGACCAGTTTGCAAATGTTCGAGATAACTTTTTGAGAAATCTGAACAGTGACTCTGACAAAACCAAACTCACCAAGAATATCTCAACAAATTAAAGAAATCGAATTTTAACTAGGAAAAGTCATCGAGGAAGCCATGCGGTTAGGGCCTATTCCCTGCACGCGTGTGGTCGCCAACGCAGAGGCCGCCTCGCTCCTCAGAACGTGACCTTGTGCGGGGGCTGGCAGTGGCGCCCGCTCCGTCGTGCTTGATCAAAGCCAACCACGGCCACGCCGTTTCCCCTGCTAACCGACGTGGCTGGTGGGTATGTGTCGAATTCCGCCACGGAGACGTTAGGGGAAGTCTGCGGGGCAAGGCTGCGGAGGAGGGACGAGGGGGAAAATCTTATCTGTTCCCGTGGACACTTCGTATCAGTCGGTGCCTGGATCCCTGGCAGCCATCTTGTGACCATGAGGAGAACCAGCCTGAGATACCGACTCAGGGAATTAAGTCCATCCGGAACTGTCCTGTCTCTAAATCTCTTACTCTGTGGAATCCTAAACTTTCCTTCTTTAAGTCATTTCAACTGGTTTTTTAGTAGTTCTAGCTGTGTCAGTGATAGACCCCCTCCACGAGGAGGCTCCCGAGGGGCCTTCCAGAGCATTACGTGCAGGAGATTATGTGCAGGAGACCCCAGGAACTAACTGAGCGGGGGGGGGGGGGGGGGGGGGGGGGGGGACGGGTAGGAGGTCAACCTTTCCAATCCCCACATTTTCAGATAAGGAAACCTGGACCCTGAGGTTTGGCCACACCCATAATCACCCAGTGAGTGAGTGGCAAAGGCCTGGTCTGGGGCCTTCTCCTGGATATCACAGTTTGGGATGTGCAAGGTGTCAGGGTATCAACAAGGTCATGCGTGTGTGTGTGTGTGTGTGTGTGTGTGTGTGTGTGTGAGTGTGTGTGTAAGCATGTAAGTGTGTGTGTGTAAGTGTGTGATGAAAGGCAAGGGGCGCCTAGGTGTTCACAGGGGAGCCTTCGGGAGGTGACCGCGTCCCGAGGGTGGGGCCTCCGTGCCACGTGAGGCCACGGGACCAAGTGGGCCACCAGGAGGGGGCCCTCCCTGTCCGCTGTCACCCTGTTCCCAACCTCCGACCTCCAGAGCAGGGAACAGTAAACGTCTACTGTGTTGGTCTGCACTGGCTGCTAACAGAAACGGGGTCCTGAACAAAGGTGGGGACGAGGAAGCCACACCCTACCGTCTCCTCCTCCCTGCGTTTCCCAGTGGCCGAACCAGGCCAGAAATCACAGGGCGGGAGGCCGTGTGAGGTGGCCCGAGGGGGTCACCTCTGGGGCCAGAGGAGGGCAGAGGAGAGGGTGGGCAGAGCCCTGCAGGCATGTACACCTGGCCTGCCACAGGACTACCTGGGGGGTGCGGGGGGTGGGGGGCGGAGAAAGGAAGGGCTGAGGTGACCTGAGAACAGCCTGAGCTTGGCAGTCACTGCCCACGGTGGTCCTGGCTCCGGGCTGCTGAGCCACCTCTGTGCCATCACTGGCTGACCCGAAGCCCAAGCAGACAAAGGAACAGCCCTTAGGAAGGCAGGCTTGACATGAAAACAAGAAGTAAAGAAACAGAACTGCCCGGGGGGGGGGGGGGGGGGGATCAGCAGCGGCACACCCCGGGGCACATGTGTCACAGATTTAGGGACACAAGTCAGCAGCAAAGAGGCCGAGCCCCCATGGACCTTGGGGTGGGGTCAAAACGCGGTTACCGGATGCCCTGGAAGGGATACAAAATGCAGAGAGAACAAACACAGTATCTGAAATCTCTGAACTTTTTTTTTAAGTTTACTTATTTATTTTGAAAGAGAGATAGCACAAGCCGGGGAGGGGAAGGAGGGGGAGAGAGAGAGTGAGCGAGAGAGAGGGAGGGAGGGAGGGAGGGAGGGAGAGGGAGAGACAGAGAGAGTCCCAAGCAGGCTCTGTGCTGCCAGTGTGGAGCCCCACACAGGGTCGATCCCACAAAACCATGAGATCATGACCTGAGCTGAAATCCAGAGGAGGACGCCTCATCGACTGAGCCGCCCAGGTGCCCGGTCTGGTTTTAAACAACACACTGTAAGATGTGTGAAGCAACATTAAGGTGGGTGCTGATAAAATAAAGATCTTTTCTTTTCTTTTCTTTTCTGAGAGTTTAAGTAATCTCTATGCCCATCGTGGGGCTGGAACTCACAACCCCGAGACCAAGACTTGCACCTCCAATGACTGAGCCAGCCAGGTGGCCCCAACGGAAATTTTTTTTTGAATATGAAATTTATTGTCAAATTGGTTTCCATACAACACCCAGTGCTCATCCCAAAAGGTGCCCTCCTCAATACCCATCACCCACCCTCCCTTCCCTCCCACCCCCCATCAACCCTCAGTTTGTTCTCAGTTTTTTAAGAGTGTCTTATGGTTTGCTTCCCTCCCTCTCTAACCTTTTTTTTTCCTTCCCCTCCCCCATGGTCTTCTGTTAAGTTTCTCAGGATCCACATAAGAGTGAAAACATATGGTATCTGCCTTTCTCTGTATGGCTTATTTCACTTAGCATCACACTCTCCAGTTCCATCCACGTTGCTACAAAAGGCCATATTTCATTCTTTCCCATTGCCACGTAGTATTTCATTGTGTATATAAACCACAATTTTTTAATGCATTCATTAGTTGATGGACATTTAGGCTCTTTCCAGAATTTGGCTACTGTTGAAAGTGCTGTCATAAACATTGGGGTACAAGTGCCCCCCATGCATCAGCATTCCTGTATCCCTTGGGTACATTTCTAGCAGTGCTATTGCTGGGTCGTAGGGTAGATCTATTTTTTGAGGAATCTCCACACTGTTTTCCAGAGCGGCTGCACCAGTTTGCATTCCCACCCAAAGGAAATTTTCAAGGAAACTTTCAACTTTATGTTCATGGGCCCTGCCCCTGGGCTCCCAGTGAGGCTATCCTTTAACATCTACCAAGGTCAGACGGACTCATTAACTTCAAAGCAGGGGCTCTGTTTCTGCCCCGGGCACACATTGAACATCTGCTTCATGAGCAAATAACCTTAAAAAAAAAAAAAGAAAAAAAAAAAAAAAAGCTCAAGCATAAAGATAAAAGCTCAGTAAGTTCCCATAAGATGCAGCCTAGCACATTCTAAACACATAAGATAGTCTGCAACTCTCTGGAATGTCTTTCATCACGATGATTTGTAACCTTATGTCCTATATACACACATAACCTGGCACCAAATGTTCCCCAGAGCACGTTCTTCTTCATGAAGATTGTGTATCCTGGACAGCTGTCCTAACTGGGGCTTGAATAAAACTCTCTTCCTTTTTCTTTAAACGTTTTGTAAAGGTTTATTCACTTCACCTTGATAGGTCCTTGCTTGGGGGGGGGGGGGGAGGGGAACAGTGGACAGAAACTCTGTGTCCTGGAGTGCCTGGGTGGCTCAGTCGGTTAAGCGTCCAACTTTAGCTCAGGTCATGATCTCACAGTTTGTGGGTTCGAGCCCTGCGTCGGGCTCTGTGCTGACGGCTCGAAGCCTGGAGCCTGCTTCGGATCCCTCCCCCGCTCATGCTCGGTCTCTCTCTCTCTCAAAAATAAATAAAACATTAAAAGAAATACTAAAGGAAGTCCTTTGAGCTGAGAGTGACTTTGCAGTGATTATCATCTGTAGGAAGAAATACAGAGCACCAGAAATGGTAAATCCAAGTGCTAATATCAAAGGTGCTCTAAGCACATTTTTCTCTTTTGTTCTCTTAATACCCTTGAAAGACACAAGTTGTATAAAAAAAAAAAAAAAACAATTTCACCAGATTACACAAAGAACTCTCACGATTCAAAAATGAGACAGCCCAGTTTTAAAAACGTGCGAGAGGTTTGAATGGGTATTTCACCCAAACAGACCTAGGAATGACTTAATAAGCACATGGAAAGGTGCCTGGCTGCAAGAAACAGTGGGGAAATGCCAATTAAAGCCACACTGAGGCAGCACACACACCCTCTCCAGAGACCTGACCCAGCGCAGTGAGGACGCGGAGTCTGGACGCGTGCAGGAGTGGGAAATGGTACAGCGGTGGGGTCTCCTCCCAACGGAAAGAAAGAAAACCTCCAGCCAACCCGGTTATGCACATACGTGACAACATCCCTCACGACCTTGTAACACGAGACCACTTAATCAGACCGCGTGTTCGTGTGTTACCGTATACGGGAGACACAGAAGTGGAAAATATGTAAAAAACTATGCCACGTGGCATTCGGGGCTCAGTTCTTTGGGTACGAACCCAACTGGGCGGTGCCGACAGGAATAAAGTTCCTTCCTGAAAGAAAAGCCTCGGTGTCACGACTGTCTGTGCGAGAATCCTGCTACATTACTTAGGGGCTCGCGTCCGGGATTCAGGGACGGTGCGTTTCCACCTCCTTCGCCGCCAGGGATGAGAACCTCTGGGCGCCGGGTGAGGTGGCCTCACCTGGCGCCAGCGGACCCCTTGATCCGCAGGAGACTGGCCCTCCCGGCACCGGGGTGAGGACCCCGTGTGCGCCAATGGAACCTGTGAGGCCCAGGAACCAGCTCGGGGAGCACTGCCCGTAAGACTGGTAAGAACCCGGGTTCATTTGGGCAGACCCGCCCCACAAGAGGCAGAAGGGGAGCCTGATCACCTCCCGGAGTTGTCCTAGTAGGTCCACTGGGAACTCTCTTTCTCTGCCTTCTGCTGGCACCTCCCCTCTTCTGCCTTTCCTTCCCTTCCTCCTGTTTCTGCACCACTTGGGGGCGGCCTGCAGAACTGGTTCCTCGATGCCCAGGCCACCGGCAGCCCCTCCTCCGCCCAGAGGTCGCGTGTGAGACCACACACACTTCAGATTTCCCCACCGGTGCCCCAGGTGAAAAGTAGACAACGGGAACAAATTGTCTCAGTGGACCCGAGTAAAACGTATTCAGTGTTTAAGCTAACTTGAGTTTGTTGGTTTGAGATAGGCAAAGTTTACCGATATTAAAAAAAAAAAAAAAAAAAAAAAAAACTTTTATTCTACCTAGATTTGCTGAGGGTCAAATAAGCTTATGTTATCTCCGTCCCAATTTGTCAGCAAAAGGATGGCTTAAAGTGATGGCTGATTTCGTCTGCCTCAAAGTTTTCATGGGTAATTGTTAAGATAGCTTTCAAAGTCCTTGGTAACCTAAAATGTTTTGCTTGCATGATAAATTGAGATTGAATTCACTGGATATCTAATGAGAGAAGAGGCTAAAGTACTAATTACTAGATGTAGGTTTGTGCTTCTGATTTGTTGCAAAAAACTAAGGATCTTTGGATCTGTTGGAAATACGTGCTTTGTGCTGAATGGATTCATAAGTTTCCCCTCTAAAAAAAATTCTGATGTAACACAGAGTTCACAACTGGTTACCAGTTAGTTTTCACAGGAGACTAAGGTTCTGAAGAGTTAAAATTCTGCTAAATGTAGTTAAAACTGATAAAAACAAGAAAAGCAACGCCGTGTGTAGGAAGGTAGGAGATAGGAAAGAAAGATACAAGAAAAGGAAATACATTTTTGTTAAAGGTAAAAAAAAAAAAAAAAAAAAAAAAAGTAATTTAGTCCTAAATGAGACTGGTTACTTGCAGAGAAATGGCTTGGGACAAAATCTAAATGCAAAGAAAATGTGTGGAAGTTTCGCGAAGGAAAATCTTCAAAAAGAAATTTTATGTGTGGTCAGGACGGGCTAAGGTTAACATAAATGGAGTTTAAAAGTGCACGGGGTTAAGATGAAAACTCCTCCTCCTTTGACCCAAAGGCTGGGAAAATGACGGGAGTACCCTCGGTGCCGGCCTCCACATGAAGGGCTTTCACCAAGATACATGGGAGCCATTTTACTACACTTGGCCCACCGTATGCCGAAAACGGATGTCCACACGGCTGACACATATTTATGTGGGCATGGTTGAGAAAGGCAGGGGAATAGACCTGGACTCTGGCCCTTTAACCCCCTCCCTCGACGGCCAATGATCAGCATGTAAGTTACCGTTGGGCCAAAATCAAATCAGTACCTCCTACGACAACCGACAACCGACAACCGGGGAAATCTTGCTTGGTCACACCCCATACCCCCAAGGTGCTACAGGTGGGAAACGGAGGAGTAAGAAAAACCAGGCAAGGCCGGGCCAGCTCTCGGAGGTCGAGCCAAGCCTGGGTAAGAGTGACTACTCCCAGCCCCTCGAGAGACTGACAGGGCCTTTGGGAGCCAGTCCCTCAGCTGGCCCAAACGCGGGTCAGGCTATGGGAAATGGAGACAAGGGACAACTTTCTTCCTTTTTCCTACGGATGGGTAATTCCCCAACCAAGGCCACTGATCCTTTGGAATGCATTATGATTCATTTGCTTTTGCCTCAAGGCTTGGCCCCAATACAAACTGGAAAAGGGAACTTGGCCTTCAGAGGGAAACATCAATGACAATACTATCCTATGTGAAGGGAAATGAGGACAATTCCCCCGTGTTCGTCTGTTTCCGGGGCCTTAAGAAAAAATCGAGATATATGTAAGCAATGTGAGGTGGAGCCTAATTTAATGGCAACCCTTTCTGTAGTCCGGCAATCAGGAGGGGACGCAATTAAGGGCCCTTTACCTGTATCCAAAACAGACCTAGAGAAGGAGGAAGGGAAGCCTCCCACCTCAACCTCCTCCTCGGGTCCTCAAACTCTCTCTCAATCTCTCTCTCTTTGTCTCTCTCTTTCTCTTTCTCCCTCTCTCTCTCTCTCTCTCTATATATATATATAAATACAATTCTGCTCCCTGCTACCCACCTTATCCAGGCCCTCCCCGTAATGTAACAGGCATGTTTCCCTTACAAGGAGCTAGAAGGCCAGAAGGAAAACCTTGACATTACAGGGTTTAGTACAGATAAAAGGAGATGTAGGTAAATTTTCTGATCAGACAAGTATATGAAGGCTTTTCAGAATATTACATATGTTTTTGAGCTGACCTGGAAAGATATAATGCTTTTGTTAAATCAGACTCTCAATGAGACAGATGTTCTGGAAAAAAAAAAAAAAAAAAATTAAGGAAATCTAAGATTTAGCCCTCAAATTATGCTAAATTAGCCACTATTTTACAAACAGAATACGAGAGCCCAATGGCCTTCCTGGAGAGGCGAGGGGGGCTCTCATTAAACATTCGGCTATCTCCCCTGACACCCCTGAGGCTGAGACGATTTTAAAGGACAAATCTGTCATTCACTCAGCCCTAGATATTCAAAGAAAATGCAAAAATTGGCTGTTGGCCTTGAAGGGTCCCTGGAGGTGCTCTTGTGAGCTGCCAGCTGGGTGTATTACAACCAAATCAAGAGAAGAATTTTTTAAAAAAGAAAAGAAAAAAAAAAGAAGGCTTAAAAAAAACTGAGGCTTTAGTCGTGACCTTACGTACTATGCCAGATGGACTTCCCAAGGTCCTGGCACCAGGTGCCATTTATGTGGCGTTCGGAGCAGTGAAATGAGAACCAAAATGAAAACCCCACAAGCCGTGCCCCTTAAATGGAGCCGATCACTGGAGACCTGAATGCCCTCGGGGACCTCTAAATGAGAGAACTTATCTCGTGTCCCTGGGAGGGACTGACCCAGGCCTGGGGCTTTTCACGGTGGCTCTCCTAAACCAATGGTCCATCAGAAACCCAGAGCCTCGGATAACTTCAAATATAGAAGGAAAATTAGTTGATTTCCTTCTTGAGACCGGAGCCACCTTTTCTGTCCTCCTTTCCACTCCGGGCCACTACCCGAACGTGGCATGACGATCCGTCTCCGGAAAACCTGTAACTAAAGCTTTCTCTCAGCCCCTGGAATGTCTATGGGAACGCTTTTTTCTCATTCTTTCCTGATGATGCCAGAGAACCTTACTCCCTTGCTAGAAAGGGACAGTATAACTTAATTAGAGACTAGGGTGCGACTAAATCCAGGGCTAAATCACAATTATGTGAGTTTTTGGAAATTACTAGATGCTATAGGCTGTAGATAGCAGGGTTCAGGAAAACAGTGTGCTATGTCGATTGTTAAAGGAGACTCGGGGCGCCTGGGTGGCCCAGTCGGTTGAGCGTCCGACTTCGGCTCAGGTCATGATCTCGCGGTCCGTGAGTTCGAGCCCCGTGTCAGGCTCTGTGCTGACCACTCAGAGCCTGGAGCCTGTTTCCGATTCTGTGTCTCCCTCTCTCTCTGCCCCTCCCCCGTTCATGCTCTGTCTCTCTCTGTCCCAAAAATAAAAAAAAATTAAAAAAAAAAAAACATTGAAAAAAAAATTTTTTTTTAAAAATAAAGGAGACTCAATCCCACCTACTCTGCCCCACAAAACATAAACTGGGGCCTCGCTCCTAGACACAGTCTCCAGCCCTTGGAATGGTTACACACAGAGCAGGGCAATTGCTGTCACCAAGCTCACAGAGCTAAAAGATGATGAAAACGCAGCCTCAGGCCTTTCATTTAGGGACAGACAAAACTTAGCAAATGGCCCAAAGGATGTTTACTGGAAAAAAAATTCGTCGGGGACAGTTGTGCAAGAAGTATCAGCCCGTGAAGTAGGTCTTAGAAACATCCAACCACAAACTTGCTCTCCTGGGCAATCAAGGACCTGGAGGCTATCCAGGAAAAACTAACAATTAGGTTTCATTCATATGCCAAGGTCAAAGGAATCCCAACACCAGTTGGTATGGACTCTTTTACTAGTTGGGTAGAGGCCTTCCTCTACAAGACAGAAAAGGCACAAAAAGTAATAAAAGTTCTGCTGTCTAGAATAATACCCAGGCTTGGCTTACCTAAACATTTACAGATTAATAATGGCGCGTGGCTACTTTGACTCTTTCTCCAGTAGAACTCCTGGCCCTTGGAAAAGTTTCACACCTCAAAATGAAGCAGACTGTCTGCCTGCACTCAACAAAACTCTAAATAACACCTCACAAGCATTAAATGCTTCAAAAAAATTTTTGTTTTTAAATTACGTTAGGGCCAAACTCTTGGAAACAGAGCCACCGTCACGTGGGTTATGAGAGATCCCCTGACATATGTTGTTGACAAAGTCAGGGTCTCTCCTAGATTGTCTGACAGGTTTGAACACTGTAGACATGATCTTACGATGCCATGTTGTTGCTCAGTAGAATCTTTGTGTTTTTCTGTGTGCGTCTGCTGATGTTTATGCTGCCTCCTGCCCGCCAGCCTTCCTGTGGAACCATGCTGTGGGTCACTCGACCGACCCGTGGGTTGACTCTAACTGCTGTCCCCCAACACTGTCCCTTATCAGCTTGAAGAAGCCAGAGCAATCATTGTCCCTGTTCCCTAACAGCAGACACAGACCCTGCTCCAGGGGAGGAATAAACAAGGTAAGGGTGAACATTAGGCAGGGAGAGATCAGGGACCTTCAGGGAGGCAGACTGCAGCCGCAGGTGGGAGGCTGAAGGAGCAGGCGGGGTTCCCCCCTTATGAAATCCTTTAGGCACCCTCCCCCCATTATCAAGGGCATGGGGGGGCGGGTTCTAAATGAGACAGACCATCTTCACCATAAGACAACAGATGCGGGCCCTTGCCTCTACCCTAACCACCTTACACCACTGGGTCAGGGAGCAATTACCTGTGAGTCTGACCACAGACGCTCACCCCTTTAACCAGGAGATGCCGTGTGGGTGAAGGAGGAAAATGTTCAACCCCTACAACCCCTCTGGAGGGGCCCGTTCACTGTCATTTTGTCCACCCCTACGCAGGGAAGTAGCCGAAGCGGGTCCCTGCGTTCGCTATGGCAGAGTGAAGCCGGCCTCTCGAAACTGGGAGTGCCTTCCTGATCCATCCACGCCGTGCAAGCCGACCACACGGAAGGTTCTGCCACTCCAGAGGCTCTGGGAGACTGCAGCCCTGCCCTAGTCACTCCGGAAGCTGACTGGTCTACACACGGCAGAAGCTTGAGGAACCCACGGTCCCATGAAACAAAAGACTGTCCTTATTTTCTACATGTTTCCTTGCTGTGAGGCACTGTCACGCCTTCTCGGTATCATTGTGATTGCGGCCCTACTCTTTGCCACAGGATTGGCCGAGGCTGCCCTGGCCGGCTAGAAATGGGGGAGGGGGAGGTTTTCGTTAGCACTCAGCTAGGCTACTTCGTGGGTACCAACGTGGGGAAAAGACGGCCATTGATCCCCACAAACCTCATAGTAAAACAAAATACCCCAGTCCCACACCCGGGGTTTGGCCTCTCAAAAGCTCAAGTATTGGGAAAAACTGTCCTGCCCAATGGGGAAAAAGTTCATCGTCGTCTGTTAAAAACTTAACATGCCTAGGCCAAAGATTTTATAACTCAACTGGTGGGGGACCCCAGATCACCTTGAGCCAGAGCCCCACCCTTTGTGTAACTTCTCTCATCTACGACAGGCCTGGGACAGTGTCAGTGCAGCCGTCAAAGGGCAGGCTCTAGGCATGTGGGGGGACAGCCTATATAAACCTCTAAACCAAGACGATGCTCTTTGACCCCAAATAGAGGGGTCTGAGAATCAAAGGGGGGAATATGGTAGGGTCCCCTCCCTGAGGAAAGGAAACAAGAAACCTCAAGGCAACCTGGTTATGCACAAAGGTGACAACATCCTTCACGACCTTGAAACATGAGACCGCTTAATCAGACTGCGTGTTGGTGCATTACCATATACGGGAGGCAAAGAAATACACAATATATAAGAAGCTACACAGCGTGGCATCGGGGCTCAATTCCTTGGGTACGAACCCAACTGGGCGGTGCCGACAGGAGTAAAGTCGCTTCCTGGAAAGAAAAGCCTCAGTGCCGCGACTCTTCGAGAAACCTGCTACAGTACCGCGTGTGGACAACAGCTTCGCAGCTTCTTAAAGGGACACTTACGTGTGACGCAGGAATGTCCCCAAGAGGAATGACGCCGAGTGTCCACAGTCGTGTCCGGGCGACGCCGTGGCCGCACTGCCCACCTTGGCTTGGACCTGGGATCCGCTCGAATGTCCGTGAAGTGGCCAGCGGATGAATGAAGCCTGGTTTACACTAAAAAACAACAAAAAGGAACAAACTAGGGATTCATGGTACAGAATGGGGGCACCTGGGCAGCGGGAGGCTGGACTGACCGCGTGGGCACGAAGTGTCCAGAAAAGGCAGGGAGAGCGTTTCTGCACGCTTGTAGGGCGCCTGCGTGTGAAACGTCCTGCCCCCGCAGGGTGTGGGGTTACACGAGCCTGTACGTTCACTGCAAATCACAGCTACACAGCTGTAACCCGGGAGCTCGCGGGGGTGCGGGGTGGGGGGTGGGGGGGGAAGGACACCTGTAAAAGCTCCGAGGCAGGCGGTCCGCTCCGGCTGCAGCCCGCGGAGCCCCAGGCCTGCGGGCGAGCCGCGGGCGTCGGCTCCGGGTCTGGGCCCCAGCTGCCCCGCGCAGGCACAGGACTGGGGTGCGGTGCGGGCTGGAGCTGCCCGGCTGGGTCGCCGCCCCACCAAAGCCACCCCCACGCCTGCGGGCAGGCCCTGCTGGGGGCTCCGAGCCCCGAGACGGCAAACCCCCCAGCGCCTGCATGGCGGGCGGCGCGGACGGCCACCCTCCAACCGCACCGCGAACTCGGGGTCCGGCCCCCCGCCCCCGAGGCCACCTGCCTGCCACCGGGGTCGGGAGCCCCAGGCGCCCAGGGGGGAGCGAGCGGCAGGCGGAGGCGGGCCTGCGGGCGCGCGTGTGTCTGCGTGTCTGTGACTCCGGCCGCCGGCTCCGTCCCCGCCCCCGCCCGAGCCTGCCCCGCGGTGGGCGGCCTGGGAGGTTCCCGGCGCCCCGCCCCCTCCCGTGTCCCGGGACCGAGGTCGCGCCCGGGTCAGGCCTCTAGAGCGCTCCAGGCGGCCTTTCCTGGAACTTCCCCCGTGGGGGAGTCCAGGCCTGAGCCTGCCGTGCCCTCCGCGCCCCGCCCCGTGCCCACCGGCCGGCGCGAACACACGGGAGCAGCGGGGCTGGCCAGGTGCCGGGCGCTGTGCCTCCACTCAACTCACCTGCTCCACGTGCCCTGCGAACCGCTGCGGGAGGCCTCAGAGGACTGCGGGCACCCCCTGCACCAGCTGGGGCCTCCCCTTGCACCGGCCTGCGGCACCCCCCTCCCCCACACCAGCACGGGCCTGCGCCCCTTTCTCTCCCTCCCCCCCCACCCTCCCCCCCCCCCCCCCCGCACCGGCCTGGGGCGCCCCGGCCCCCCTGCACCGGCCTTTGGTCCCCTATGCACCAGCCTGCAGCATGGCTGGCACCTGACCGCCACGATCACCGGCTGTGCCACCCTGCTGGTGTGAATTGCACCCCAGGTGTATCCTGTTTTAAGGTCGTGAGAGGGTGTGACTGTAGATGTGCCGGAGTTAATAGAATCTGTTGGGAGAGGTCAGGGGAGAGGACGTGACCCCAGCTGACCTCAGGCCCCCTCTGCTCTCCGTTCCCTTGGTTGGGAGCTCATCTCCAGGCCGAGGCCCTGAGAGGGGCATGTGGCACTGAGACCTTGTGGACACTGCAGTGCCCCACCCCCCACCCTGGGCTGAGGCGTCTCCCTGAACCCCAGGATGCTGGCTGCCGGGCCAAAATCTGCTCCGTCTGTCCAAGACAAGCCTGGATAGGAGCGCCCCCGCGTGTCGAACCTACCACCTGCACCTCTGGGGCGCTCTGCCTGCTTCGCCGCCTCTCCCTGCTCCCCCTGCCTGTCTGGGGAGCTCCCGAGGGCTCAAACTAACACAATTCATTTTGCTTTGTCACCTAAACTATATATAAAAAGTATAAACGGAGGGGCTACGTTACTGAATGTGTACATCGAGATTGCAGTTTGGAAGGACACTCACTGTGGAAGGGGCCTCAGAAGAGGGAGGTAACGTAGGGGAACCTAGTTCTGTGACCTGCTCTCTCTCCAGGACTGAGTTTTCTTCCCTTTTTGGAACTGTGGTTTTTGACATCACTTTCCAACATGGTTAGAATTTAAGAGTTACGGATTAAGGAAATCCCACTGAAGAAAAATTCTGAAAGGGGATGAAGAGATACAAAGGATAAACAGCTCAGAGCAAGGGGGCGGGAGGACCCCCCCCTCCCCCGTTACTCAAGGAGATTCTATCTGGTGGACATAACCACCGAAGCCACTGACTCTGAAATGTAACCCAAGTTCCCTGAATCAGCGTTTGCCATCAACAGCAAGGACCCGGATGGGTTCCTGCATCAGACACCAGGCACCGAGCCTTGTAATCGCAACGAAGACGCCCAACATCGTTAAGTCACATTATTATACACAATAACGGCCACAGGTAAGAGTGATTTTCTTAGTAGAACAATTTATTAATGGATATGCAATAAAATATCTCCCCCCAAAATCTTTCCAGAAATGACGAGACAGAAAGTCAGTTTGGTTTTGGTTCTCTGGCAGTTTTTTCTTTATGTAAACATAAAATATTTGAAGGAATGATAAAAGTAACAAGGGAACCCGTAAGTAAAGCTTTTGTAATCTGATCTCAAACGGGTGCTTGGGGTCCATGCGTACAGCAGCGCTACCCGATGACTGACTTCGATGTTCTCCTAAACAGAAATCAAAAGGCTTTTCCTGGACTCCAACTACAGAAGCACGAGTTTGGTAAATCTCGGAAGAATGACCTGAACAAGGACAGTCGGAACCGTTGCCGGAGGCGAGGTTAACGAGCCAGAGCTGGAGAACGCGCCCAGCCGCACACAGGCCGCCGCCAGCACAGAGCGCTGCTCTGCACGCAGACGCGATGACACAAACGAGTGCACAAGAGTTGTGCTAATGCAGGCATGATCGCGAAATATTTAAATGTCCTTCAAGGCGCGTCTCCGACTTGTGCACACATAGCGAGCGGACCCCGTTGACGGGCCATGTAAAGACTTTTTAAAAACACGCGTTGCAGCCAGAGCGCTCCTCTCCTGACTCTGAGCACTCAGCGGTGATCAGCACGCAAATGAAGTGCGTCCATTCCGATCCGAGTCTAAGCTAAGCCATTGCGTGCATAAATCAGGAACGAGTGGAAGTCCTAATCGTATCACATAAAGAGCACAGTTTCCGGACTGCTCGACTCATTCACGCTCACCGTGTGGAAGCAAGCGTGGCTCTATCAGTTTCCAAGCCAATGTCAGGACGCAGGCACGCGCTTACACGGTCGATCGCATACTCAAGTAATGAGAGCTTGGCGACATTTTGAACATCCTTCACACGTTCACCCACAGTCCTGACCAGCTGCCGTCTCACAGAGGTCCGCTCCCTAGTAAGAGCCCACGCGTGATACACGTCAAAAAATAAACCGTATTATACTAAGAAACATCACCACGCGATACAGATGTTTAATTATCATGGATTCCTATGAACTTTGGGAATCTACTTTTGCAGCTCAGCAGAACAGTAAGCACTTACCAAGAGCATTTATAAGTAATCTGTACAGCAGTTTACATTTAGAGGAATTAATGTCTGGGAGTAAGTTCCTTGAGTTTAGAAAGTACTCAATCTCGGTCTTCTCACCGTCTTAAATTCAGACCTTATTGACGTAGACAGGGACACACAAACCTTATTTCTAACGAACAAAGAAGAGGCGGTGGTCTCTCACGGGCAGTAACTAATTTATTATCTCGGGCAGCGGAACAGGTAGGAGTGGGCCCAGTGCAATAATGGACTTTCCCGGAGGCCGTCAGGTGCATTTTAACCTTGTGAATCAGCATTAACAGAAGGCACTTGAAAGGCTTTTCGGGGGCTTTGCCGCCGATGTGTGCTATGCCAACGGCAAACTTGGTAAACAACTGTGCAAAGAAGGCTCTAGTCATATCATGACGCTTCCTATTTACTTCAAAAGGCAACATTCGATATATAAAAACGGAGTAAATTAAGATGTTAATATATTAAACAATTTATAAACATTTAAAATTATCGATATCTTACAAAACAGTTCTGTGACGATACAAATTTTTGTTACGAACAAAACACGAATGAAACGGAGTACAAAAACGACTCTTAGCGTGTTAGCTGGGGGGCGGGGAGGGAGGAAGGCTCAGACCTGAAATCTCATAGCTTCATGACATAAAATATTCCTAATTAAACTTCACATGTACTTTTAACACTGAAATACAAAAAAAAAAAAAAAAAGAAATTTTCAATCATTCCTTATTTTAAGGCCACTGAAACAAGTTTCACATTGTTAGTTTTCGGTGATGTGCTCTTCAGAGTCCAAGGACGTCTGGGTTAGCTCGTCACACCCATCCCGCTCACGGACTTTCACTAGACGGGGCATCCCGTGGCGCCTCCCCCTGGCCCTCAGCAACGAGACTGGCGCCCAGCACCACACGTCACGGTGTCTGGGGCTCAGTCACGGGACGGGAGGGCGCGGGCCCGCCGCTCGCTGCGCCTGTGGTCTGACTCCAAGGACAGTGGCTCTCGGGATACGGTCGCTACGACAAGGTTGTTGCTAGGACAATTCCAAGGATCACAAGCAAAACAATCACACAAATGATAATGCACATCATTTTCTGCAAGATAAAGAAAAAAAACATTAATTAATTCGCATAATTTGCCAGGTATCAAAGGAAAGAAATCGCTAATGTCATTTCTTCACAGAATTCTCCTGGAATTTGAGTTTAAAATGCCCAGGCCCCAGGTCACAGGACAGGAAGGGGCGGGGAAGCCAAGTTCCAGAGGCAAAGCACCGGGTGCACATACCGAGTTAATGGAACTTAATAAATCACAGCAGGTGTTGCTGGACAACAACTGTGGGCCCCTGGGGGGAAGGCAGCGTCTACCTGGCACCACGTGTGGTCCTCAGCGGACACTTTCTACCCATCACACGAACATTACGAGCCGCTATTCCTCGGACGCGCCGCACGTCTTTTTAGAACTTTAAACGAATCTACTTCCCGTTTGCCGAAGACGGTGTCGCTTACACGCGTCTTTGCGCTGACGCCCGATGCGCGGACGCACGAAGGCAGCAAGCTCACTCAGCCCTCCGCTGCGCCTGTGGCCCAAAGCGGGCGGCACGGCACTTCTGTGGTTCCTCTGTCACGAACACGTGTCCTGCACACCTAGAAGCTACGCTACCTTCGGCTTGAGAGCCGGTCTCCTCCGGGGGACCGTCCGCGGGAGAAGGGAAGGAAGGCACAGAGATGACAGGCGGGCCGTCTGGGCGACCCTGCCTGAGTGCACGGCTCCAAGCTGGCGCACCAGCACCTCCATCAGCCACCGCGCGCTCTGACGGTCTGCGTGGCAGGCCCCTCGGGAAACTTCCGCTTGGTTACCCAGGGACCGGGGAGCTGCCGTCGGGACACCCCCTCTCCGTCAGACCGGCACACGCGCCCGGCGTGAGGACCGCGGCCCGGCCGCACGCCGCCCGCCACGCGCTCCCACGGACCGTGCTCGGCACCTTGATCTGAGACGGCCTCTTCCTCGGGCTTCCCAGCAGCGGCCACCCCTCAGCTCCGGAGCCTGCTCACCGCACCTGGGTCCCCCGGGGAAATGCCACCCTGGACGCGAGCTCTGACTTCCGGGGCCCGGGGTGCTGGCCCTGAGGGCGTCTGGGCCCCCCTCGCGGGTGCACGTCCTCCCCACCGGCCCCCGGTGCCGCTCCCCTGAAGCCCACGCCGACCGAGCTCCTGCACCCAGATCTCCAGCTTTAACAACCATTCTGTCCAGCGCCCTGCTGCCAGCTGCACCCACACGCGTGCCCCTCTCCTTGGCGGGCGGGGCGCCCTGGGGCGCAGTCCTGTCCGAGTGCAGGTCACGGGGCCACCACCTCCACCTCGTACACACAAACGCGGCAGGGTGCGGGCCCTGCCTGCCTCCTCGGGCGGGAACGGAGCGCCCCGCCCACGCCGCAGGGCGGTGGGCATTCGGTTACCCACCAAGTGCCTCCGGCGCAGGGCCTGGCCCACCGGGAGGCCCCCCTGCACCACCTGCTGAAAGAATAAATTACGTTTTCTAACGTGTAATCACGGACAGCAACCACTTGTGTATAAAAGAAATAACTGTTGGTGTAAGCTTTGGCGCGTCTTACCGAGGATTGTTTTGTGTTCGTATTTAAAGACACTAGGGTAAAAACCAGCCATCCGGCCCCAGGGCCCAAAAGCCCACTGCCCCCTGAGGGGTCACCCTGAAAAGGGGCGCCCGGGGAGGCTCAGTCGGCTGAACGACTGACTCTTGATTTCGGCTCAGGTCATGATCCCACAGTTTTGCAGACGTGAGCCCTGCGTCAGGCTCTGTGCTGACAGCATGAAGCCTGCTTGAGATTCTCTCTCTCCCCGCCTCTCTCTCTGCACCTCCCGGGCTCTTGCTCTGTCTCTCTCGAGATAAATAAATAAACTTTAAAACCTGTGTTCATTTAACAGCATTACCTAACAACATCGCTGGGTCCAACCTAAGAACGAATTTTAACCTTTAGTGTAACCAACATGTTATGACCACTGGTAAAAATTAAGAAACCACGTATTTTTAAAATTATATAAAAATAGCTCTTAAGTGCTATTACCCTGACAGAGAAAATCATACACATCATTTTTCCCAGCACCAGGAAAGCCACACAAACGGGCTGTCCCAGGCCGAAAAGCAGTGGCGGGACCTGGCGGCACGCGGGGTCCCTGTCTCCCGTGCTATCTCCCTTTGCAGAAATAAAGGGCCGGCCTGGTGCCGCAGTCGCTTTCGAAAGGAGACAACGAATTCCTCAAGGACTGCCTGTCACCGTCCTGGCACCTGGCACTGCAAAACGACAGTCGAATGACCACGGCAAGACACCCTTCTCAAGGGACACGCATGGGACAGCGTTCCTCGGTCACGCGAGGAGGGCGCTCCCGTATGAGGAGAAAACCAGAGGAAAACACAAATGTACCGGAGTCTGGAGAAAGGGGACAGTCGCACAGTGAACAAAATAAAGTCGCTTTCGTCAACGACGGAGACCTTCTCTCCCCAGAACGTTGTAAACTGACCGGCAGGCTGACAGCACAGGCTTGCACGACAGTCAGGAGGTACCGGAAAACGGATGGGACGCCGGCTCGTGGAACCCAGGGAGATGGGAGGATTTTCACCCCCGGGCTTTTCCAGAAAACTCCAGTTCCCTTCCCTCCAAGCCAGTCACACCACAAGTGGGGAGGTCTCACAAAGCAACGGTTGCAAAAGCGAAAACGTCAAAGGTGCGTTAACCCGCGACGTGCCGGCCAATGGAGAAGGCACCACCATACTGTGGCCGCTACATGCAGGGTGACCAGCGGGCCGGGGGCGCGCCTGCCACGCCAGGCGGTGCGAGCACCCCGGAAGCTGCATCGGGCCGCAGGAGGAGAAGGCCCCATGTAAAGATGCCCCCCACCCGCCCGTTCACCCTCTGTGCGTGCAGCAGCAGGACCGGGCTCCGCTCCACTGGCGGCTGGTATTACTTTTAGGTCAATGAGGACTGGGCAAGCATCACTGTTAGCTAATTGGCAAAGTTAATAAGTACATTAGTTGATTAGTTACTTACTGCCTCGCTGGCAGGGGGGCACGCACACTGACGTCGTCCACACCATCATTTGCCAACCGATAAGCCAATAATTAGAGCAATTACGGCAACCACAGCCACTGACACAGCCACAATTATCCACTTTTTCTGTCAAAGAAAAGCAAGCTGATTACATCATGGTAATTTCATATCGCCACGTTAGAAGACCTCATTCAGTGAAAATAAAACGATCCACGGGACTCTCTTAACATGCAAGTTACAGGACAGCTAATTAATTATTCAGCAGCTTTTAGTTCTTAAAAAGGGTGGTTTTTCCTTGAATAAGGTCAGACTGTTTGGAGACGGTTCTAGAAGCCTTAGGACCAGCAGTGAGCGAGCCGCAGGGTCATGGCGTGCAGGTAAGTTCCGAGGGGCTGAGACGCACGCGTGCTGTTCTCTCACCTCCCAACGCACAGCCACAGGCCCAGCTCAGGAAGGAAGCTAAGAAGGCAGCGGCCCACGTGATCAGCCCCCGCCCTCCTTGGTCCCGTTTGCTTGAGGTGGCGGTGGACTCCTCCACGGCTCCCGCCAGGCCCCAGAAGATAGATCACCCGCCCAGGGAAGGGGATGGTCACCGTGTGAGCGGCCGCGGCCGCGGGGCATCTGAGAGCAGGGTGACAAGTTCAAACAGGCAGTGTGGGTTCACAGGTCAGGTGTTCACGGACAGTGGGGGTAAGTTCGTTTCTGAGCAGCTGACACTCGCCAAGGACGGTGAGGCCTCGCCAGCAGTCAGGGTGGAGACGGGTCATGGCCCTGTCTGTTCACAGCGGTCATCTCTTCACTCAAGTTCTCGCTGGCCGGCCCGCTGGTTGGGTCACCGAGAAGCGAAGAGAACCTCCCTCTGCCAACAACTCTGTCACCGAGTCCCCCGCGCCCGGAAGGAGGCTGAGAACTTCCCGCGTGCACCTCATCACCTCACGTCCTCTGGGAGCGTTTGGAAAAGCGGGAACACGGTGACGTCGGCAGCCCTGCCTCCCGTCTCAGAGAGAATGACCATGGGCAGAGGTGCCCCAGGAGAAGCAGGGCCGGGGCTTGGCCGGCTGAGCCGAGCCCACGCGTGCCTCCCGTCCCGTGTCGCATTCAGCCCGCAGGCTGACTCCTCGCACAAACTGTCGCCCTTCCTCTCTCCCCGGCACCCCGGAACCGCCTCTTGGTAGGGCCTTTGTGGGCGACGGGCAGCGGGCAAGCAGGCTCCCAGGAAGGCAGGTGAGCCCGCACGGCCGGCCCGCAGGATGGGGCAGCACAGCGGGGGGCTTTGTGTCCACCTTCTGCACTTGGGGGGCGTAGGGGGTGGAGGAAACCCTTGAACTATGGGGAGAGTTGTCTTGTCCTGGAGTCAGGACTTAACTTCGTCTCTCTGTTGTGTCCTCACAAGAGCTCTGCCCACGCACAGCACACTCGGGATTCACACACTCCGACTCCCAGAGCTGAGCGGGGCCGCTACAGATGCCTTAGGCCCGGTCTCGGGAACTCTCTGCCTCCGGACCAGACGCATAGCCAGCAACCCAAGGAAAGAATCGAGTGTTCGCTGCACAAAATGCGCACCCGACGGCTTTGAGAACCTCCAGTCCCGTTAGCTCTGCGTTACCCGCCAGCTGATGGCCCACGACACAGAGGACTCGAGAATGGGAGGCGGCCAGGCTGTGGGTTTCGTTGCTCAGAACACAGTCACGGCACGTTCACCGAAACAAACTCTAAAACCTCTTAGCAAAAGAAGCGCTTCAGTTGCAAAATGAAATAAGAATTTAAGCAAGCATTTATTTCTTGGAATAGCTATTAAGTCAGGCTACATCAATAAAGAGAAATGAAGAGAAAAATGCACTTTAAGTCTTAAAAACCAAACTCACCCTTCTAGCTTTGCTGTGATATTTAATCGCCTTTTTCGTTTCTTCTTTAGCGTGTTCTACATAGTCTGTGGCGTTCATAACGTTTTTTTCTATGTTGTTGATCATTTCGCCCTAGAAACAAAGTTTCAAGCTTAGAGGACATTCTCCCACGACTTGAGCGCGTACCCCCAAGGCCGCCACAGCACCAACGACATCTTCACGTGAACGCAACGTGCACATGACGGACACCGAATGTTTTTCACGTTTATGAGAACATTACAAATGTGCCGACGTGATGATCAAAATGTAACTTACGCTCTAAAAAGCGTGAACAGGGATGAGGGGGATGGGCCACAACGGAGCACATTCTGAGACATGCTTTTCCACGTGCGCTCCTTGTGACGGCGGGCGCAGCCAAGGAGAGGCAGCTAACTCGAGGCGAGACCAATCTCTTACTGTTACCACACACACACAAGGGACAATGACGTCCTTTCTGGCGCATAGGAACTTGTGGTGATTTCTTTAAAACATCGGTCTGTTTGACACTAAGTTCGCCAAGTGAAGGGAACCATGGCGCGAGGCGGGCGCAGGGAGGTGGCGGGGAGGGGAGACCATACCTGGCTCTGTGTCCACAGCAGACACAATCTGCAGCAGCGACGGCACAGCGTTAGGAGAACGACGCACAATTAAGTCACGTGCTCGCCAGCTCAAGCTTACTAGCGCTTTGACTACACAGAGTTTGAATCAGGCGAGTCAATATAACGCACCCCTAACCGACTTCTAAAAGCAAACAACGAGACAAAGCTGAGAATACGGCCATTTTTCTACTGGAGCTTCACGCGACATACTTGGTGTGGAGCCATAATAATTAACGCCTGCAGCACGCTAAAATCTTCCACGATTACAAAAGCAACGCGGTGCCCTTACGGCCTGGCCGCTCCCCTCGGAACACTTCCGGAGAAGCGGCTGGCAGAAACGACACACTGCTTGTGTGGCCTCGGCGAGGGCTCCCCCCCGACCAGAAAGGGGGGGCCTGCCCGTGGTTGCTCGTTTCCCCCAGCAATCGCACGGTATCTGAGGTTTTCACGTACTTGATGATAAACGTCTTCCAAAACAGTGGTCTTCGAAAGGTCGGTGACCCACGTGGAGAGCGAGTCCCGCACACGGATGGGTTTCCTGTCGTCCTCGTACAACCCAGAAAACAAGCCGGCCAGGGCTTAAGCTTCTCCCGGGCCGCTCCTGCCAGAGCGCACCCGAAACCAGCCTGCCGCTGAGTGAGGACAGATCTAGCCGAGAGGTCCGACGGGGACCCTCCCAGGGCACAGGCGTCAGCTGAACCTGACCCCTGAATCCGCAAGCGGCCGCGTGCAGGCCTCACTCGCTAGTGCGACTGCCACGGAAGGCCTGATGGAGACTCACGGGAGCCAGAACAAACGTATGCACACACCTAACGGGAACACGTCGGCTCGTGGTTTCCACCGGATTTCAGGTTTGTTAAGAACTGCCTACACTGCTTCCGTTGTCTCGCGGGGGAACCTTCACAGCCCCGGGGTGGCCCGCCCTCCCGGCCTGCGCACGGACAAAGAACACCACGCAGAGAGCGAGGCTTCTATCTGTGGCATGGACTAGGCCCCTCGGGGCCTACTCCTCTCAAGACTTTTAAAACCTCTCTGCCAATAGTTGTTCTAATACACGTTCCTTGTAAAAACGTGAAAGTACACGTGTTTTAGAGAAGAAACCTAAAATCCCCACAGGTGCACTGTTATTGTCCGAGTTGGTACCTTTCTTTCCTTCTGTGCACACTGTCCTATGGAGCCGAGTTCATGCACGTACACATGCGTGCGTGTTACACACGACCGGATCTATACAGATGTGTATAAACACACGTAAGATTGTATAGCTCCCTCTTCACTCAAAACTCCAGCACGATACCTGCACGTCTCACTAAAAATCTCCCTGACGAAAGTCTGCCGCCCGTGGCCACCTGGTAGGTAGGCTGTCGTGTGGACACACATAATGCGAGTGAGTGAGCCACGGCATCAGACAGATGTTTCCAGCATCTGTCTCACGAGAATACTGCACTCAGTTTCCAAATGTGGAGAGCGGATCCGGAACGATGGCTTTCTTGGGTACCTGGACCCGACACTTCACCAACACCAGGCGTCCGTCCCAGACAAGGGAAAACGTGTGCGTTACCTGGGTCTCAACGAACATGGCCATGTCCGTGAACATCTCGTGTAGCTCCCGGATGCTGGTCTCCAGCTTCATGATGTCTTTGTGACGAGACTCAATTTCATTGAGAGCTTGTCTAGTGATCTGTGAATCTGATATGATCTTGGGGAAACAAAGGCAAGAGAGAAATACCGATGAACCCAGGGCGGCTCGGAAGAGAAAGCACAGGCACGGGAATGCGGCCGCAGCCCCCCAGGCACTCACGTCTGCGGTGAAGACCGAAGGGCTCCCGCTTTCCAGCATTTCTTCCAGCTCCTCGTCGGTCGTGGTTCTTCCAGCTGTGAGATGAACACAGGCCCCACTCAGAACGAGCCAACACTTACAGTGACCGTTCGGGGGCGCCTGGGTGGCTCAGTCAGTTGGGCACTCGGCTTCGGCTCAGGTCATGATCTCACGGCTGGTGAGTTCGAGCCCCACATCGGGCTCTGTGCTGACAGCTGGGAGCCTGGAGCCTGCTTCCGATTCTGTGTCTCCTTCTCTCTCTGCCCCTCCCCTGCTCATGCTCTGTCTCTCTCTCTCAAAGATAAACATTAAAAAAAAATTCAAAATGACTTTTTCAACCAGAAATTAGCAACTAAACCTGAGTTAACCTTTTTCTAAGTTTATTTATTTGAGGGGGAAGGGGCAGAGACAGAGAGAGAGAGAAAGAGAGAGAGAGAGAGAGAGAGAGAGAAAATCCCAAGCAGGCTCCAAGCTGCTAGCATAGAGTTGGACGCGGCGCTTGATCCCACAAACTGTGAGATCCTGACCTGAGCCAAAATGAAGAGTGGGGACGCTTAACCGACTGAGCCACCCAAGTGCCCCAATTAACATTTTCAAGCAACATTGTTCTAACCTTTCAAATATGCTTTCTTGGGTGAGTGTTAATGATGAGAGAAATTAACATAAGACTAACAAGCAGGAAAAACTGGAAAACTCTCATAAAAAACCTTATAATTGGAATGAATACAAAAATCTAATTTTAGTAGGAATGAGAACTCTAAAAAGGGCGTTGACACGTAATTTTTTGGCACGCTGGCTTTCGTAAAAGTCTAATTCTGGCTTATGGAAAGAGAATACCAACGTATGTTATCAGCATTTATTAGAAGATCGTAAATAAAGACTGAACATTAGAATCAGACGCTTTAATACTTGCTATGTTTTGGTTGTTATGTATGTTTCCTTGAGTTGAACGTATTTGTATTCTCTATGAAATACAGTCACAGGTTTTTGGAAAAACTCAGTTGACAGTCGTTAGGTTTTACAATTTGTGTCACGCATAAAAAAAGTTAAATGAGGAAACGTCATGATTACAGTGTTCACGGCAGCATTATTCACACGGCCACCGCCTGAGCCACAGACACACGGGGTCCACGCACACAGCACAACACAAGTCATCCGGGAAAGAGGGGACATGCCAGCCGCGTCAGTATGGCCGAACCCTGAAAAATCTACGTTAGGTGAGAGAGGCCAGTTCCAAAAGCCCGTATATTGTATGATTCCGTTTACACGAAGCATACGGAATGGGCAGATTTGTGGAGGCTGGTGGCGCTCGAGGGCCCCGGGGAAGAGGCACGGGGAGGACTGATGACAGGGGCAATTTCTTCCAGGGAACGAAGATGTTCCAAACTGGACTGTGTGGACGTGACAACCACGGACCTGCCCACTCTGGAAATCGCGCATGTGGCACGTTAACTGGATCCCAAGAAGGCTGTGGAGATGCCATTTAATGAGGTTCACGTTCACAGCTGTTCTGGGCTCCCCGACCCCAGGGGACACTGCACCCGTCGTGAGGCCGTGTCGCGGCCGAGGAGCCCCGGTCTTCTCCAACAGGGAGCAGACAGCGAGCACACCGGACTGACCTTCCTGCGATCAGCAAACTGCCTTCTGCCCGGCGGCAGCCAAGCTCCATCGTCCAAGGGGGACGGCCGCACAGACGTCCTTGAAAGACCGTCTGGAGCAAAGGGCAGTCAGTGTGAGGCCCACAGAGAACCGTCTCCCAAGGTGGGGCAGGGGGGCTGGGGGCAATGGAGAGACACCTGAGCAACTGATGGCTGGACGTTTCCCAAATCTGATTAATACCCTAGGAGCAATGCCAGTTAGAACGCAGTGCGAGGCCGCCCAGGGGGCTCCGTTTTTAAGCGTCCGACTCTCGATTACGGCTCAAGTCATGATCTCACGGTTCGTGAGTTCGAGCCCCGCGTCGGGCTCTGTGCTCACAGCGCGGAGTCTGCTTGGGATCCTCTCCCTCCCCCTCCGGCCCCTCCCTCTCCCTTGCTCGCATGTGCACGCACGCTCTCTCTCAAAAATAAAATAAATATTTTTAAAACCAGAAAGTAATTTAAAGTCCACTCACCAAGGATTTTCTGAGGGACGTAAAGAAAACGTTTCGGTGACTCAATGAACAGGAAGCTCTGGAAAAGCTTTAGGCTTTGCAATATTGGCAAAAACAGAGATGAACTACTGTTTTGGAGCCACAGAACTTTCACGTCAGACCTTAAGAAAAGGACCTTTTGTATCAAAACAGCATTTTCGTTCACTCACTGATCTCCAGCTGGCGCTGTATGCGTCCTTTGCTCCGCTCCCGAAACAGAGTCTGGGCCTCGTTGTACTCCGTCATGACCTCCACAAACTTCCGAGACAGTACTGAATGCTATTAACACGGAAACACGAAATTAATACACAACGTTCGCTTCTTCTGTAGCAAGTGAGGCACAGAAACCACAACGGTCACACCTGCCCTTCAACTGGACCCGAACGGGTGGCAGCCAGCTCTAGACGGAGTCCATCCCGGGACATCATGCACGTCACCTGGCTTGACTCTCCCAACAGCCCCCGGATCACAGACGGGACACCTCCCGCTAAGCGGACGTGGCCTGGCACCCACACAGTCAGGCAGAAGCGAGCAGCCTGGACCCCGGTGTGGGCACCACAGACCCCTCACCCCCAAGCCCGCAGGGTTCAGGGAATTCGGACAACGCGGGCCCGCAGCGTGGAATCTTTTCTTTATAATAAGGAGGTCACCCAAAGATACCACGACCTTTTACACAGAGATGCTGTACGGATTCATGTGACGTAAAGACAAACTATTCTGAATCTGAAAGGGAGACAAGAGGCCTGTGCTCACTAGGCCGACGACCAAACCTGAGTTCGTCGTATCCGGAGATCCACTGAGGTGCGGTCCCCACTCTCATCCTGATCAAAACTCTGCTCGATAGCTGGAAATGAACAGGAAAAGAGTCACCTTTTAAACTAAACAATGGATGTTTCTCAAGCCAAACCTCAAACTACTTTTCTTTCTTATCTTTTCGATTCCTCATAAATGTATGCATCTTGGCAACAATCATCCGTTGTTGATAATCTCACAAAACAAAACCAGGTGTTAGATCTTAACATTTCAAAGAAAAACAAAAGACAAAACAAAACGCCCGACTCTCATGGGGTTTGGAGAAGTCAACTATCAACCGACAGGAAAGAGAGAGGAACCTGGGTGACATCGGCTTTAAAGCCCTGAAGCGTAGCAAATTCTGATGCATGAATGCCCTGGTTTCTCCAACCAAAAGAAAACTTCCAGGGGAAGATGCAAAGAGAATTTGAGTTTTAAAAACTTGGGGCGCCTGGGTGGCTCAGTCGGTTGAGCGTCCGACTTCAGCTCAGGTCATGATCCCGTGGCTCGTGGGTTTGGGTCCCGTGTCGGGCTGTGTGCTGACAGCTCAGAGCCTGGAGCCTGCTTCGGATTCTGTGTCTCCCTCTCTCTCTGTCCCTCCCTTGCTTGTCTCTGTCTCTCTCTCTGTCTCTCAAAAATGAATAAATGTAAAAAAAAAAAAAATTTAAAAACTTGAAGTGACACGTCACCAATCACAGGGTAGGGTCCTTATTGGGAACCCAATTCAAACACACTGTGAAAAGAAATTCAAAGATCACTGGGGACGCGTGCATTCCCATGGGGTATTTCGTGACCAATAACCACAATGATCTGACCTAGATATAATCATGGCACTGTGGTTGTACTTTTGGGCCAAAATCCTTCTGTTTTCGAGTACCCTGGAATCCACACTGATGAAACCACCGTCTGGACGGGCTTTGAGCCACCTGGCAGGTGGGAGCCCCTAAGCCCCTGCATGGCGCACAGATGAAGGGTGTGAACGGTGGCAGCTGGCGGTCACCCCCCCCCCAGCTCCCACCTGTCTGAAATGTCCCCAAAACAGTTATTTCCCATCTGCAGAGATTTCCTGGATGTGAACGCTCTTTTGTAACAATGTGTCTTTCCAACAGGCCCCTCCCAAAAACTACCTGTTAGAGCTGAACCTCCAGCTCCACAGAGGCTAAACCCTGCGCACTCAGCGTTCAACAGAACCTAAACGTAAAGGATTGAAGAAGAACCCGTGATTCGTGATTCGTGGGAAGGACTGTTTGCCTTCTCACGTGTCTGCAATTTGGCCACAAGCATCCTACAGACACGCCTCTTTAAGAGGTCAACCCTTTATCAGCAAATGCTTGACCTTGTTGAATATTCGTGCTTCGGTCCTCAATATGCCAATTAATAACCATTAGCTTGAGCCCCTGGTCCTCGGTCCTCCCAGCTGGCAGTTAAAGAATTCTCGACTCATGAATAATTTACAGACTTGCTGTTCCAAATACACACAAATAATTTAAAGTGCCCATCGTGTGGACGTTTAGAAATGTGGAAGAACAGAAAGTGATAAAGGAAATAAAGACGAGCCACGTGCCGCCATGAAGGATCAAATGCAGCCAAAGCCTTAAACTCACACTTCAACTTGGCTCGGATTTTACTGGCAGTTTTCTTGATTTCTTTGTTCAGATCCTCAAGGTCTTCCTTTGTTTCTTAAAAAAAAAAAAAAAAAAAAAGTATCTGAGCTATAATATCCAACAGCAATAATGCCCAATAAACTTACAAATGGGACAACATCCTTGGCAAATACTCAAGTGTTTTTATTTCTTAAGAAAAAGTATCGATCTTGCCAGTGGTTCACCAAGACCAAGGGACCTCAGTGGCAGGGGGAGCTTGGTAGAAATGTGCATTCCTGGGCCCCGCCCCAGACCTCTGGGTGCCATTCTGCCACCAGCAATGGGACCTGACAAGCCCCCAGGTGACTGTTATGTGCACCTATACTTGGCTGGTTTGCGGCCATTAATTTGGTGGAATAGGTCACTGGATCCGTCGCTAACACCTAGACCTAAGAAAGAAAAGCAGAAATTAACCAAATTAACCAAATCCCGTGCGTCTGATTTCTCTTGTGCTCTCCTCTACCCAAGCAAGGCGAGCCCCTCAGGGGAGTGCTGGTGGCCACACTGTGTCCGGGCTGGCAGAGCGAGGGCCCAAGTCTACAGGCAAACGCACACGGGCAGGATGTATGCAGGGGTGTGGCCCCGCTGAGGACAGGGCACAGCTATGAGCTGGGGGGGGGGGGGGGGGAGGACGGAGCTGCGGTGGATCAGTGCAGGCAGAGCCCCGCTGGCACTCCCCGGGAGCACTCCCCTCGCTGGATAAGAAAGCCCCTGGGCTGTTCCAGGAGGGGGAGACCCCAGGCTCCCTGCTCACAGGCAGGCGGGGGCCCAGGCATAAGTGAGAGACGAGAAAGGGGCATTGCCAGCCATAGCAGTGGGCCGCGAGGCTGTCCTTGGCAAAGGTGCCATTTCAAACCACTGAGAAATGACATGGTGCTCTCAACACTCCTGCTGGGAACTGTGCGGAAAGCTGGACAAAACATGCATTTAATCTGCTTAAAGACACCATAAAGCTACACAGGCAGGGAAGAAGACCCAGGAGAAGGACACCCAGGGAGGGAGCCAGCTGCTCCCGCAACCCCTGCCATCTGTCAGCAACGTTTACAAACCATCTTTTAAAAAAGAAAACACTGAGGCGCCTGGGTGGCTCAGTTGGTTGAGTGTCCGATCTTGGTTTCAGCTCAGGTCGTGATCTCACGGCTTCCTTGTGAGTTCGAGCCCCGCCTTGGGCTCTGTGCTGACAGCATGGAGCCTGCTTGGGATTCTGTCTCTCCCTCTCTCTTTGCCCCTCCCCCACTTGCTTTGTCCCTGTCTCTCTCGCAATAAGTAAATAGACTTGTTTTTGTTTTGTTTTTAAAGATGAAGGGTGGTAATTTTTTTAATGTTTAATTTTGAAAGAGAGAGAGAGACAGACAGAGCACCAGCAGGGGAGGGGCAGAGACAGAAGGAGACACAGAATCCAAAGCGGGCTCCAGGCTCCGAGCTGTCAGCACAGAGCCCGACGCGGGGCTTGCACCGATGAACTGCAAGATCATGACCCGAGCCCAAGTCAGACATCTAACTGAGCCACCCAGGTGCCCCAGAAAATGAACTTTAAAAAATAAGAAGAAAATACTCTCCTAGGATTGGAATTACTGCTACTAGCTTTTACGTACAAAGCCCAGGACTCCACCAAAAATAACCAGGTGAACTAAGAACAGCAGACGAGGTGCACAGACCCACAGGGCGCCTGTTAGTGGATCATCAGACACAGACTTTTGACATCATTATCCTCGAAGGGGTAAAACACAAAATTAAGAACTTTGTCAGAAAACCGGACGGTGCACAAAGGAACCAGGTGACGTTGCAGGACCAAAACTTCTCTCACCCAGAAATAACTCAATGGGCAAAGAGAGGTCCGCAGATGACTCAGAAACACAACTTCCAAGTAAAACGAGGAGACGGTGTCTCTGGGAAATAGAGAGCGGAGGGCAGGAGATGCTGCGAGTACAGTGAAAAGGTTTAACTACACAGATTTCAAGTCTCCCAGAGAGGACAGGAAATCGGGCAGAGATGGTTCGTGGAGAGAAAGTGGCTGAAGTGGCCAGAGGCGTGGGCTGAAAGATCCAAGAGGCCTCGGGGAAAGCAGGCAAACAGAAAGAAAACCACATCCAGAAACGTCAGCACAAAATTGCTAAAGCAAAGACCAAAACCCAAGTATCTTAAAAGCTACAATTCGACAGGTGACTTTAAAAAACACAAAAACAAAAAACAAAAAACAAACAAAAAGGCACTGGAAAGATAACTTCAACATCTTCAAGATGGTCAAAGAAAATTACTTCCCAACAGACTCCTACACTCAGTGAAAACATCCTCCAAGAACAAGATTACAGATGGAAAATTTCAGACAAATGCATATTCCGGACTAAAAGCAGTGATGGTGTTTTGGTTTTTTTTTTTTTAATTTGAGAGAGAGAGAAGGAGAGAGGGAGAGAGGGAGTGCACAAGCAGGGAAGAGGGGCGGGGGTGGGTGGGAGTGGGGAGAGGGGACAGGGAATCTCAAGCAGGCTCCACACTCATCGCAGAGCCCGAAGCAGGACTCGGTCCCAAAACCCTGGGATCACGACCTGAGCCAAAATCAAGAGTCAGACGCGTAACACACTGAGCCACCCAGGCGCCCCAACAGTGTTTGTTAGAAAGAAACAGTCTCGGATGGAAGGTGTGAGGCCCAGGGATAAAGAAGGAGCAGCAGTATGGGTGGATCCAAAACCCAAACCGTAGGTTAGTTGTACAAAACAAGGTAAGGTACAAATAGTTCTATTACTTGTATCTATTATATACACGTGTCAATATGTGCATCTAAGGAAAGATGGGGTTAAAGTTTCCTAAGGCCCATGTGTTACCGGAAGAAACAAAAGTACAGATTTACATTAGATCTTAAATCAAGAATACACATACACACTATGGGGGCACCCGGGTGGCTCAGTCGGTTAAGCGTCCGACCTAATTTCGGCTCAGGTCGTGATCTCAGGGTCCCTGAGACTGAGCCCTGCATCGGGCTCTGTGCTGACAGTTTGGAGCCTGATTGGATTCTCTGACTCTCTCTCTCCCTCTCTGCCCCTACCCCACTCAGACATGCTCTCTGACTCTCAAAATAAATAAACGGTAAAAAAAAAAAAAAAAAAAAAAAGAATACACTCTATCATCTAGGGGACGACCACAAAGCGACAGGACGTAGTTCATATAAACAGGCTCACGGTGGAGGGGATAAAATTCTTAAAAACCAATCCAAGAGAAAGCATGAAAAGAGAGAAAAGGTACCAAAGAAGCAAGAATGTCCGCCCCAATGTCACATCACGAATTCTGGCAAACAGACTAAAAGCACTTAGAGACAAAAAACGATCAAACTGGAAAAAAGGCAAAGCCCGGCCACGTTTTGTTTTACGGATAAGAGCCCAGAGAGAGCTGTCAGCTACTAGGGCGTAGGAGACCGACGGGAAAGCGGTGTGATAGGTCCACCACGCACACCGATCAGGGACACCCGGGGCGGGGGGGGGGGGGGGGGGGCTGTGAGCTCAGGCAGGGTGGACGGGAGCGCAGAGCCTGTCCGTGGGGACGAAGGCCCAACGCGCCTCGACGCTTCGCGGTTCTGACGGCATCCGTGCCCGTGTCCTCCGCGCGCGAGTCTGGACTGGGCCCTGGAAGGAGGGGACAGGGGGCTATAAAGGGTGTCCCCAGACAGTCCCTGAGATGGGAAGCAGGGACTGCACGTCGGATCCCGGTGCGTTATCAACGTCGACTTTTCTGCCTTAGATGGTTATGGTGTCAGCACACAGAACATATCCCGCGGAGACACACACAGGAGCACGGCTCTGACACGAGTCGGCAGAACTGACGACAACACACACACCACACGTGTCACACGTGTCGGCAAACACCGCGTGTGCTCATCCAGGCACGGAAAGCACACGCATGGCCACACGCCCGGAGATGCGGACGACGGGCGAATCTAGGGGAAGGGATCGGGGGTGTTCTCTGTACTGTCCTGGCAACTTTCCCACGGACTTGAAGATTTTCTCACTAAAAAACCCGAAAAGCATGTTGAACAGCACCCGTCCTCCATCCAGCAGCTGCAGGCCCAGGAACCGGGCGCCCGTCTGCAGTCTGGCGCCACCTGGTGGCCACCGTGCCCAGGCACCGCTCGGCCCAGAGGCTGGGGGGCTGGGCCGCAGCGGCTGGGGGGGGCGGGGAGGGGGGGGTACGCCGCCCAGGACAAAGGGCTGGGAGGCCGGCAGCCCCCTGCCACCTGCCTCACCCTGGGCTCCTCACCGCAGGGCCCCATCGCGCAGGAGAAGGGTGACTACGTTTCTCTGTTCAAAGTTCGACCACGAAAGCACTTGCACGTGGTTTCCCACGTCTTGGTTCACACGTTGTCACGAAACGTACAAAAGAAAGAAGCAATGTTTTACTTAGGGCCCAAAAGGGACTACTGTGAGCACTGAGAGTTCCGCATTTACTGCAACGGCAGCTTGATCTGCTACATCTTGGCAGCAAAAGTTTTTCAGAGGTAAATCACTCAAGAGGAAAAAAATACGCAAACATTTATCCAAATTCAATTCTCCCAAAAATTAAATAAGAGGTTAACAGGCGTCACATAAAAATTTCTGTGGGCCTCACGCCGGTCAGAGTGGCTAAAATGAACAACTCAGGAAACAACGGATGCTGGTGAGGATGTGGAGAAACGGGAACCTTCTTGCACTGCTGGTGGGAATGCAAACTGGTGCAGCCGCTCTGGAAAACAGTGTGGAGGTTCCTCAAAGAATTAAAAACAGACCTACCCTATGACCCAGCAATAGCACTACTAGGAATTTACCCAAGGGATACAGGAGTGCTGATGCATAGGGGCACTTGTACCCCAATGTTTATAGCAGCACTTTCAACAGTAGCCAAACTATAGAAAGAGCCTAAATGTCCATCAACTGATGAATGGATAAAGAAGTTGTGGTTTATATACACAACGGAATACTACACGGCAATAAGAATGAAATATGGCCTTTTGTAGCGACGTGGATGGAACTAGAGGGTATTATGCTAATTGAAATAAGTCAGCCAGAGAAAGACAGATGCCATATGTTTTCACGCATGTGTGGATCTTGAGAAACTGAACAGAAGACCATGGGGGAGGGGAAGGGGAAAAAAAACAGACACAGAGAGGAAAGGAGGCAAACCATAAGAGACTCTTGGATGCTGAGAACAAACTGAGAGTGGATGGGGGGATGGGGGAGAGGGGAAAGCGGGTGATGGGCACTGAGGAGAGCACCTGTTGGGATGAGCACTGGGTGTTGTATGTAAGTCAATTTGACAATAAATTATATTCATTCAACAAAAGAATAAAATACAGTAATTACACAAAAAATTGCTGTGGGCAAACAGACTAAGCAAAGTTGACACAGGTTTCGTTATTGCAGGACTGCTCAGGGCCTTTATTGCTCGGAGTACACTGTAACTTCTCTAGAGGGATTATGGCACAATGAGGCTCCCAAAGCACTTAGTGACATAGGCCAGCCAATGAGATTCGTGCCCCACAACACACTTTGGGAAACATTCTTCTAAATCGTAAGATAAGGCATCTACAGAGGGTCAGATCATCGTTTTATAAGACATGCAAAATCTTAAAATTAAAAACGTGGTTTTTTTTTTTTTCAATTTAAGATTTTTATTTTTTCAACGTAAGGCTACATCAAGTAATCTAACAAAAAGTTGCTCTCAACTCTCCTCTTTACTTGAGAGTAAGAGCGCCCCCTTACCACTTACACTCAAGCCCACACCAGAGGTCACCGAAAGAAGTCAACGATAGAAAGCACAAGGGGGGGGAAACATGTCATTATTCACAGAGGACACGACTGGGTGCGGAGACAGTCCAACGCAATCTACACAGAAATTAACAGCATTAGTAAGTAATCAGGCAGGACAATGGGCACCAGGTCAACACGTGGAAACGAACAGAAAATAAAATTTGCAGCAGACGCTGCTTACGTGAACACCGATACCCAAAGCACCTGGTAATAAATACAGTGCAGGATGCGCAACGCGTCTGCAGCAAGCCCTGCAGACCACGACCCAGAGAAACTGGTCTAAATGGAAGATCTAAATGGTGGAGGGACTGACCGTTTTCATGGCTTGAAGGGTTCCTACTGTAAAGACACCATTTCTGAAATCCCCACGTGACGGGTGGACTCCAATCTGCAGTCTCTGGCTTGTCCAGAGCCATCTCACCCCTAAAGTTTACAAAACTTATCTCTACAGGTCGAGGCAACACTCCCTTACGACTACCAAGGCCCCGACTTTGGGCTAATCTAAAACCGTTTCTCACATGCTGTCCTCAGCAGACACCCGGGACAGCATATGGCGTGCAAAAGCCTTTCCTCTTCAAGCCACCTGTAAACCTGCCCTAACAAATGTTGTTTTCCTAATCAATCTCTTTTTTTTTTTTAAATGTTTTATTTAGTTTTGAGACAGAGACAGACAGAGCATGAGCAGGGGAGGGGCACAGAGAGAAGGAGACACAGAATCCGAAGCAGGCTCCAGGCTCCGAGCTGTCAGCACAGAGCCCGACGTGGGGCTCGAACTGCCGGACCGTGAGATCATGACCTGAGCCAAAGTCGGACGCTTAACCGACTGAGCCACCCAGGAGCCCCCTAATCAATCTCTTATTAACTTTCGTCTCAACACAAAATCCCATCACTCCTGTTTAACTAGGGATGCACAAAGTCCGTATCTGAGGTCCCATCACTGATACGGCCCCGCAGCTCGGCAAAGCCCCTCCTGCGTATTCTTCTGGACGGGACACGGTGGTGGTCGTACGAAGCCACCACTGCGTCAGGACAGGGTGTGGCCTGCTCGGTTCCAGGGTGTTTACGAGCTCCCGGCCTGACCTCCGGCAGGTGCCGCCAGGGCCCAGGCCCGTTTCGAAGGCAGCAAGAAAGAGGCACAGAGACAGACGCACAGACAGACGCACTTCTTTTCAAAGCCAGCAACTTACTTCCTTCTGGGTTTGGTGCAGAAAGAATGATGCTGTGGTTTTTCTTTACCTCTTCGACATATTGAGCTATTTTAGCTATGCTGGTCCTGATCTCCTCAACCTAGGACAGACAGAAAGTCATCATTATTGCGCACATCCGAATCTGCTGCCACCTGCCGTTCCCGAAAAGGGAAGGACAAAGGAGGGAAGTGAATGAGTAATCACCACATAAAGAAATAACAACCTTTTACCATTCTCACACTGGGAATTACTCACTTTGAAGACAAAGAAACACGTACCGTGTGAAGGTCCATACCGCCGTGGCTAAGGCGGTGTCAATCAACCCTCAGCAACAAAACCCATCAGGTGTACAAACCTTTACCGTCAAGACCCACGTGTTGCCGCAGATGACGTCGCCGGGAAGCACGCGGCCGCCTGCAGCTCTCTGTGCAGTCAGCCGGGAACAGGGCAGGGCGCCTGGGGGCTCAGGCGGTTCAGAGACCGACTTCAGCTCAGGTCACGGTCTCACGGTTCATGAGTTTCAGCCCCGCATCGGGATCTGTGCTGACGGCTCAGAGCCTGGAGCCTGCTTCGGAGTCTGTGTCTCCCTCCGTCTCTGCCCCTCCCCTGCTCACGCTCTCTCTCTCAAAAATAAACATTAAAAATCTTCAAAAAAAAAAAAAGGGCATGCCAGCAGTCATACCCACGTGGGGAGGTGTTTACCGTAGACAAAGCCAAGCCTTCATAGTCATTGTTTTTACCCAACGATCTACACTGTTGAACACTTGTTTCAAACTGTAAGGTACTCGTCAGCAAGGTTCATCCAAACAGATCCCTGTATCTGAATTACCAGACTGGGCACACAGCTTAAGTGCTGACTGATCCTTCCTAAAACAGTCATTACAAAATCCTTCCACGTCGTGGTAGATGTCCACATCCTAGTCCGGTGAGTGCTCCCGTATAGGGCAAGAGGACTTCACAGATGGGGCTGAGTCCTGACACGGGAAAACTACCCCGGTTACCTGAGTTGCTCTGAAGTAATCACAAGTGTCCTTACAAAAAGGGGACGAGAGGGTTAGATTTAGAAGCCGGGGGTGAGAAAACGGAAGCGGAGGCCGGAGCCATGTGCCTTCAGCGCCAGTCTCTGGAAAGGCCAGGGAATGGCTGCTTCCGTGGCGTGTCCGCAAGGAGCCAGCCCTGCCGGCACACGGGTGTGAGCGCTGCACACTCACTTCAGACTCCTGACGTCTGGACCGGGAGAGAGTGCAAGCGTGTCGGTCAAGCCGCTGGGGCGGTGGCGATTTGTGAGAGCGGCGGTCGGAGACTGACTCCACGCACGTACTCGCGAGGGGAGGAGGGGAAAAGACAAGTATCTTAGGATCACCATGAACCTGGTCTTGACCACCTGGACTCCTTGAAAGGGTCTTGGCCCCCGGGACCCCGGTCCGAACTCTGAAGCACACTTTGAAAATGCATGTGCCGGAGGGGCGTGGAACACAGAATCCCGGCTTCCCCGAAGGGCAAAGCGCTACTCCGGCCGGGGGCTACCCCCACCGACGTAAGTCCTGTAGGACCGTGCATACTTCTCACGCTCACAGCTTAAGTTTACTGCCCGTGTGAAAATGACACACCAACCAAAAACCGATTCCTTTACACGTTTGCTATTTCAACACCAGCACGGACACTCTGGCCTCGGTGCACGGGCTCCCGTCTCAGCTGAAGCAAACGCACCAGGGCACAACCGTCACCCAAGGCCAAGGCACCGCCTGCAGACCTGTGGAGTCTGCGTTCACACCCCTGGTGCCGCGTGGCCTCGGGCCCGACGTGACGGGGACTGTCACTCCCACACGGTGCAGGTGCCGGTGGGCAGGGTGGTGCTGACAGCTGCCACTGACACCACACGGGGTCTCTTTCTGTCCCTTACAAGTCATCTTTGCCAGGGGGACCTTTCCTGGCCACCCGAAGAGCACTCTCCAATAGTCCTTTACTAAACACTGGCCACGTGCAAAAGTCTATCTTTTACAGCATTCTACGTGATATTTAAGATACAAAGGCCATTTTCAAAAAACCAGTTTGTATTAACAACATCACCTGTTGTCTAAGAAATCCTTCCACGAGACTTAACTGTAAATACGACGACTCTGTAACCAGTGAAAACTTGAACTTCGGTTGAACCCCAATGCTGCCAAGCCTCCCAGCGGGAGTCCCGTTCCCACGCCTCTGGGGCACCTACAGCCGACACGGACCCATGTGGTGACCAGAAACATGGGGAGTGGCATTCAATGACCTGCTGTATACAACTCTTCCACCGGAAGTGACAACATCATTTAATGCCAGGTGGGTCTTTACAATAAATACATTTTTATAAAGAATGGAATTCTGGAAGAGTTAAGCATCCAGATAAAGGGGGTAAAAATAGAAAAATAATTTCACAAAGTGGGTAGGTAAGCTCCAGACAATTAAAAACAGTCTCATTTCCAAAAAACAAGGAAATTCAGTATCTTAACTTCTTTGGGCCTTAAAGTAAGTCCCTGTATCAAATAACTTAATTTCATGTTTTTCCACTAGATAAAATTAGGAACTAACATAATAAATACATAAACCCAGTGACTAGGCTTATACTAGATACTCAGTGAATTCTGAAAACTGATAACTTTTAATATGTTTTTATTAACATATTACTTTTTTTTCAAATCTGCACACTGATAGGCCAGTTTAGACTGTCCCTGGATTTAAGAGTCCATTGAAACTTGGGGCGCCCGGGTGGCTCAGTCGGTTTGACCATCCGACTTCGGCTCAGGTCATGATCTCACAGTTCGTGAGTTCGAGCCCCCCGTCGGGCTCTGTACTGACACCTCAGAGCCTGGATCCTGCTTCGGATTCTGTGTCTCCCTCTCTCTCTGCCCCTCCCCTGCTCACGCCCTGTCTCTGTCTCTCAAAAATAAACATAAACAATTTTAAGAGTCCACTGAAACTATTAGACTAGATTCAGTGTAACCAAAATAAACCCTGCAAATGAAGTTTTCATCATTCAAAAAAGATAACGCGCACGTTTCTTCATGTTTAACGAAGTCAAATTATTTGTTCTGTGACTCAGTTTCAAAAATTTGGATTCACGCAAAATTTGGTCAACTATCACTTAGGTTTAAGCCTTTACGCACAGGATACCCCAACAGCAGCAGCCCTGGGGTGCTAAGAGGGAGGGGGAAGGCCTGGCGGCCAGCCCGGGACAGGGGACGCGGTACAAGGTCAGATCCAAGGGACGCGGCTCCAGGGTGGGCACCTCAGGGAAACGCCAGGCTGATGGGTGACAGAGTGGCTTTCCCACAGTGATACACCTGCTTACGTCTAAGACTTTCCAGCAGAGGAATTTAAGATTCGTTCAGTGGTTTTAGAAAACACACAGTATGAGCTCTTTGATGCCCGAGGTCACCGTGTGGGGACCCTGTGGAGGAAAAGGACGAGGAGTGTCGTCGCGTGCGTGCTGGGCACTCCTGACCCGGCGCCATCGGCAGAGGGCACCACCGCCACCACGACTCCCTCTGGAAAGGATGGGGTGGCCCTTCGCTTGGAGACCACTGCTCCCAGGGTGAGAACCTGAGGGTGGCAGGGTCTGGGAGGAGCCTGTCCCGGGAGGGGCGCTCCCTACCCACCACATCAGCGTCACGTCAGGAGAGGAAGCCCCGGCCAGGCGCCACCCAGCCCTGGGACGCCAAGCTCCTCCTGGGAGGGGACCGGGGTCAAACCAGCACTGCCCCGTCCCCTCCCCAAGTGCACTTCCCGGAACAATGGCTCCACGCCACCAAGTATTTTAAGGGCACTAAAAATTCTAGAGAACTTGAATGTAATTCACACGGCAACTCTTCCTTATATTACTTTTAGTATTATTTCAAATAAGACAAACACTCGGGTATGTTAACTGTGTTTGGAGACAGTCTGGCTGGGCTTCCTTCAGTGGCTCTTACCTGATGGAAGAAATCATCCATGAAATGGTCCTTTTCAACGACAACACTTGTGTCCCCATCATCATTCTTTCTGCACTAAAACGGAAGATATAAAAAGGAGAATTCAGACCTCAGAAACGTCCACGTGGGCACAAACGGTGAACTGAGAGAGAGGAGCATGAACCGTAACAGGCCGGCACTGTCCGCGACAACGGTCCACGACGACGTCGCTTGTCCACGGAAGAGACCACGGCAGGGGGAGGGGCGGGGGCCCCGGAGGTGGCGCGGCTGCTTCCTGGAAACAATGGCCGGACTTCTCAGAAGTCAGCAACGCGGACCCGTTCGTTGGCCCACGTAAGCCAACATGACACAGCAAGTTTTATCTCCGAGCAGCAAAGCCCTTACACTGCATATTTTCTACGAAGATTAAGAACACGGACACTGCCGGTTAACTTTTCTAAAGCACGTACCTTTCAAGCACCTTGCACTCGTCTTAGCTGGCATCCCCCGTGTTCCTTTGAGCCACTCCCAGTGGCACCCACGAATAATAATCGCTTTTAATGAGGAAACCCTTAGCACAGAAGACCCGGGAAGTGACACGGAGGAGAGAGGCGGCTGTCCTGACCGCCGGGAGGAGCCACAGCGATGCTGTACCGGCAGTCAGGTTCTGGACATTTAAATCCCATCAAAGAACATTCCAGGGCACTTCTCAAACAGAATCTCCAGAAGCCTGGGTCTCTGACTCAGGTCAGAGTGAGGCATTCTAGAACATGCTAGAACACTCCAGAACGCTGAACGCTGTTACATTCTGACACATTCCAGTGCGTGAAGAACCATTTTCCAGGGAGGGAGGCAAGACACGTGGTGCCAGTGGGAGCCCGAGCCACAGCAGGGCTGTGGGAAGCAGCACGGGGAGGGGAGGGCGCTCACAGGCGTGGGCTCACTCAACCCTGACTCCCAGCTGGGGCCCCCAGCCGTGTCCTGCGTGGGACACAGCCACCACCCTGCTCTCACACGACACCAGTTGTTGAGAAAGACGCCCGGGGTGACCGCGCTGAGAGTGTTGTGTTTGTGCCGCGTTAACAGGACAAGAACTACGGATTGAACTGCGTCCCCAGAAACACAGACGTTGAAGGCCCGGCCCCAGGGCCTCAGCACGTGAACCATATTGGGAACAGGGGTCCGCGTGGGGTAATTAGTTGCCACGAGGTCATGCTGCAACAGGGTGGGCCCTTCACCCCACGTGACTCGTGTCCGTGTGAGGAAAAACGACAGCCACCCGGGGAGACGGCCGTGTGACGAGGGTTTGCCCGAGGACGAGCAGCCCCACCAGCAGCTGCGAGGGCAAGGGGGAGCCCCCGGGTGCCAGGGAGCACGGCCGCCACGCCTCCACCTATCTCCTGTGGCCCCCAGAGCAGGGAGCAGCCAGCTCTAACCAACCGTGCTCAGCGAGCAACTCGACTCCCCGTTAGTGTCAGCAGGACTATTCCGGCCTGCTCACCGGCAGGCCCTGAGCCTGTGACCCGTGACCTGAGGGCCTTGGTGTCATAGGGGCGCATAAACCCACAAAGGCTTCAGAATCCCAGCCGGTCTCGGTTGTGAGCAAAGCTGCACTTCCAGCGGCCATCAGCCGGCAAGCCGCCGAAAGAACGTTCGGGGAGCCACAGACAGCTCTCACTCCTCCGGGCCCCTCCCCTCCTGAGGAAGAGGCAGGCTGCCAGCGGGATGGAGGGCAGGTGCACCGGGGGCCGCGGGAGGCACCCACGGCCCGCGTCAGCACGTCACGTCACACACCGGAGCACAGACCGCATGGCTCAGGGACTCGGGCCCGAGTCCTCAGAAGCCACAGGGCCACTCTGCGGATCCGGGTCTGTCTGACTCCACAGAGCTGGCCACCGACAATCCCACCGTGCTGACCCTTTACCTCCAGCTTGCAGCACCCGGGCAACGGGCCTGTCCCACCAGGAAGGGGTCAAGGCACTGAGGGCAGAGGGACTGCCCCGTCGATTTGATTCCAGACACCCTTGCTCTTAAAAATTCACCATCCTGGGGGCCTGGGGGGCTCGTTCGGTTCAGCGTCTGACTCTGGGTCTCAGCTCAGGTCACGATCTCACGGTTCGTGGGATGCAGCCCATGTCGGGCTCTGCACTGAGTGTGGAGCCTGCTTGGGGTTCTCTCTCTCTCTCTCTCTCTCTCTCTCTGCCCCTCCCCCGCTCTCAAAATAAAATGAATAAGTTAAAAACAAATCTTACCATCCACCCCTCAGAGGAGGGGGGCTTCCCTCCCGGCCGCCACGCCAGACAAAGCCCGGCCACCAGGCTCTCTTCCCGACTCCCTGCGACAGCCTCACCCCTTGCCTTTGAGAAAGTGTATTC